>NW_022198581.1:2799598-2991370 GCF_009176525.2 Contarinia nasturtii
ACAACGTTTATTACTTATTACAAAGTTTTGCTCCTTTTTATCATTTTATTGTGCAATATTCATTGCTTATCAATGCTGAGACTTGTATGGTTTCCGTCATTAATGAAAATACCACTATCACCAAAAAATGAGCTCAAGCTCTCGGAATTCGTCGTTATATTTTTAATAAATGATATAATTGCAGCGAAAAAAGTGATTTCATTATTATCAAACCAATGACCGGTTTCTTTATTTCATATTTCGGCAATAAAATTTTAATTTTTTCCATTAATGTATTAAAGATGCCAAAAATGCTAAAATAAATCGGGTTCCTTTTGTCTGCTTCTGATAAAATCATAAACTGTTTCTTGTCTTGATCACAACAAATCTAATATCGAAAATGTTATGAAAAAAACCCATTTGATTTCACTGCTTGCACGTTTGTGTGGCGATGCGCATTTAAATATTGAGAAGGTCACGTACACGATTAAGCACTAAAACAAAAGCGAAACATTTGTTCATTTAGAATCCATTAAAAAAACACGCCGATTGACATTTACGACGCGCCGTGTTGCATTGCTGCTCAATTAGATGAGGAAGTTGTCATCATTATTATATTGTATTGTTTTTTTTTTTTAAATATTCACCATGAACACGTAAACATTTCAGTTTATTTCCGAGCGCGTTCAACTTAAAGTAACATTAGCACACGGGCGCGATTATTTTACATGATTCATGTACGATTTGGATTGAAGAGCAAACATTACAGTATTATTATTGTATACAAACGAGTAAATATGAATTTTTTTTTTATCATTTCTGTCATCGTTTTCAATATTTTTCATTGAACAATTTTCGGTTTTTCCCACTTTACATTGTGATGCGGCTATGTTTACTATTTGTATCAACAGGTTAAACTATGTACGCTTTTTTGATGGACAAATATTTGATGCGTGTATGCAAACAATGGTTTGACCCACTACGAATTTTGGCGCACGAAGATGAATGAAATTTATACACGAACACACACACAAAATTATTTTTTCCATAACATTGAAATTGAAAGATCAACAGTTCCTACACATTATTTGCTTTCGTTCAGTGAACGAGACCGAATGAAAAAATGAAAACAACAAAATTCACTAATTATATTACAATCAATTTGTACATCGAGTTGTTCTCCGAAATCTATTTCAATTCTATGAATCGATTGTTTGTTTGAAAATCGATTGCAAGGTCTCAAGATCGTCTTTAACGTATTTGTGATCGCTTGGCCTTGGAACTCTTCAAGAGAAAAATGATTGAATTTAGTGGTAGTGAGAAAAAGCAAAAACAATGACAGTTGCAGAAAGAAAGTAGAAAAATGCATTGAATTCAAGTGTTTTTCTTGTGATTCTCATTAGGTCAAGTATTCCATGATAGCAATCACTTTTTTTATCCAAAATATACGAGCACGCACTATCAGCACTGCGTTATGGTTATATTTTGTAATAAAAACGTCTTGCGATAACTGTCATCCTTGTACTGAATTTTATGCTTACACTAACAATTGTGATAACTGTGAAATTCTAGAGCGTATGCAATAAATTATTTTGAATCGAAAAAAGACGAGAGGAAAAGGAAATAGTATATACGATATACATAAATGTAAATAATACAATACAATTAAACACAAAGCGTTCGCGTTTGGTTGTCGCGTGAATATCAATAAAATAAATTCACGTTGCGCATAGACGGAGCGTTTAGTGTTGAATTAGTTGACAAACTGTACACATCTACTCTTTCATTCGTTTATAAATTGCGTGACTCAATAGCAACCAGTGGCCATCACAATGAATTCAAAAACAGTGTTGATCGTCGGTTGTTTCGTTTTATTGTTGAGCGATCAAGTTATTGGTACAGATGAAAATTTACCAAAATTATACGAAGAAATCGGTTGCACAAAAATTAACAACTCTAATCCAACAAGGTGAGCTGCTTTTGTGTATCGCAATGCTAATGAACCGTTTTTTTTTCATAAAGAAGTTAAGAGACATCAAATATAATTAATTTTTTTTTTCATTATAATTTCATTTATTTGTTTTAATCCAAAGTTTTGAGTGTCCAGATCTTACGACCTATTCAACGGATAAGTGCTATTTAAAGGGAAAAACGTTTAATGTAAATGACGACATTGATGAAAGTGTTGTGCCTAATTGTAGAGCGGCTTGCAAATGTGTTCAAAATGGTAATGAAACTGCTTACATTAATTGCGCCAATGTTGAATGCCCAGAAGATTTGGGCGGCCGAGACTGGTCTTGCGTATCGCAATATGATAATTTGACACAATGTTGTCGTAGTCGTGAAGTTTGCGGTGAGAAATGTTTTATTTTTGTTTGAATTCACTTTTTTTTTTAAATTGTCATAAATTTATTCATTTTTATCTTCGTTTTTTTAAAGATAAAGCCAAAATCGGCGCAATTCACAAGTGCGAATTTGGAGGAAAATCATACCACATTGGTGAACGCATTTATCCAGATGATTTATGCTATGAATGCCTTTGTGCCGAAGACTTTAACAGCAAAACTCCAATTGCCGACAATCCACATTGCGCCAAAATTGATTGTGGCATTGAGCTTAAACTTAAACAATTACAAGAGGGATGCATTCCGGTTTACTATAAAACACCCACATGCTGTCCAATTGAATACAAGTGTCGTACGTATTTTTCAATATCAGTGCCAAAATATCTTGACTGACTATGCACACAAAAAACACCTAACCTCAATGTGAGACGATTTGACATGAAATTCAGTTTATCCGAAGTCTCATTTATTTTTGGATACATTTTAGTAAACAATTTTTTTTTTCAATATTTTTGTGCATTATACGGAGTCTCCGAGAGTTTCATATAAGCATGCCATGTAGTAGCAGAAAAGACAGTTGAAAATACGGAAAAAAATTGACTAAAATCTTCTGAACTTCACTCAGTGGCTCAGCCTTTTTGGCCTCAAATTGAGCGAATAGCTAGTCAGTCAAGATACTTTCTTTTCATCTTAAAGATTTTACAGAAAATAAATCTCGATTTTATTTCTAAACAGCCTCAAAAGACGATGCCATCGAAAGTTCAGCTGCCGATGAAAAGTCAACCTGTAAATTTGGTGATCTTACATTGAAGCATGGCGAAAAAATTAAAACTGAAGACAAATGCTTGAAATGCGAATGCAAAACACCACCATACATTACATGCATCAAAACAGATAGTTGTTAATTTTTTCCATAGTCAATTTACTTAAACTACTAAATATATTAGAAAAAAAGTATTAAAAAATGTTTGCAAACTTTACCGCACATTTATTTCTTAGCTTATTTACAAAACAAAAAAAACTTCATAATACTAAAAAAACGCATTTATTAAATTTCAAGTTTTATTGGCGGAGCTTAAGACTAAATGAATACAATTGGTTGTCGATGCAGACATCGAAAAAAAATATTTTTTTGGCAAACATTTATTATTCCATTGATTTTTTCGTGTAATTTCTACGTAGATTTGGTAGTAAAACCCTAACCACGTCTCTTCGTGGTCCACGAATCGTGGATGCCTAATATTTGCCAATCTTTATGTAAAACCCAAACCCATTTTCTTGGGTTCTTAATATTTGCCAATCTTTACGTAAAATTGTCTTTAGTCGATTCACCGTAAATATTGAGCCGGCTTTTAAAGTGAACGATTTCAATGAGTTGAATTTAGATAAAAAACAGTTGACATGTTCAATGGGGAAATTATAATATTGTCCAAAGTCTATTACTTTTATCAATGGCAATACTTCTGGAATTTTCAGCATCAGCTTCATATCAAAATGTTCACCTTCATTTACATGTGTTCTGCCAAGAATCAATTCGGTAATACTTGAATTTCTTGAGAGAAAATCGATAAATTCGGAATTCAAATGACAAGATGTTTTCAAATAAAATACTTCTAGTTGTTCACATGACAACGGAATTGACGGTAGATTTTTTCTTGAGCCGTAAGTTTCAAATGTAATATTTTTCGTACTCAGATGAATAATATCATTTTTGTAATCATCACTTAATTGAACATGATCCATGTAATAGAAAAAGATTCTCAAACTGTTAAGTTGTTTTAATTGTTGACCAATAGCTTTGAGAATAAAACCATCAACATTGAAACTTATGTCTAAACTCTGTATTTGTGGATTCATACGTAAAAAAGTTGCAATTGAATTCTTTCCACTTCTTCTAACTTTTTCATAATTCATTTTAATTTCCAGCCTTGTCAACTGAGGGAATTGAGGTATGATACAACCAGGGCTTATCAAATGTTCAGGATACACTTTCAAATTAGTCAACATCGGAAACAAGCGAACAAACTCTTTCAATTCGACATTCTCATCGCTGCTTAGTTTAATGGTTTTTACTTTTGGAAATGTTTTTTTTGCCGTAATCATTTTGAAATCTTTCTTCGAGATAACTCCAAACTTCAGCTTGGTCACTGATTCTGTTGACAAATATTTGTGAATGTATCGATTCATTTCTTTCTGTCGCTTTGCAGACTCGCTTATGTCAACCTCATCATAAAATATTGAACCATGGTCATAGTGTACACCAAAATCAGTAATTAAATGTCCAAAACAGCGAAGTGACCGGAGCGATATTATCATATTTAAAATAGATATCTTACCATCTGGAAAAAAATAAAGAGGATCATCATATTCATCGCGTGGTGTAAAAACTTCCAAATCAGCAATTTTGAAACGTAATTTCCCATAATTTTGCGAAAATGTCAAATCAATAGCTGGTTTTAGTTTCTTATTTGCATTGGCAAGACTCAAAAGATCATGGAACTCCAAATATTTGAAAATATTTTCGAGGCAATCAATATTCAAATTGATGAGTCTCATTTTATTATCATTATTTGTTGTGTCTTCATTGTTAATTCTCCGACGCTTGGGATGCTGTTCATTTCGGTGTTGAACCCTTTTATTTGACATTTTTTCAATATTCGAACCTCCCTTTTTTGGTAACCTATCAAAAATTTTAAATAAAATTTAAATTAAATATCTTCAAAATGTTATCATCTCAAAAAGTTAAGTTAATAATTTACCTTGTTTTGTTTTTCTTCGATCGTGTCTTCATTTTTTTTAGAGATGTTTTACTTTCAAATGATTTCGAAAATGGTAAATGAAAAAGCTGTTGATGAATCTTTCACGCTTGAAACACAACTGACTGACTCGTATTGAATCGACTTGTTCGTATACGTATTTTTGTTTTCACAAAATGACCTGAAATAACACTACGAAACCGAAAAATTCCCGAAACCGAAAGACAAAATGTCATTAAAATTGAGTCCAGGTGTCATTCACTAATAAGTTTCTGTTAGAAGGTAGTTATGTTTGCTATCAAAAAGAATTATTCACGGGAAATTGTAATGAACCCTTTGTCAACTATTCGGGTCATAAAAAACTTAAACAATAATCTTTCTATTTATTTTTTTGTTTTGCTAAAAAAAAATTGCCCAGTTTGTGCTTGAGATCTTAGAAATGTGGGACAGAAATATAATTCTTATTCAAGTTTTAAAAAAAGAAAGTAATTTATATAGAAAATATGCTTTTGTTTTGTAAAGCCAACTCGCCTATCACCATTGTCAATAGATTTAATTTTCATTTACCAAATATAACAACATTTCGGTTTCGAAACACGGTATAAATGTGTGTTGGTAAAATATTCAGTTTGTTGAACTAAAGACAATATATGTATGAAAATGTATTGGATATTTAAGTGATGCATTTTTCTTTTCATCGTTATTACAATAGATTCGAAAGTGAAGTTGATTTTTTTTAATTTATTTTTTCTGTCGATGAAATAACGAATAGCCAAGAAACTGTAAACTGCCAAAACATAACGATATCCAGCTACAACTAAAGCGTTTGCTGTACATCGTTCGATATTTTCGATTTTCTTCTTGCATTATTTTGCATTATATTTCTTAATGATTCATTTGAAGTTTATGCTTGAAGACACGCATTATTGTTTTGATGTACACGTGATCGATGGACTCTCACAAATGCTCAGAAAATGAAGACAAAGTATTGAATTGAGTAAAATGATTTGAAGGAAACCTAGATCTCTAGTAAATATATTTCTATAAATCATTACTGATGATGATTCATTAGGGAAACAATTGAAGCATAAGCAACACACTCAGATGTTGATGAACTCCATCTGAAATATGGATGCGAAATTTTACCCAAATCATTTTGAAAACATTTCTTTCTTCGTGATTCCGAACGGTTTCAAGTGAAAAATCTTTGGAAAAATGACAACGCAATAAATGTGCCATTTTTTCATGATTTTATTTTTCAATCGTTTAAAATTACATTAAAATTGAATATTTAGAGAGCATAAAAATAAAGTTGGTCAATGGTATCGATAAAATGCATAAAAAGGTACGATAACAAAAAGAAACGAAGGGTTACAACCTTTGAACATTTTCAAAGTCGTGTAAAACAATTCGGTAAAATCGATTTGAACTTGAGTTTGAAAAACTTTTACTTGGTCATTTTTTGAATGCGCAAAATTTGTGCAAAACATGATGCGCCATTGAATGAGTATACCAATGCGTTATAGATACTTGAATTGTATTGCCGAAAAATCTGGATGACATTATTCGCAAATTTACAAGAAAAACCAAATGACATTATTCGTGTACAACTGTTGGTTGGTTACATTATGACAAACTAGTCTAGATAGTCTGTGAAGCGAATAAATAATAAAAATGTGTGCTTTGTGAAAAGATCGTTTATCCAAATTGTAACAAAATCAATATGCTTGAAATGTGGCATTTGCCAGGTGAATAGAAAAAAAAGAGCCAAGCATTAAACGCTTTGACAATGACACATAAATCGCAATTGTTCACGGTATTGCTTGTGTGTAACAATTTTTCTTTTGCTGCATGCTTTCATATATTTTTTTTTGTTTATTTCCACTGATTTATTAGTTGGCTTGTAAATATGGTAGTTGTACATTTTAAATCAAGATACTAACAGGAAAAGCGTCATGATTTGTATCTTTTGTGTCAAAATGAAGTATTAACATTCGCAAATACGATAAAATCGATGGTGAAAATTGATGATGTGATTTATCTATTGGAAATCCCCAGCATGCTCACGCACGCACTCACATTCACAATTAGCTATAGAACTGGCACACAAATAGATCAAAATAGCAACAACAAATGATTCGTCATACGATGGGCAAGCACACATTATGAAATATGGTTAATTCACTTAATGATTTAATGATTAAATAACTTTGTTCATTGAACGGCTTTTATACGATTAGGTTTTTGCTCTGTTTTCATACTCATTTTTTTTTTCGCTTTCTATCGCACGCGCTGTACAAATTAAATGTGTACGATGCATATGAATCAATTACCTTTTTTTTCTATTCACAGAATAAATGAGATGAGCAAACCATTGAGATTTTGCAATAGATTTTCAAATTGGGCACATTAATTTTTCATTCGAATTGTTTAGTTTTTTTTATCAGTTTTCTTCTGTAATCATTCACACGATCTCTGTACAAATCGAAGTGTTAAATTGTGCCAAACGGATATGAAAGCTTAGTTTGCGCTTAGAACTTCAACTGATCAGAACAGAACACATCGACTTCAAAAAATTTGCACTCGCAATTGTTGGTTGAATTAAATTGAAAATAAGTGGATCTTATATTTCCAGTGATCGAAAACAAAAATTCATCAATTTAAAAACATCTTTTAAACTGGTTTCGGTGTAAATATTGTCTCTTTCATACGTCGCAATTGTACGCGTTTGTTTATTTACCTGACGATATTAATATATTCGAACAAATCGAATTGCTTGTGATGTGAGTATTAAGTGAACATATCGAATGACGAACATTTCATTTTGATTGAAAGAATTTTATTGATTGATGTAAAATTTTGAATTACAGAAAATGCTTCGATTCATAAATGTACTCCTGCTTTCATTGTTATCAAATGGCTGGTTGCCAATAGTTAATGCGCAAATGGTTTTTCCCGAACCGGTAATGGCGAATGGTTCGCAACGTATGTCATCGACATTTCTTCTTTAAAACATTCAAGTATTGGCTCGTTTTCGTTTATTCTTATGTGTGATATTGGTGCTTTTTTCGACTCTAGTTTCACGTTCTGGATTTCCATTGCTGTCGGCATTTCCAATCTACAATCCATTTCAAGCTGTAGTTCCAGGCCAATTGGTTACACCACCAACATATGCAGGTGCCGTGCAAACGTGTATTTGTGTACCGACAGGACAATGTACTGGAACAATCGTGCCATCAACACCAGTCGATGGATCCGGCCTTATTGATATTCGAATCGTGAATAATGTAAAAATAATTGATTTGAATATTTTTTCATCAAGACATTGAAGTTGCATTATTTTTCTTTTTTTGGTAGCCCACGCCAAGTCCAGCTGTTCCAACGGCACCATGTTATGCTGGTTTGCAACGTTGTTGTTTTTCCGGGCCCTATCGGTGTGGCGTAAGATATCCGCCGGTAGCTGGTAGTCCAGCGGCTGGACCAGGCCAGGCACAATACGGCAAATATCCGTGGCAAGCAGTTTTGCTCGGCACTGGCGACGTTTATCAAGGTTCAGGTGTTCTAATTGATGCACTCAACGTTCTTACTGTGGCTCATAAAGTTGCCAATTATTCGTGAGTACATGTTTTTTTTCGATTTTAAACATGAACAATTTCTTCGTATTACAAAATTATGGAACGAAGGAAAGAACAAACAAAGAAAAAGCGAAATTTATTCGATGGTTTATAAAATTTTAGAGCGGTTCCAAATCAATTGCGTGTACGAATGGGTGAATGGAATGCGGCCGGCGATACTGAACCATTGCCAGCTCAAGAATTTGTGGTGTCCAAAATATTTGTTCATCCCAGTTTCAATCCAACGAATTTGATGAACGATGTAGCCATCTTACGACTCACCGTTGCAGTTCCATTGGGTCAATTGCCCACAATTACAACAGCTTGCTTACCTATTTCATCATATGTTGGCACACGGTGAGCTAAAATTTAATTGAAATTATTTTTTTTTTTTCCTTTTAAATAATAAATCATTTTGGGAAACGACGCATTTTCAGATGTTGGGTCAGTGGTTGGGGTAAAAATGATTTTAACGGCGTCTATCAAACCATTCAAAAAGAAGTTGACGTTCCGATTTTGGATGCAGCAAAGTGTCAAAGTGCATTAGCAGCAACGCGATTAGGAAGCGCATTTGTTTTTGATGGAAATAGTTTTATTTGTGCCGGCGGTGAACAAGGGAAAGATGCTTGTACTGTAAATATAAACGCCTCGAGTTATGTATGAATGATTTTATTTTATTAAGTAATATGACATTTTTTTTAATGACAGGGCGATGGTGGTTCTCCTTTGGTATGCGAATTAAATGGGCAAAATTTTGTGGCTGGTTTATCTGCATGGGGTATCGGTTGTGCCACGTCAAACGTACCAGGCGTCTATGTCAATATCAAGACATATACACCATTCATTCAGTCCAGCATTCAGTCTTCATAAGCTTCATTTAAACTGTTTCACACCACTTCTACCATTTGATGAACAATAATCGTTTTTTGCCTTTTAAAAATTGTTTTATTTGTAATAAATATATAAAATAAATACGAAACAAAGAAATAACAATTAAAATTTAAATTTAAAATGAATAAATAGAATCGTTGAAGTCGACATCGTTTAGAATTGAAGATTTTTTCTTCGTCGAACGACCGCATTCTCGTCATAATCTTCAACGTCATCATAGCCGCCAGTATCGATTTCAGCATCGGTTCCTGGTTTTACGAAAGCCGAATCCTCTGGCCGAACAATCTTTACACCTTTGTCGCCAATTCGCATGCAATCAAACGATCTATTGCAGAATTTAAAGATGATAAACTTGAACAAATGAAATTTAGATAATAATACAAACATCTTGGCCTACCGATTGAATATTTCCGATTCTTGGACGAATGCTGACATTTCCATGCATACATGCATATTTCGTCCGATAAAATGAAGATCATAGAATGAGGCGCACACTTTAATGAATGAAAAACGTGGCATACGCACACAAACTGGTGGCGGATTACGTCCGGTCACTCGATTCTTGTACAAAACGGCATTGTTCATGATCATTTTGAATTCGAATGAAAAATCATCCGGATGATATGTGATGTTCATGCAACCCAATTGGCGTAGCGCCGAGAATAGCATGCCCGTACAACATCCACACACGCCTTTTTGGCATTCACACGGTCGTCTAAATGCGGATGCTAAAGATGCAAACAGATTAGCGGGCAGACCAACTTGTTTAAGGAGTGCTTGACGTGATTGTGCTGACATATTTAGTTCATCGTAGTGCTCATTATTACCTGTTTGTGTTTATATATACAAATGCGTGAGAGTCGATTTTTTTTTTTTTCGTTCTTTTTTTACTTATTTCATTTTTTTTTTTTTTTTTCATTTTCGTTCAGTCAACGTATTGTTATTAAATTAGCACCGTTAAGCGAAGCGATAAAAATGAATGTGTTTAGTAATTTATGCAATCAATATGTGATCGCCGAAATGCATGAAAGAGAAATGGCAAATACAAATTGAAAAAAAAAGACTATCAGTTTCTATGCATTTAATGCTAGTGTGTTATGTTTCTTTTAATGGTTAGCTTATGAATAGAAATTATGACATTTTTGGGTGTCATCGATGAATAAACAAATAGGCGCGTGCGCGCACAACTCTATTGAAACCAAGTGATAATATGAATATAGAGGCAAAATAAAGAGATGAAGAAAAGTGAAACCTGGTGCATTTGTTGTATTTTGTTGGGCTTTTTCAATGAGCTCCGTTAAATCGATATCTTCATCGGTAATCGCAAAGTAAGTTGTCGTTTCTTCCGGTTCAGCCGTTGAATTTGAGAATGGTGTTATCTTTAAAATGGTCTACACACATATATGAATTATTATTTATATTTTTTTTTTCGGTTTTAATGAATTTTGAACACATTTTTGTTTTTGGTTGTTCGACGTTTGAAATGTATGAAAAACTCACTTCGTAATGGCTATCGGTGGTATTTTGACTGGATATCAATGTTGGATCCACGAGAATGGCTGGCGTTCCAATGGTCGATTCAATGTTTGTCGCAGCAACAGTTGTATTCAAAACAATTGGATCACCACCTACAACTCCCAAACCGAAAGTAAACACGAATAAAGCGCACAAAAACATGATTTGATATCTTGAAATATATTATTGCATACGCGCGCAATCAAACAAAATTGAATTTTTCTTTTCTTTTATTATTCAATATAAAATCCACACATAATTTCGTTTTCTTTGCCCGAAAAATAGTTCGCTTTTAAACCGTATCACACCTAACAGCAACGAAAACCACAATTTTCGAACGATACAAATAGCAAGACACAAGTTAACACAGTTGTGACTTGAACGATTGCTTTACCAAAACTGTGACGGCTTGCGCTCATCGTCTCGCGATCTCCACAGATTTTTTGACGATGATGAAGCAGAAGAAAGTGATCAGCTGTTCACTGCTACAGAAATTCGGTGAACGAGTTATGAGCGCGCGATATATCGACACCAAACCACAAATCTACGCACGACAATTAGCGAGAGTGAGAAATAAAATCAAACCAAGCCACACAGCAAATGAAAACAATTGTGCAGCCGATTACCGATTGCTACCGTTGCCACTTCTAGTGTTGCTGCTACTGCTGCTTTTTTTGTATTTGAAATGTTTATGTCTCTGAATTTCGTCACTTGAATAAAAATTTCTCTACTGACTTGGTCGATTTTTCAACATTGTTTGGCATTAATGCTCGCGTTGTTGTTGTATATGCTTTTTGTTGTTATGGCGGTGATGTCGTTTTTTTTTTCGTGTATTTTTTGAATCTCATAAAATCAAATGGAGAAAAAGTATTTGTATCTTTTGTATGTGTGTCTCTCTGTGTGTAGAAACAATGAATAAATCGTGCATGAGTGCGAGCACATGTGAACGAAAATGCATTTGCTATCGACAAAACAACACCGGAGGTATTGTTTTGACGTGTTTTCACATAGCGCGCGTGTTTGAAAATGCGCCTTTGGCTCGTTCGCGATGAAAAGAGATACCCAAAAGCCGACGAGAAAAAATTACCATTTCAAATTGTTGTTTTTTTAAAGAGCTGAAGAACATTTCCATTTGCCGTCATTTCTATTCACGCATTTTTGCAGCCCATTGCGAGCTTAAAGAAGCTACAACAGATATAACTTAAACCTTGCTCGATTAGCTCAAGCGAAACCACTTAAATACATGATCTTAACCTTATGACTAATGATAGAAATTGCTTGCGTATTTTTTAATTTCTTGTACATACACACACACATACACGTATTCATATATTCATTCATTGCAGCGGGAGTACAATTGAAATTGGTACGGTATAGGCTTAAGCGTAACATTTTTTTTATTTTCGTATCTCATATTCGCACTGCAACAATAATGGTGTTGAAAAAAAAAGTGAGAATAATGAACAAAAATGCAGAAGAAGGTGCTTTTATAAATAGCTATTTGCCGGAGAAATTATTGTTTTACTCGGTTTTACTTAACGTTTGTTTTTTTTCTCTCTCTCCTTTGTTTCACATCAGAAAGAAATGCCAGCGAAGAATGTTTCCAAAATTTCAACGTTTTTTTCTGCATCGCGGAAAAATGTAATACCAACGAAAACAAACTTAATTATTTATTCGATGTAAGTTATAGTCTAAAAGCCGAATGAAAACAAACAAACAAATTAGACAGTCCCGGAATAATAATGCTCAAAAGTATCTTAATTTGCTACACAATTATGTGTACAAAAGCGAAATTAATCCGGAAAACAGATCGTTTTTTTTGTCTGCTTCTTCTTTCGTTTGCCTCTCGCATCTTTTCTTGCATAGTGACCATGCAAAATTGGAAATTGGCTTTTCGAAATTTGGCACTTTTCTTACTCGGAAGCAAATTATTCAATAGAGTTGAATGTGACTGTTGACTTGTTGAGTCCGAAAATAAAAACGCAATAAAAAATTATATATCGTTTTTTTTTCTCGCTACTTTCACTTTCTTCACCAAAAACTAGCGACACGAGATCACACGCCCAATGAAGAAAGAAGAGAAAAAAAACACAACACGAACGAAAAGATGAAGTACGGTGCTAAAACGGAACGAAAGGAAAAAGATATATTTATAAAAATCAAAGCAAATATAAAGAAAAATAAATAAATGGAAATGAAAAATCATGTAGTGCAATTGCGGTACGCCGTTTTTGGAGTAATGATGTTAAAATGTAACACGATAAACGCCACACGTTAGAAAAAATCATTATCGGTTCATTGAATATGAAGCCATACTTAGAGAATTTTTGATCGTATTTTTTACGTTGTCATTTTACCGTTTTCCATATTCTAGGTCTCTCTCTTCCGGTGACAATTAAGTTTAAGTGTTTTTTCCCTCGAATTTCGATCACAAATTTTCGCATAATTATTCTTCCGTTAATTTATTTCTTTTGCCTTCATTCTCTAACTTTTTTTTCGTCAATTCGGACTTCTCGTTATTGAACTGCCGCAAAATTTCTATATATATTAATTCTATAGCTTTGCGAAGAAAGCAAAACAATCTACTAAAATACGTAAGTCGGTCAATAAAACAATTAGAATGGCAATCGAGTCGATTGTCTGTTTGAAAGAAAAATTGAAATCGCGAAATATCCGTTGGCTGAACGATGCAAAATTATCATTGTTTTATTGATGTTCATTTTGTTCCCCATTCAGCTCACGTGATATGCAATGCGTCGGTGGCCTTTGCTCTCCCGCCTTTTATGCTACTCATTTTGAAAAAATAAGTTTCTCATTAAAATCATTGGTATCAAATCGAATTGGAAATGTTACATCTTTTTTTGGGAAAAAAACCGAAAAAATGATCCATTTCTTTTTATAGTTGTGGGTTCGATATTGTTTTTCGTCACAAAAAAACGTAAATAATATGTGTCACGACATGCATCCCAGTCTGAGCGTATCGTTTGATAGCCGTATTATTGAATGAATTTTGCATCACTGTACTTGGCAGTCATATGACTCAAGAGTCATATGATTACAATTTTAATCAACTTAATCATTTTTTTCTATTTGGCCATGCTTTGCGCACTTTTCGTGAATCAGTTCTAGATTCAGTCTCAACAGAGATTTACAACTTTGTATTGAGTTGTAATACATAAAAAGCAAGGCTTTAAAAGGATTGAAATTTTAAAAAGCAAACATCGACAATTTCATGAAGCAACATATTGCCTTCTTAGTGAAATAAAACATTGTTAAGATTAAACAACAACGTATATTTACAAGTTGATAATCAATATTCTTCGCATATGCAAGCTGTTACTCTAACAAGACGTTTACATTCACCACAACAATTTAATGAATCGAGAGGAGCATCTGAAGTCATTCATACGAAAAAGCAGCAGTTTTTTTCGACTTAAATAAGGAATTTAGGAGAGATCGACATATCATAGAAGATGCAGAGAAAACCGCTCGAAAGTAAACGATTTAAATCTAGTTGCAGAATTCAATTATTCAGACTGTTTTTTTAGTGTTTAATAGTGTTCATGTTTCTCATAATGTAATAAATAGATTTTTTTGCATTATTTTTCAGTTGTTCCATTGTTAAAAGAAGATCGTTTGGGCGTTGATTATGATTCTACATTAACAATACCAGCTGCCGAAATGGTAAATGAATAGCAAAAATTCCCATAAATCGCGAAGATTTTGACGAAATATATTTCAGACGAACAGATGTGAACGAAGTGATTTGCCATATCCAAAAGCGGTGTTCTTTGTGTTATTATCTAAGTTTTTTGAAGCGTTTGCCGCAAATGGTGTAAGAAGTATGTAGTTTTCCATCAACTAATAATTAAAAATTCTAAACTCTTTTCAATTCACATTTCACACAGCCATACTCGGGATGTATTTAAGTGATTCGCTTGGCTTAAGTCAGGATTCATCCACAACATATTTTCATATTTTCAATTTTTTCGGCCAATTTTGTCCGATTTTTGGCGCAATACTAGCCGACAACTACTTGGGCAACGTAAAAACAATATTCTACATGTTCTTTATTTATGCCTTTGGTTGGATTGGTATAATAATATTAACATTACCTTTTTCACATGCATCCGTTCCAATTCTGTAAGCGTTTTTTACTTTCACATTATTTTGACATTAGAATCAATTATCTTTTTCTTTATCTTCAGACCGTTGGTGATTTTTTCGTTGATATTAATCGGAATCGGGAATGGAAGTATGCGAGCTTGTGTCACATCGTTGGGCGGTTCACAGTTTGAGTTGCCTGAACAATCGAAATGTTTAGATCGATACTTTTCTCATTACTATTTTGTTTATACGTTTGGAATATTGTTGTCGAAAGTTATACCGCCAGAAATTCGAAAATATGTTCATTGCTTTGATGAAAAAGAATGTTATACCGCTGTGTTTGGTGCGCTTGCAGTGATTTTTGTGGCCGCTTGGGGTAAATTTGGTTTTTACCGATCTTTTATTTTTCATCAAATAATCACATTTTTTATATTTTTTTACAAAGTCGTCTTTTTGTTGGGAATGTTCATGTATAAAGACGAAAATGTGGCAGCACCAAAAAGTAATATTTTGTTTAAAGTCATTGCTTGCACATGCACTGGCATCAAATACAAGCTAAGAAATATACGAAATCATGACTGGTTTGATGGTTCGATGAAAAACTATTCAGCAAATTTTGTGCAAGATGTGTGCGTCGTTTGGAAGGCAAGTGGATAACGGACCTCATTCAACATTTTGATATTAAAATATCTGGTGATTTTTTTTTTTTGCAGGTGTTAAAACTATTTATACCATTGCCAATGTATTGGGCACTGTACACACAAATCGATTCAAATTGGACATTCCAGTCTGAGAAATTGAATAGAGTGGTCTATGGCTTTTCTATTGAACCAGATCAAGCAAAAGCAGTAGCCCCATTACTGCTTCTACTGTTAATACCGTTCTGGGAGAAGCTCATCGTTCCAGTATTACGACTTAAAATTACACCTTTAGAGAGCATTGCAATGGGAGGCATTAGCGCTGCTCTTTCATTCGCTTGTGCAGCAATTTTGGAATTTTTTATTGAATATCGTACGGCAACACACAGTGATCAACTGTCAATATTCTGGCAATTACCGCAATTTATTTTATTGATGTTTGGCGAAGTGTGGCTCTCAATCCCTGGATTAAATTTTGCATTCATACAATCGCCGCCAAGCATGCGATCCGTCATGACAGCCGCATGGTTCTGCAATAGTAAACTTCTTTTTCTTTAATTTTTTTGTTTATTTTTAAATAAATATAATTTTTTTTTTCAGATGCTTTTGGGAATTTAATTGTGATTGCCATCACCGAATGGCACCCATTCGAATTAGATAGCAATGAATACTTGTTATATGCATACCTCATGATTGGAGCGATTTTTATTTTTTGTTTACTCGCACGAAACTATCGATATACAAATTATGGCGAAAAAGTGAACAGTGATGCAAATCAGAATATTTTGACGCTTCAACGTCAAAATAGCACAACTTCATTTCAAGAAGATTATATTTATTGAGAAAAAAAACTTCCACAAAAATTAAGTCGCATTATTTATTTAACAAAGATTTCATCATAAATAAAGATATGATTTGTGTAATTTATCAACATGTTTTTTTTTTGAAAAGAATCTATGTTGTGTACGATGCACCGGCGTCGAATGACAAGAGCATTACTTTACTCACAGTCACATGACTTATAATCAAATCTACTTTTTTCGGTTTTTTGAAGGCCATTTCTTTCTCTTTTCGCTTTCATCTCTTTCTCTTTTCTTCTTGCTTTGTTTACATCGATCATTCTTAACGATGCTAACGCCAAGCATGTGGTCACTGATATTGTTTTACTTAATGGCACTTTTTCTCAAACACACCGAGGAAAAATGGAAAATGATCTTACAATAAAGCGGTTGAATTTTTTGTTTCGCTATCCTATTGCTGTCGTGACGCACTGTTATTAATCTGTATCACAAACAAAAATAACGAGTCTATTTATTACGCCACCGCTCCCATTGAGATATGGGCATTATCACATCTGATATGGATTTTTTTTATCAGAGACATTTGTGATAGATTAAAAGTTCAGTTTTAAAAACATTAAACTGTAAACAAAACCGAAAATTGTCTATTATATATGCGCTCAACCATCGATTTGGTGCAATGTACATCTAATGTCTAAGTTTTTGGTGTCGAGTTCATACTGCCGTTGTATTTTGCCTGCTAACATTGTCGAAAACAAAATAGATAGTTTCAATAAAACTTATCGCTGACAATCTTACTGCAAACAATATTTTTCTGATGACAAATTGTTATTGTGACGAGCACATTTGAACAAGCGAGCGAGAAAGAGCGCAAGCAACAACATTGAATGTTTTAATTAATGTGATTAAATTTTGAAATTAAACAGATTGTTTTGTTTGGATCAAAATCTTCTAATCTAATGAAGATCGTGTTCTACATTCGTATAAAAAGTGTCCTTGTGACAGAGAACTTCAACTTTTATCAACGTCGCGTTTGAACAATAAACAAAACACGCGCATTGTTGTTTGACATTTCATTCACACTGAACATTCGAAAGAAAGCCACCAGTCAAACAGTCACATTCACTTAATTACAATTTTGACTACACGGTTCACTCGTTTCAATAAGTTTGTGCAACTTTGTTGTACATGTCATCGAAACCCTATCTATTTAAATCTCAAAAATATATTTTTTTTTTTGCGGCCGGTGTGCGATAAGTGACTTACTACATAACACATAAATTACACACATATCTAGTATGATAAACATTTATTACGTTTTAGTTTAAGTTTAGAAAAAAGATTAGTTTCGTCAATTTAGAATTATCATAAAAACCGTGTCGATCGTTTAAAATGGGAAAGAAACTGTACGAAGGTGAGAAAACTGCATTCAATTTCAAAGTTCATGAATTCGTCGCGTTCAATTCACTTTTGTTTGCGAAATTATATCTTTTGTTTACAATTGAGTCATTCAATTGATTAATCACTTATGGAAAATTACATCCGCGTAATGTCAAAAATAATTAATGAACGAACGCAATATTGAATTTGATAACAAGCTGCTTCGGTGGTGCAATGAATTCGGCATTTTTTTGTGTCGATTTAAACATGTTTTGATTAAGCAATAACACATTATTAAATGATTCTATTTAAAACTTAAAAAAAAACAACAATTTTCAGCTGTTCCCATATTAAATGATGAGAAATCGAAAAACGATTATGGATCGACATCCGCTGCCAATTCATATCTGGTGAAAAATTATAATTATAGTTGCAAAAAAAAAAAATCATTTCTGATGTTGTGATATTATTTTCTTTAGCCGAAAAACCAAATAAAAAGTAATCAGTTATCATATCCAAGAGCTGTGATATTTGTGCTATTGTCAAAGTTTTTTGAAGCATTCGCTGCAAATGGTGTTAGAAGTAAGTGCATTTTTTTATTTTTATTTCGTCCAGTCACCGTTATTTTAAAAAATCTTATTCTTTTCTTTTGATATTCGACGTAGCTGTGCTTGCGTTGTACTTGCGCGATTCGTTGGATTTTAGTGTGGAATCGTCAATGACATTTTATCACATTTTCAATTTTTTTAGTCAATTCTGTCCGGTTTTTGGTGCCATTTTGGCAGACAGCTATTTGGGCAACGTAAAAACCATATTTTATATATTTTTTCTATATGCAATCGGCTGGATTGGCATGGTGATTTTGACGCTTCCACTTCAAATCGGATCAATTTCGTAAGATAACACAATACCATATTGCATTCAAGTCGTTTTTTTTTGTGTGCTCAAGATGTCATCAAACTGTTATAACAAAAAAAAACAATACTCCTCTTGCAGAGCGCTGATAATTACATCATTGATATTGATTGCAATTGGAAATGGTGGGATACGAGCTTGTGTCACATCTTTGGGCGGTTCACAGTTTGAGTTGCCCAGCCAGTCAAAACAATTGGATCAATATTTTTCCAATTATTATTTTATCTATACGCTCGGCATTTTGGTGGCCAAAATTATTCCGCCAGAAATTCGTGCACAAACAACATGCTTTGGACAAAATGAATGCTACACCGCTGTTTTCGGTGCACTTGGAGCCATGTTTTTGGTGGCATGGAGTAAGTACTAAATTAAAATATTATCAATTATTTAACAAGTATTTATTCATTTTTTTTTGTTCGAAGTTATCTTCATGTTTGGGATGTTTTTATACAAAGATGAAAAAATCGGCGAATCGAAGAGTAATATTTTGTTTCAAGTGATTGGTTGCTTTTATTATGGTGTAAAACATAAATTTAGAAAACGACACGATATAAGATCAATGCATAGTTCATGGACCGATGGTGCTATGGACAAGTATCCCGAACATTTTGTACTTGATCTGTGTGCCGCACTAAAGGTAATTTTTTTTCTTCGATCTTTTCTTTTTTTTGATGAGCCCAAAATAAAAAAAGATTCCAAACATTTCAGGTGTTAAAATTATTTCTTCCATTGCCAATGTACTTTGCATTGTTTGGACAAATCGATTCTAGCTGGACGTTTCAGTCGAGTCAATTGAATACAACCGTATTCGGCTATCGTATTGAAGCTGATCAGGCAAAAGCAGCCGGAGCATTGTTGGGTTTGATTTTAATACCATTTTGGCAACATATTGTTATTCCAGCATTGTTGATGTACAATATTAAAATATCACCACTGCAAAGTATTGCGATGGGTGGATTTGCTGCGTTCACATCATTTTTCTGTGCGGCAATTTTACAAATAAACATTGAAGATCGCATTGCGACACACAGCGCAGAATTGTCAGTATTGTGGCAATTTCCACAATTTCTTTTGATGATGTTGGCCGTTGTATGGCTCGAAATACCTGGTTTGGCATTTTCATTTACACAATCACCGTCTTCGATGCGCTCACTAATGATGGCCGCATGGTTCTGTAATAGCGCATTTGGTAATGTGATTGTGATAGCTATCACGGAATTGCGACCATTTAACTTAGCGAGCAGTGGATACTTTTTGTATGCATTTTTGATGCTTGTTGCAATTCTTGTATTCAGCTGGCTTGCAAATGCCTATCAGTATACAGATTATGAAAGTTGTATTGATAACAATGACAATCTAATACGACGACGATCCAGCAACAATGTACCATATTCAGCGATTTCATCACAGGATGGATTGGATCTTATTTTTTAAGAGAACAAAAAAGAATTGTATTCAGTTTGTACATTAAAAACTCATGTAACTTCATTCGCTTATGCTAAGTCTATTTCGAAGATTTTCAATAAAAAAAAACAACAAAATTGTCCACTTCTATTGTGATAAAATCTTAAAAAAATATTCAACTTCAAGTAAACAGTCATCATCTAAATCAGTACAGTGCACTGCATTTTTGATAACATTTACACCAAACTGCGCTCGCAGTGTTTTCGGACGGATTTCTCGGGCAATTTCCTGCAAAAAATTTACAACATTTTTTTAAATATTTTCTTTTAATCAAAAAGATTTTTTTTTTGCATTTACCGGATCAAATGGGCCACATAGCTGTCGAAACGATTGATATGGAGATTCATTTGGATTGGAACAACCAATTTCCAAGGCAATAAATGGCCCACTAGACAATTCAGTTACCATTTGCTGTAAATGAACCGAATAATTAAATAAGAACGTTTTTCTTTATTTGCGTGTTTAATCAATTCATACCAAATAGTCGGGCAATACACCATTGTATACTTCATAGAATTCTTCACAATTTTGACGGCCCAAATTGAACATTTTCATTCCTTTGATTACGAATCCACAATTTGTTATATTTAATAAGATGTCACCGCATTTTCCATCGAGCATTGCATGCGGTTTTATTAGGCACAATGTTGAATTTTCAAATGATTTACATAAATTCAGTTTATTTGCGTGCGATGAATTGGTGAAAAAGAAATCACATACCTTCAAAGAGATATCAACAACATCAATGTAATTCAAAGGATCTTTTTTCATACCGATACTCACTTTGGTTATGTCTTCAATACAGTTTGGATGAATAACTGCATCAGTCATTGCACCATTTCCATAATTTAGACCAGCCGTACATTCATCATTCGATTGTTTCTCGGGACCTTTTGGAAAATTGTCAAAGTTTCATTGAAATCCAATTAAAGCAGGAAAGAAACTCACCTGCAATTAATTGTCTTAAGCGATCGAATGCATTAATTCCTGTTACAATGAAAGCGACCATTGGACCCGTGCACATATCTTCGATGCCAAAACCGAATATGTCGGTCAATTCACTACAATCCTGCCGTGTCAATTCGTACATGGCACAATTTGCAATCGAATATCCATTATTGCAGAGAATTTTAAAAATTTCACCTAATTTTGATAAATACTTGGTTGGTATCATTCCAAATGCCCTAAAAATCGGATAAGGTTAGAATCGTGTGTTTCAGTTGGAGCAGTAGAATTTCAACTTACCTTTGCCGTTGATTTGTCAATTTCCTTCGAGTAGATTCGTCTTCATATTTTGTTACAACAACTTGTCGTCCGAATATATTTAATTTAGCGCCGATATAGAGATTTTTTTCGTTTATATCTGGCACACAAACTCGCTTTAAAAACGTTTTATTCTTTTGACGATCGAACTGAAATGGATTTCGGTTAAATGTGAATTGAATGTGGAACAACTGGCACTTACCATTTCAATGGTTTTATCATATGGAAAATAGTTGAGTAAAAATTGTCGCATTAACCCAGCCTCTTTTTGGAACCACTCAACAGCAAACGATAGACGTTCATGTACAATATTCTCCTGTAAATAAAGAAAACTGAATAAAAATCACGATGATCACTTTGATGAGCCATACCATTTTTTTTTTATCTTTTTCTTTCTATTTTTCGAGATAATGTCTTCCAATGTCCCTTTTTCAATTCATTCAAGCGAAAATCTAAATTATTTATTTTTCAATTTTACTTTTAATATTATTATTATTTTCGATTGTTTGGATCGTTTATCGACATTCAAAAAGTAAACAACATTTTAGCTTGTAAATTGCCTAGCAACTATGACATTTGCCATCGAATTCGTTTCGATGATAATAGATGGCGTTGCCGGAATACCTAGAGTTGCCGGAATACTTTTGCAATTAAGTACAAAAACTTGCGAAAAGCGCGCTGAGACATATGCATATTAGTCAGCTGACCATGAAATTAGAATCGTGAATAAAACGAAATGAAAATGAGTTAAATTTAGTTTTGAATAAACCCCAAAATAAATAAAATAAAGAAAGATCAAAGAGTTACAACGTGTGTTTATAGGGGCACATCAAAGAAGATGATGATTGTTGGTTTATGTGATGCGCATGCGATGTACAATGTTTACAGTTGCCTGAAGGGGTTGTATTGTTAGAAGAGATGACAACATCAACACGGTGCGATTGCATGACGAAATCATTGCAATGTTGCGACCAAGCGACACTTTGAATCTCAGTGTATGGCTTTGCTTAATTGTCGTTTGAAATGCTCTCGCAAACTGTTGTTGTTTTTTTCATTTTCTATTCCAGTGTGTGTGCGCATGTATTGACAGGTACAGCACATATTATTACATCTAAAAGGGAGAAGAAAAAAAAAAATAGAGTATTTGTGAGTCATTTGTTTACAGTATCGTAATTCGTCCGTAATAAATCATCCATCCAAAAATATTCAATGGACATTTGTTGTTTTACGTCTACATTTTTATCATATTATTCGGCAAAAATGCATTAATTCAATGCAACATTTATAGTGAAAACAAATTGAATTTGTGTGATTTTAATTTTGGAATAATTTTGTGTACGTGCATCAAATGTGATAAAATGATAACAAAAATATTCAACGACAATTGAATGTAAAGGTTATGATGTATGTCAACAAAAGAAACGGCATCGATATTTCTACATTTTTTTACTGTAAGTCATATCTTTGAGCTCTAGTTAGAATCTACAGTGAAAGTAAAAATGTGTGAGCGAATGAGTGAGTGAGAGAGTAAATTGCAACAAGGTGACAGAATCTCTGTCTGAAGTAAATCGTGCGATTATTTCATTTATTAATTTTCATATTGCTAGATTTATCAAATAAATGAAACAAAAATTGATGAATCGCTTTATCTCTCTTCAATCGAAATATGTGTCGTCTGGCGCGCGCACAAAATACGATTCGATTTGCATCGATTAAAATAATAAATTGCTTAGCAATTATATGTGTACATTGTTTGGTGAACGGTTGAATAGGCACAACACGATGTGCGTACAATTTAGCAAGCGTTATGAGCGCGTACGACAGACCGTTTTGTTTCTTGTTATTTAATATATATTTTTCTACGATAAAAAACCAAAGCTATATGATTTTTATGGAGTGTATTATTTTTTTGCTTCATATCGTGTCTCTAATTTACAAATGCCATGTGTTTGTGCCGAACGCAAAAACGAATCCGAGCAACACGGACCGCAAACTGTAAGGCATGTTGTAACTGTTTAACGCTCGCCTCTCCTCTCTATCTCTGTTCCGAATACAATGTGACAGTATGTTTCCAGTAGCCAAATACGTCTAAATGCAGAAAACGACCGAAAAAAAACCGCATCACACCGTAACCGAAGTATATACACACTGGCAAGACAAGAGCAAGAACAAACGAACGACTATTAATTCGTTGTTGTTTTGGCTATGGTTTTAGGCAACAACCACACTTTCGAATAGTTTAAATCTATTCAGTGCGTTCAGTAAGGCGGATAATTTTTTTTTGTCGACAGCACCAGTGTACGACACTTTCTTCGATCCTTTGAGTGTGAATGACGAATATGTGATCTGTCAATTGGTTTTTTTTTTTAAATAATTCAAATTCTTACACGCTTCATTTAATTTTGGTAATTTATTTAAACTCGAAAACAGTGAGTCGGTTTGCATTTTATCTTCTCGATTTTTGTTCAGTTTGAAGAGTTTTTTTTTTTTCAAGAGGGTGTTTGGAATGGCTATTTTTTTTTGAGTGCACAATGAATCAAACGTTAATATCAATTGAAGTGAGATAAGAGCCGATAGATTCGATGTGAAAGTTGCACAAATGATTTTGTTGAGCACTCAAAAGAAGGTGCCGCATTGATGTGTGTAAGCCGGATTTCAATGCATCACAAGTGCAATTGTGAAGAGATCGTTGGTATGACGCCGAATCGATTAATGAAAATGAAAAAATGAAGCCATCCACAATTCAGATTCCTTGTGATGTTTGTGATCTTCAATTTTCATTTATAAAAATGCCATTTGAAAATGACAACATTTCCGTGTTGCGAAAATTCACTAATTGCTATCCCGTTGATGACGTGCATGTGTGTGTGATTGAGTCTCTGTCTCGACTTCATTAACAAAATAACGCATTACCAATATGTTTGCAACAACATTTAATTTAAAAAAAATTGGTATTTAATCATGGCGAATGACAGAAATGAATAAAGAAAACGTAATCGTAATCTCGTTTTGTCGTTTGTGCGCTGCTAAATGTGTGTGAATGAATTGGCGCTTGGTTTGTATGTCCAGAGAATTTTGTTGTGAAAGAATGCGCGCGCCGCGATAAGAACATTTACAGTCATATCATATTTTACTTAACATTTTGTGACGCACTGTGAAATCTAGGTGCTGCTTGTCGCCCGCCAGTGGCAAAGAAAGTTAGTTTTTGTTTGTGTGCTGTCGTTTGGTTTCGCTGTACGTTTGCTATATTTTCACTTTCGTTTGTCCCGATGATTTAATCAAAAACCAAAGGTGTGTCTGGTGTAATGCGTGTTTGGAACAACGTGTGTGCAATTGAATGTGTGTGACCAGTGTTTATAATTAACGCACTTACTTTAACTAATGCTCTCTCTCTCTATCTCTCTCTTCGACTTTCTAGACAATTTACCTGGTTCATTTGAGTTTCCTGATCGAGTTACACAGCGTTATCATCACCATCATCAACATTCATCAGTAACAGTTATACAATTTTGATATTGTGAATGCGCGCACGAATATTCATATGCAAAATAATGTGATGTGATAGTTTTATAGAGTTAAACATTTTAAAATATCGTATCCCATTTATTTGTGATTTTAAATTTTTTCGTTTTTATTTGACCGGATCAAATTAAGTTTTTAATACCATTGTTTGTGTATTGTGTGGACAACAACAACAACAACAAAAATCAGTTATTTTCTTTTAATTAAATAATTTGACGCTGAATTTACGAATCGTATTTTAATCGGATATAAACAACATTCGACGCAAAAGCGAAGACTATTTTCGTACTAACCAACGGCATTCATCGAGGTAAGATCATTTTTTGTGTATGCTTTTCTGTGTTTGTATAGTGTCCCCTTGCCCAAAAAGAAATAGAATTCAAGCATTGAATGGATCAATTAGCGGCTCAAAATTGCTTAATTGAAAAGGTCAAAAAATGCTTGAGCGCCGAACAAGATACAAATTGCAGCTAATGCCAAATCTAATTAATCTCGGTTTAGCTGTACGGGTTCAAAATAATATTTCATATATCATCTGTCCAAAGGGATTTGGATTTTGTCGGTGTTTGAATTGTATCGTACTTACGAGCCATTTTTGTGAGTGTTTTCGTGGGGTATTAACAACATTACCGCTTAAATTCATCAAATAGAACTAACTTAAGAATGTGAACTATCAAAAAAATATAGCCGAAGTGCAATTTTCGATCAAGATAGTAATCGAGTGCGTGACCAAAGGTGGTTGACACCATTAAAATCTGCACAAATCGTTCTATTAGCAAGATGTTTACCATTCGGAAATTGAATCGATTTGCCAATCCTTGTTCCTTTTTTCATTCTTTCGTCATTTGTTATTTTTCATTCTCGTTGTTTTATTTTTGTTTACATTTTTGCCATAAATAATTGCGTCATTGAATTGTGAATCGCGCTTTTTCTCACTTTCTCACTCTCTTTTCGGGTCATGTTTGCAGAGTGTTTTTTGTTGAGTATGTGTTTTTTTTCTGTATTGTGATTGTCGCAAGAATTGACCTTTTTGATTGCTGCGGTTGGTTTACATTTTAACAAACGTTAAAATAAAGTAACACATTTGAACCATATGAGTCGACGAACGAATGACAAAACTGATAAATTTTGTTGATTTTAATTGTGTCTGAAAAATGTGTGCGATCTGAATTCAAGAAGAGAGTAATATTTTTTTTATAAAGTGAACTGTCGCAACATTTGTCCTCTTTTTCCCTCTCTTTCATAAAAATAGAAATTCTTGACGACAACAACGATTTACAATGGCACACAAAGAATAAAAAGCAAACAAATATAAAATCTTTGATGATTTCATGTAATTGAAATCATATAAATTCAAATAGTTTTCTCTACATCGACGATTATACCATTCATTCTCATTCTTTTAAATGAAGTCATAGATTACGTTGTATTGAAGGAAGTTTTCAAATTGTTACAAAAAACCATTGATAAGTGTGACAAACAATTGTTGTTTAATGGAGAAAATCATTCGATACCATGTATATTTATCGATGGGCAATAAAGTGATTAAAACCATCACACAATTTTATTCTGCAAAAACAACGCTTTGATGTCATACTAACGCACTCTTAAAATGATCTAGTTTGTTGTTTCACACGCACACACGCAAAAAGGAGCTTTAGATAATGTGAAAAGTCAAGTGATTTATTTATATAATTTAGTTCTCTTTATAATTTTTTTTCCCAGAAACGTAATTACGAACGAACACATTCGTTGAAGTTCTCATAAATAAGTTTCACCTCTGTGCGTTCCTCAATGGTGTTGTTGGACCCAACCGTATGCACGTTACGAAATCACCGTCCAATAAGAACCTATTACCATAACAGAAATGTCTTTGTTGAATGAAACAAATGGCAAAAAATATACACACACACATCATTTAGTCTAAAACTAATTTCAAATTAGTTCTTTCTTTTTGTAAGTTTAACTCTTGTGAAGTTTGGCCCAATTTATGTGTGCCTGTTGCTGTGTTTTGTATTACGATCACAATTTATGGGTTCTCCCATTTAATTTTTTATGTGTGTTTTTAGTGTTGTTTTTTTTGCAAGCGATTTGATGATTTTCTAGCTATCATTGTTGTTCGTTGATTCATAATGTCGACAACGAAACAAATGTGCGCCACATATGTAAACGCTTGTTTTGTTTAAATTCTGTCTGTCTCGCTTTACGTTCTTTTTCTTCTTCTTCGTGCCGGTGCACCAAAACCGTACATATTGTATTTGTTTATCGGATACGTAAATTTGTGGAGAGAAATAAATGTCAACCAATTCATGTGTAAGCCGAAATTGAATTCCGCATCATGAGAACGGTAGCAACGGTAGTACTGTATGTTTTTTTTCGTTCGATGCAATTCAGGTCGCCCTTGGCCAAATTATAAATTTGGCGTATTTTACTTTGATTCAACTATCGATACATATCTGTGACAATCGTGACTATTTGATATACTGGTCTTCTTGTCGATTTAAATGTGAATAGGGGTTTATGTTAATTTTCCACATATTAAAATGCATGTAACATGCAACATGTATTTCAGAATATTTTGAAAACAGAAAAAAAACAGTATCAAGAACTCATTTGAGCAAAAGAAAAACTTGTATTTTTAAGTGTCCGTTACACCCTTTCGAAATGCCGGTTTCCATTTTCGTTAATTTGAAAACAAGTTTTGTGGTTCATCTTAAATTCGGCGATAAGCCATTTTCCAGTCATACATATATGTGCGTGTACAGAAGTAATTTATTTTACATCTTGTTTTCTTGATTTGTGCGTTTCAATTGTGAAAATTACATTTAAGATTTAATCATCTATGATCATCACCATAATTTGCACAAATGTGTGAAAACGAATCTATATCAGTTATAGTTAAACAAACCAGTGCACATTGAGACACTCTTTCAGAATCAATAATTCATGTGCTGCCGAAGAGCAGATGATTCTTTTTTTTACTATATCGATCGCGTTATTGAATACAGATAGCTGGGTTGTTTTGTGGTAAACCAATTTGTAATATGACTTGCGCTTATATAATCGAATGTTGGATGCAGCATTTTTTGTTGTTGTTAAAATGCATATGAGATAATAACATAAAAATATGGTTCGAAAAGTATCATTTTACTCGCAAATCAAATCCAATAGATTTTGAAAGCAACAGCATTTGTTTATTTATTTTTTTTTCCCCGCAATTGATATTGTAGTTACCTCGAAACAATATGCTTAACTTGCTACTTTGAATCGAATTGAAGC
Organism: Contarinia nasturtii; assembly: GCF_009176525.2. Classification (NCBI taxonomy): domain Eukaryota; kingdom Metazoa; phylum Arthropoda; class Insecta; order Diptera; family Cecidomyiidae; genus Contarinia; species Contarinia nasturtii. The sequence goes on from NW_022198581.1 coordinate 2,828,067, forward strand.
CCTACACATGTGGTGAAGATTTTTTTTTTCGTCTATCGTGTTCTATCAATTTCTACAGCTTTATTTTATATTGTTGTTCCGAAAATGACAAAAATACATATACCGTGATCATCGGCAATGGATTCATGTTTCAAATTTCTCACCAGTATATTATCAATCTAATCTGAAGCGACTTTATTTGCGAAGCAGTGACACAAACCCTAGTGTGCATAAAACCAAATGAACGTCTTCATATTTAATTGAATTACAACTTGGTTTACTTCAAACCACTGACTGGGTCACTCAGAATGTGTACTGATTTTTTTTTGTTCGAATTGTATTTGCTTCAATGGCTTCTGATGCATACCCAATTTTGTAGCCCAAGAAAGATCTACATACTTCCTGATTCGATTCCATAAAAAAATGACCGGTTTCGTTTCCTATAACGTAAAAATGTATTTGCTACTGATTCGAACAAGTCGCGCTCGAAAAAATGTCTACAGTGAGTATCATTTTGAAGTATATTCTGTATTCGTTTTGTAGTTTTGCAATGCATTCACTCAACCGATTTATTTATCTGGTTTCCCATTCCCCATTGTATTTGACAAACGATGAACATTTGATGATGTAAGACAATATGTTTCACGGATATTCATTTAATTTCTTTTTTCATCAGTTACATCTTCATATTTAGTTCTCTGTCCCTCTCATTCAAGTGATGTGTGATCCTTCATCATCACGATGTAGATGATGAAGATGATCTCCATTGTGATAAAGAAACAATCCAACAAAAAAAACAAGGAATGATAAGTGAAACAGAGCATGATTACTGCTTGTATTACAAAAAAGTGCACCTTTTGTTTTGTTTCGTATATTGTGACGCGTTCTACGACGTTGTTAACAGAAACAACACGGGCGCACAAGATGGAAAATTTAACATATGCAACAAGCGCAAAAAAGTCGGTAAAAATATCATATGTCACCCACATTTGCACTGCTGCGCATCCACATTCACAAACGCACCTTATCAAAGTATGCGCGACGACGGGTGACTTTATTTCTTCTTTTTTTTCGCTTTCAAACAGAGAAAGAGAGAAAGAGCGAGAGACGAGAAAATAGGAAAAACCAAATCAAATTTATGGAGTTTAGAATTTCGTTTGTATTCGCACGATCCGTTGCGCATTAAAGGCAATTTTGCTTTCTGAAAGCTTTGCATACAGCTTAGTATTCATTTAGTGTGTTAACAAGTTGGAAACGACTGCTTCGACCACCAGTCGCACCAAATTAATTAGTTTTTTTTTTGTATTTTGATGTGTGTCTTGTTAATTGCGTTCTAAATTTTCAACGAAATGTGTAAAAAAATTGGGAAAATGACAAAAACGATGCATTTTCTTTTCGTTTAAGATTTGATTTTGGATGAGCATTTTGGTCAATATAGAGTTTGAAATCGTTGTGATCTTTTGACGAAACAAAGGGAACATTTGTATAAACAAAACACAAAAAAAAACAATATGAGCAACCGATGAATGTGAATATTATGCTTGCATTGTGCTTGATTTAGCCGATATGAAAAAATTTTTAAGCATAAAAAATTCACAAGGAATTTATGTGGCGCGTGCATCGTTCTCATCGGATGAAACTGTGATCGATTTTGTGAATAGCAAAAGTACGGACAATTGTAATATAAAACCGATTTCCATTGCCGTTACACCTGACCAATTAAGAGCAACAACAGCATCAGCCGTCGCAGCATCAGCTTCATCAAGTGAATTGACTGCATTTGAATCATTTGTCGACGATACCATTTCAGTACCATCGCAATCGTTGATTGTGGCAAAGTCGAATAGCAAGAAAAATAAGCGTTTAAACAAAGTACTAACATTACTACATTTGAAAAAGAAAACGACCACAATATCAACGTCAACAAAAATGAGTGACATTTTAAATGATGATGCAACAAAGAAAACGTCGATCGATGAAATGCCATCAACAAGCAGTTCATTTCCGCAGTTACCAACACCAAAAGCTGTACGAAGCAAAGGTCGTACGGCGGCATTGGTGAAGAAATTTTCATTGACACCGAAAAAATCACCGCCAAAAGAATTAAGTGTTAAAAAATCAGCGATTCCATTACGTACAGCAACAAGTGTTGAAACAATATCGAATACACCACAATTGGCACTACGGAATCGGGTCGAAACGACCACCAATGTGAGTCATCACAGTGTGTCCGAAATGAATCTGGTGAATATTGATTATCGTCAGGAGAGCACCGGTGATAATTTGGATATTGGTGTTAAAGTTGGTCAAACACAATATCGAACAATACGTAGTAGCATTGCAAGCGGTTCGATCGATGGAGGTGGTGGTAGCGGTGGCGGTGCAGCGCGTAATTTGAGCATTAAAAGCGGTATTTCGTCAGCAAATGACGGCAACAGCAACAATAATAACAATAGTAAATTGGGCACAGGGCGAAAGAGTACAAGTTCGGAAAAGTTACAAATTACAATATCAGGTAAGAAACGTACGAACACAATTGATTCGGCATTCGAGTTGCAGCAACGCAAACAACAATCATTGTTGTCAAATACAAACGAAATTGAACCATCAAGAATTGAACGTAAAGCAATGCAACAATCACCAAAGAAATTCAATATCAACCATGATCTAACACTTATGAATACGGTTGGTGTACCACCAGCACCAAAAACGCAAGCACCATCGGCAATACCATTATATCGAGCTGTTGCTGTTACAGCAGCACCAACAACAGCAACAACAACAATGACGGCTTCCATAAAAAATGTCGGACAACGCGGTACAACCATCAAAGCACAATCGACGATGCAATCGCAACAATCAGTCGATACGAGTGCTTCAGTTGGAAATGTTCAAAGCGAAAAGATCGCTGCATACGGTAAAACCGATTTTTTAACAATTACCAGTTTTGATGTAGACGAACCAGACGATATAGCTGCAGCCACAAAGCTTCCGATTCATGATAAAGACACATCACTATTCACCGAAATAATTGAGGCAGAACGTCGAAATTCGATGTCAATGGATTTGCCAGAACGTGAACGCCGTTATCCAGGCGTTGCGGCCAGTGAAACCATTAAATTTGGCCATCAATCGACCAGTTCAAGTGATACAAATGGCGGTGGTCAAGAAACATCAAAATCGCCACCTTCGCCACCATCCTCATCGCCACCACATCAGCATGAAATCGTACCAAAAGTGATTATTGAAGAAGTTGCCACATTGAAAAGTGACAAAACTTTCGAACCAACATTATCGGCCGATATAGGTGAAGATGCATCCAACATTGATGGCAAGGATAAAGAGCTACTAATGTACACATTAACCCAATCGAGTGGCGCAAAAGTATTGCAACCGAATGAGGAGAACGATACAACGCAACCAACACTACAATTTGAGGTAGGAAAGAAAGTCCGTCCAATTTTCCCGTCTAATCAAAATTTGCACCACAACACCTATTCAGCACTTGTTATTGATCCAGCCACCGTTTTGACAACGTCTTCGTACCTAGATACGCACAATAGTAGTGATTCATTTGCTCACGTGCACGGTGGCACCGAACCATTAAGCGCGCCAAATTTTGATGCGCAAAACGATAAAGAGCTTGACGGCGTTAAAAATCAATCTACACTACACCAAAAATTAACAAATTCGTTTCGTGGTGGTCGACGTCGTATTGCGTATATTGCTCAAGTGTCTAATAAATCGGCCAGTGGATCACCATCCACATCAGATAGTACTATAAACACTGAAGACGACGATATTTTACCTGAAAATCAACCGGATTCACTATTAACGTCACAATTTGATGACGATTTACATACGAGCAGCACATTTATCACGGATTTCTTAATGCCGCCATACGGTGATTTAGTTTGGGACGATGATGGGGTAATCGAACGAATACCAAACAATTGTCAATTTTTTTTTAAATCTATTTTGTTTTTGTTCTTTTGTCGTTTTTGTTCTTTTGCTCTCTTGTATTTTGTTTTGTGTCCATCGTTTTTTTTCTGTATTGGGTTTAGTTTTAATTTTCTGTTTACTTCATGGAATCAAAAGAAAAATCAACAAATGATCAACTCGAAACGAAATCGAGAAAAAAAATGAATGTACGAATGAAATTCTTTAACGGTGCGAAAAGAAATTGATCGAGATAGAGAGCATTTTTAAGCGGTGTGACATTCGATTTCCTCCTTCTTCTTATAAAATTTTCCTTTGTGTGTATACATTTTTTTATCATTCATCTTCTTATTTGATTTGTTCTGTATATGCGACTTGTAATGTGTATTCAATGTTTGAGAGTTGATTAAAAAGTTTACTGTTGACTCTCGACGAATTGATAAGAGACGTGTTTTTTTTCTGAAAAAAAAATGAAGAATGTAAATACAACGAAGACGCCCATCATGATGCATACATATACAGCAAAAAATCTCTATCTCTGTCATTCATTCGTGTTGTCTCTCACATCTATTGAAAGTAGATGAAAAAATACACAAAATACATAACTTCATATTTGTTCGAAACCATAGAACTGGCTAGCTATAGCAAACCGCACACACAGTACATACACTGTCGTATAGATTTATTGTAAGGAAAAAAGCTTACAAAATCGTGGATTTGTAACAATATTCATTTGGTTGTTCGTTTGGTATATTTTCGATTCTAAGTGTCGCGTGTGTGTTTTTTCATTTGCTCTCGTCTGTTGTACATTTCACAACGAATATGCCGGCAAAAGTGTGTTAAGAAACCGAATAAATTAGTTGGTGCCATTGTCCCTCATTCTCTTCATATTTGTTGTTGTTGTTGTGGTCGTCTTATTTTTCACTTCTTGTCTTATATTTGTTTCTCACTATCTCTCCCTCTCACTCGTGTGTCTATCTATGTTGCTATTGTTTTTTTTTGTGTCATTTGATTCTAACACAACTATTGCTAATAATTTTCTGAAGAAAAAAAAAATCGACACTGACTTAAGGATCACTTCAAAGGTTTCGCATGAAGTGAACATGTGGTTTAAAATCGTGAATAGATGAACGTAATAATACCTTGGCTCAAATTTTATTGACACAACCTTATGGTTGAATGAATTGGAATCAAGGAGAAAAAACAAGAACATTTTTTTACAAGAAAATATTAAATTTCCATTTAGAAAGTCGACGCTCATTTTCCCAATGCACTATTATTCCTGTCCATTCTCCATACGCAATTCTATTCCTAAAAATAGTTTGACTAATTGGTGGTTTCAGTACGATTGATCGCGTGGTGGGGTCAATCATATAAACGTTTTTCATTTGAAGATAAAGAAATTTGAATAAAAAATGGGACGACGGAAAAACACCCTAGTACTTAAGACTTTTTTTGCGATTTTTTTCGTTAGAAAATCATGTGATATTAATGGAAAAATATTTGATGTTAATTCATTTGTTGTTTTTTTTCTCTTCCTTTTTCGCTGTTATTTTCGGTTTGGCGGTGGTTTTTACAGCGACGAAATATGTCATCGTCGCCGGAGAAGCGCGAGCACTTGTACAAAATACTAGTCATCGGCGAACTTGGAACTGGCAAAACATCATTTATCAAACGGTATGTGCACCAGTTTTTCAGCCAAAACTATCGAGCCACAATCGGTGTCGACTTCGCATTGAAAGTATTGAATTGGGACCAAAACACAATTATTCGATTGCAGTGAGTACATACATTTTCTTAGACAGCTTTTTTTCGCCACTGGTGTTTGTATTATCATTATTTTATTCTCTTCTTTCGTTATTCAATAGGCTATGGGACATTGCAGGTGTGTATACGAAAACATTGCCGAAAAATTAATCATCATTTAAAATCACGTTATTGATCAGTGATGATCAGAATTGACCGTGATCGTTATTTTTTGTTATTCCAAGTTATCAAATTTCTGAATGCGATTTCTTTCTTTGTTTTTTTTTTCGATTTCGATTGGAATATTGTAGGTCAAGAGCGTTTCGGAAATATGACGCGCGTTTATTACAAAGAAGCGGTTGGCGCATTTATTGTGTTTGATGTCACACGAAGTGCAACATTTGATGCTGTCATTAAATGGAAACAAGATTTAGACTCAAAAGTGCAATTACCAAACGGAAGCCCAATTCCATGCATACTGATAGCGAACAAGGTAGAGGATCCGAAAACACTTTTGATAATGCACTATTTGAATGAAGAATGTCTTAACTGTAATTTGTTTAATTTTGCTTATGATTTAGTGTGATCAACCCAAACAAGGTATCGTCAATACTCCGGCCAAAATGGATGACTATGTAAAGGAGCACGGTTTTGCTGGCTGGTTCGAAACATCGGCCAAAGAAAACATTAACATTGAAGAGGCAGCACGAGCATTAGTCAATAAGGTGAGCCACTTACACTTCCACTCAAATTTACACAAGCACATCGAATTTCAATTTGATAATACGCTTTGATTTTTTTATATTCGTTTCATACAATGTAATCTCATTTCCTTTTTATCCCCTTACACTCTCCAGATTTTGTTAAATGATAAGATTATTAATGCCGGCGAAATACTTGATGGGGATAAGCTTAATTTGGATAGTAGCAGTTCAGAGCGTCCGAAGAAAAATTGCTCTTGCTGACGTTTTATTTATAGCATGAAGATATCGATGTTTGATCTAATCTAATCGAAAAAAAAGTACCGTTTTTTGTTGGCGAACATATTTTGAGATGTGTGTCCATCAGATCGAGAAGCAGTTTTTAACACGTTGAAAAGTTAAGACATCAGAAAAATAAATAATAATACACAAAGAAGAGAATATCATCTACTTGAGATTATTCAATATGTTTCAAGTGAACGAACACACACAGAGAGATATTTAATAATTGATTGCGTTCATTTTTATTAAAAATAAAATTTTCAATGTGTTTTTAAAAAAAATTAGCACTTAAATCCCAATTACCGAAACCAAAAAAAAAAAAATCATTCGAAAAAGAAAGTCCGTCTTCGTCGTATTTTAATGAAAAGAAAAACAAAATTTATGAATTTATGAAATATTATAAATCAAACACACGAATGAAAAGTATCAATAAAATTCATGAAGAAAACAAAATTTGTGCAGGTTTGTAAATACACTAAATGAGCACGTATATTTCCATCCTCAAAAAAAAAATTATCCTGCCATCAATAAGTGAAAACAAGACAAAAATAAAAAGGAAAAAAAACCAATTTAAAAATTTATCAATTGACGTCAGAAATGTGTGTAAATAATGTATTTTGCTCCAAAACCAAGAATAGATAGAGTCAATCGGAGCGATTGCAAACCATGATGTTTTGTTCAAATATTGACGATTTTTTTTAACTTTTTAATTTGTATCAAGCACGTTTTAAACAAACAAACAAAAATTGTGTTAGGAATACTTTTATCGCATTCGCTTCCTATGCAAAGATAAGACCTTACGAAAAAAAATAAAAATAAATAAAAAGAGGATATAAATATTTGTAACGAAAACTAACTCTATTTATACGTCCTTTATTCACTTTAATCCGAGATGCCAAATCAATATTTAAAAAAAATGATTGCAAAATATACACAATTTATAGCTTTGACTTTGCTTATGAAAGATTGCATTAATAATATTGTCAAATAAACGAAACTCAATTTAGAAATAAAATGTGTAGGAAAAACGTTCACATGCAACAAGCGTTGAGCGCAAAAAAAAGATATCAATAGTTTGTTCTAAACAGAAATCACAAAAACGAGATAGAAAAATATTTGAATACGAAACCATTCAGAATATATAGAATATCCGATACCTGATTTTCGCCACACACTCACACTTTTTACCTTGCCACATGTTAAACACTGTATTTACCTTAACAAAATCAAACCATATTTTTCATAAATAAAACATTTATTACACAATTTAAAAATAAAAAAAAACGTCCATTGTATTTTCATTCATTTTTGCGTGCCTCAGCATTTTTTTGCTAATACAATGGTACTGTTTGATTTTCGTCTTTTTTTCTGTTTTGTATGTGCATAGAGTTTAAAACCATGACAAATTCTGTACAAAAATAATTTACATTCATTTACTTTGGTTTGCAATGCAATTTTGAGGGGTTCAAACAACTTTTCATCAATTCTGAACAATAAGAATAAGTACAATGATTTTGAAGTGAGTTGTACGAATTTCGGAATGACTTAAAAAAAACTCAATTTATGTGTGTAAAGAAGAAAAGGAGATCTTTCTCTCCATAAAATATTTTGGAGAAGAAATGTTGCTAGAAGTAGATTTGGAGCCATCATTTCGTTATAGATCCAGTATCGAAAGGCATTATGTGTTTCTTCGTTTTATTTTCGTTGCTTTGGACTCTGATGTTGTTAATGTCTAACTTGTAGACTGTCGTCGTTTATCTATGTAACTTTTTATCAAATCTTGATTTTCAAATGCCCAAACGCCAAGGGTGCAAGCAAAGCAAATAGCACCAACAGCTATGTGTCCCAATACCGACTGGCGAAATAGACGGTTCTGTTGAATTGAAGTGAAAAATAAATAAATTTCTCGAATTTTAACGATATTTACGATATTTACCTCTGACATTTTACATGCAATGCCCAAGACAATCAATGTGATGAAGAACAGTTTGTTTGGTTTGATTCCATCCAACGGTTTGAGATTAACAGAATGATATTGTTTGTGAATGTATCGGCTACTGAAAATGATTCTCAAAAACATGTTTGTACAATTAGCCAGAATGAATCCAACAGGACCAAGGAAGCTGGTCAATTGATAAGACAACAGTAGAAATGTTACGGAAAAGAATCCCATATAGTAATTGTATCTGGAACGCAAAACATGAATTTCTCTTAATGCAAAAAAGAAAAGAAAAAAGAACAAATGACTTGAGATGCACCTACTTGTCTAATTCATTGCTTGTCATTGTTGCAAACATATATCCTTCACAAATACCATTGACCGCTAGTAAAATGATTGCAAGCGCATGACATCGAAGCAATATCACCGATAAACCATCGTCATCCACAAATTTTGTGCCGCCATACAGTGTGAGAACGGTTTTTGCATAGCTTTGTCCATAAACCACTCCAATCAATCCAATTGACGTGACCACCTTCAGTAGATTGTACAGCACCGAATGGGCTTGTTCAACTTTGTCACGTGGTTGTTTCACGAGAGGAATGTCTCTGGCCAATGTTTGTGTAAAATAAAAGTAGCTATTCTCTTCGATTGGCCGAAATACAAAGCGAGCGGCTAAACTTCCCAAATTATTGACGATATCATAGGTAGCTTGTTGTGAAAATGACATGAGTGGACTGATTGTCATTACGTATCTCTCGCCTTCGGTTAAAACTTGCTTGAGAAAACCCTGTTTGAAGAAGCTCAACACCAGCGACTTAAGATTGTCATTGAATATTGTACCCTATACGGAATAAAAAAAAAACAATTTCAAATAATGATCGATTCATTTTGATTGCTAAAATGATCTTACCGATGAATTTTCTAAATATCCCGGAAGCATTTGCTTAATACTATTGAATGGAATGGAATCGTCTATGTCAGGCGTTTGATGATCTGATGTTTGATTGTCATCATCTCGTTTTGTCGCACCAATTCGTTTCTTTGCGTTATCGATAAAATAGATGAAATATACATAGTAACCAATGGCAAAGGTGACAGTGCTGCCGACTTGTGCATAACTAAAAGCGGATATCGCTTGATTTGGATCACGTAAAATCAACACAATAAACAATGTCGATCGAACAAATATGTGCAATGTATCGAGAACAACACGAAGTTTAACAAAGCAAAATACTTGAGCTACAAATACAGGCGTTTCAGCAAATAGTTCAATGATGCCCGAAACAACAATGCAAATGCATCCGAATTTATACTGATCGTAGATATCATCAGCTACTGCCGATCCATAATTCAGCCAGACATACAAACATGGTACCGAGAAAATGCAATAAATTGGCAACCTGATGAAAACAACAAAATGAAAAGAAAAAACGAACGAATAAGTAGGCATTAAATTTCATAGAGTGCATAGAGAAAATAGGCGACGAACATTTTCGGTTTTTAAAAAAACAAATGATGATAATTTTCTTACGTCAACCACAGCTGATTTATTATGTGCGGCCATATGTGTTTCTCGTGCGGATTTGATGTCGAGCTGAGCGTTGCCCGTCGAATTGCTTCACGCGACAAAAACGCAAGCGTACTTTCCAACAACAATAGGCGAACATTCATAATACCAAGCGCATCACGGTCAACAATTCGTATAACAAATGAATTTATTCCAAATGTAATACATCGGCACAAAATCTAGAAATAGAATTGCGTGAATTAAAAAAAATAACAACTATTATTATTTGGCATGCGATCAGACAAAGAAAAGAATGATGCATGTGATGTGGTGTAACAAAATAGGAAATAGCCGCCAAACTGTGCCTAATATTAGAAATTTACCGGGGCCGAAAAATGAATATTGATGCCAAAAGTCAAGTAGCTGGTGTTTTGGTTCTTCAGAAATCTCTCTTAATAAATCGGCCGCCTTTTTTTATCAGATTTAAATAAATTGCTTCAACACTCACCTGAAATACGATATTGATCGAAGCGCTGTGAATGCTGCTTTTTAAAACGTTTCGGCTCATGTTTGACGTAAATTTAAAATTTTCTTATGTAAAATTCCAATGAATACAATTTTCTAACTATTCTTATCTTTTCGTTGAGTCTCATTTATTTTTAAAAATAAAAAAAAAAATGAAACAAAATTTCCACTTCACTCTTGTAGCTGACGATATTCTATGTGAAATTGTGAAAATTGGCTGCATTTATTTAATGATTTTGATGCTGAAATGGTAAACGAAAGATGTAAACGATAGTTTCAAAACATTGGTCCACGATGACATCTTTTATTGGTCCGGTTGAATTTGTTTTTAATTTCACATTCACATCTGCACTGATTTCTATCAATTCACAAACCGAACACGAATCTGACAATTATGATGGGTTTACAGTTTCAAAACACTTGGCAACTCTGTCAATTGAAAACAATTGACTATTGTGAACGCACCATAATTGTGGGCTTTTCGAAATTCATTGAGGTGCTTGGTTGTTAATGTAATAAACCTATGAGCATGTATCGTGTTGTACAGTGCGTGCAACATGTATTGAATTCCATTGTGAAGCTACAAAAATGATTATTAGCAAGAAAAACCAACAAATATCGAAAGAGCGAAGAAAAAGAGAAGACTTTTTATCTGTTCTGGATTTATTTAAGTAAATCGACGGTGTAAAAAAGATCGTTGAATGTTTTTCTCTGTCTGTGATTATCCGTTCCGAATTTAGGCTTTTGTTGTAAAAATACAACAACCGTTACATTGTTTCACATATTTTGTATATACCGGCATTATCATTCATTCACACCAGATATTTCGGTGTTACTGTAACGCAGATTAAAACCGCAAAACAAATTCTCGTACAATTAAAAGATAAACGAAAAGAAAATATGGAGCTGTCTTTCAATTTAGAATGGAAACATTTAAATTTACAAGTAAAGAAAAGTGAATTTGGTTTCTGGCAATGCAGAAGACACGTTGAAGAGAAAACCATTTTAAACAATGGTAAATTAATTAAACATTTTTTTTTTTCATTTATAATGCGTTTTTCTACTGTTTTTTTACTTTTTACTTTTCTATCATGCAAAGTGAGTGGTAGTTTGAAAAGTGGTCAATTGATTGCAATTTTGGGTGAAAGTGGAGCTGGAAAAACGACACTATTGGCTGGCATTTCATATCGTTTTCGTGGGCCGCTCAATGGCCAACTCTTATTAAATGGCACACCAATTGATCGCGAAACAATGACAAAAATATCATGTTTCGTACCACAATTTGATATAACCATCGATTCATTGACACCAAATGAACATTTATATTTCATGGCTGAATTGAAATTGGATCGAAAATGGTCACGTTCGCGCAAAAATCAAAGAGTCGAGTTTTTACTTCGGGAACTGGGCCTGCAAGCTGTGGCCAATAATAAAATCAACTCACTTTCGGGCGGTGAACGGAAAAAATTGAATTTGGCCACCGATGTAAGCTCAAAACTATCTCATTCATTCGAATAGGAATTTAAGTTTGTGTTTTGTTCTGATTTCAGTTGCTTACAAACCCGCCGATTATTTACTGTGATGAACCAACTACAGGTTTAGATTCGTTTGGCGCACGAAAGGTGATCGAAGCATTAAAGTATTTATCAAGCACAAGCAGTGATATTTCATCATCGCTTCAACCATCAAATGACATCGAATTGAGTTTAAGCAAACAAAAGATCGTTCGAATGCCACCAAAAGCAGTGATTTGTTCGATACATCAACCAACGTCGGATATTTTTCAATGTTTTTCGGAAATCATTTTGATGCATGGCGGTCGATGTGTTTTTCAAGGCACCACCCAGGATGCATTTGATTATTTTGCAAGGTGTGTCAATCATACATAAATCATAATATGAGGACGGTGAAAGCGTGCACCGTTAGTTTGATGTTTGACATTTTTAATTAACTATTTTGGATTCGGATATTCATTTTGTTTAGATTGGACTTTCATTGCCCCGCGTCGTACAATCCAGCCGATTTTTTCATCAAAGTTTTGTCACAGGCTGACGGACTAGAAGTCTTAGATAACACAATAAATGATAGTAACGAAGAAATGCCACAATTAACCGCCAACGACTTGGTTGTTGATAATTTTCTTTCAAACAAAACTCAAAAGTATAGACGCCATTTCAGTTTATGCGGTTCAATTTTTACATTCTTTTTTTAAATACATTTTTCAGTCACAATTCATTGTGGATAATACAAGTTTGGATATTGCTTCTTCGAAATACGATTGAGGCAAAAAGAAATTCGAAAAAATTGTTCATAGCTCTTGTTTGTTATTTGGTAAGTGACGTTTTTTTTATAGTTAGATCAAACGAATTCGTACAGATTGATGTGCAACTTTTTGATTTTTCTTTTTAAAATAATTGATACTTAACATTGCAGATACCTTTCGTTTTAATGGGATTGCTGTATTCGAATCTAACAGGCACGATTCAAGAAGATGTGCAAAATGTTCAAGGTTTAATTTTTACGGTGACTTGTGAAATTTTATTTTCGACCATGTATCGCATTCTAAATTTTTATTTGGCGGGCACGCCATTACTGCGACGCGAGACAAACGAGCGATTTTATAGTTTTTCTGCATATTATGTTGCGAAAGTATTTTGTGATATACCATTTCTAAGTGTTCGTCCGCTCTTTGGTCTTATTATCACATACAATTTGGCTGGTTTTACGAAAGGAATTCTATTTTTTATTGAAATGTGGGTGACACTTATATTTCTGGCATTCGCATCAAATGCATATGGTTTGATGTTGGTTGGTGTATTTCGATCTGTCATTCTTGAAGTTCCCACCGTATTTAATCTTATCTTTTTGTCAATGTCGGGTGCATATGCCAGTTTAAGTGATTTTCCCATTTTAAAATATTCATCACTAATCTATTATGCATACGAAGCAATATCGATATCCTTTTGGTACGACATCAATGAAATTGGTAAGTGAAATCGATATAAAATAATATATGTTTCATCTCCCTTCCATTTAAAAGCTCTTTCGTTTTGAAAATTATTAATTAGTTGGATTAATTTTTACTTATTATAAATTCATGGTGGTATTTAAATGATTTTCTTTAAATATTAGAATGTTCGGATCGATTCGAAGGACTATGTTTGAGAAATGGAACCGAAGTGTTGAACAATATATCATTTAATACTCGTTTGGATGATGTGGTTTGGGACCTGTTTGGATTAATCATTTTGGGAGTGTTGATGCATATAATGGCTTTCATCGGCATTCGACGTTTCATTCACAGTGCTGGCTATTATTAATTAGGAAATTCCTTGTAATTGGAAACCATAAGTGCAATAAACGATTTGTTTACATTGATTTTCTTTTTTCTAAACAAACTTAATTGTCTTTAGTCAAATCATATGTAACAACATTCCATACTGAACGCTGCATAGAACATGATACGCATAAACATAATCTTTTCAATGCAGTCGTGTGTGTGTGCCTATCGCAAATATGCAATCCAAAGTCAATCCATGTGGCTTATTAGTTGTGTGCATATCATTCCCGACATGTTCATTGTTATTTATTCGTCGTGCGTTGAAAAACAAAACGGACCAAATCTTACTTATGTAAACACCATGAATACGTGTTACTGTGGTATATTGACTTTTGGATTTTATTTTAACTGACTGACAACAATACACACAGCTTCGACTCTATCAAAATCGATTACAATGTTTCAACAGAGATAGATAAAATTAGCTTCTGATGTCTAGGCAATCATGTATATCATTTTATGATGATGCGTTTATGTGAATATGATAATTGTGAATACATTTTTCAACCTTGTAGTGATTTAGTTTGTAACAGAAAAAAAACACACAATCCGAGAAGAAGACGATGACAATGATGACAAAGATAAGAGTTGACACAATGATGGAGAAATATTTACATTACGATTATAATGACTGTAAAATTATCTAAATGAGCTCTCTCGTGCGCTCGTTCGCATTGATAAAAAACTCACATTGTGTAGAACTAGCGCCAAGTAAAATGCAATGACGAAAACCAAAGAGGAGTCAACTAAAGGTTTTCATTGTTCTTAGATGTTTAGATTACATCTGAATTAAATTGAGGCGAAGATCAGGAAAGCAACAAAATGAACACAGACGTAGTTTTGGAATGGCGAAATCTTAATTTAATTGTTGAAAAAAAGGAAGTTAGCATTTTAAAATGTCGCGTCGCACACGAGGAGAAACGCATCTTGGAGAATGGTATATTTTGCCTTCGTCATTTTTTGTTTTCGTTGGAAATTGTTGAAATGAAAGTTAATTTTTTTTTCCCATTTTTTGAAAAGTGAGCGGTAGTTTGAAAAGTGGACAGCTGGTGGCGATTCTTGGTTCAAGTGGCGCTGGTAAAACCACATTGTTAGCTAGTATATCGCAAAGATTTCGTGGTCCATTAACTGGTCGCATTTTGATTAATGGCACCGAAATCGATCGAAAAACAATGACGCGGGTATCATGTTTTGTGCCACAATTCGATATAACTATCGATACACTGACACCAAATGAACATTTATACTTTATGGCTGAATTAAAATTGGATCGATCGTGGTCACGATCACGCAAAAATCAACGCATCGATTTACTATTGCGTGAATTGGGCTTGCGACACATTGCCAATAATCGAATTTCAACACTGTCCGGAGGTGAACGAAAAAAATTGAATTTGGTCACCGATGTAAGTGGATACACATAATTGAATGTCTCTGTGGGTGAAAATCAATCGTAGACCACATTTATAAAGTGAAAAAAACGCATTCCGATAATTGATTGCCATGGAAAAATTTAAAATAATTTCAATTATTGAAATAGTTCCTTTTTTTCGAGGTTTCTGAAAATTGTAAACTGACAGGGAAAAAAATATAGGCTACGTATGAATTTCACCGATAGGGATGATATGATTTGATTTTTAAATTTTCCATAGTTTTATTTGTTGTTTTTTTTTTCGCACGCATATGTTTCGTGATTTGTAGTTGCTTACAAACCCGCTGATTATTTTCTGTGATGAGCCAACAACCGGGCTAGATAGCTTTAATGCGCGAAAAGTTATCGAAGCCCTAAAATATTTATCAAATATAAACAGTGATATTAACGCACATTCACCAACACATGAAAACGATATTACAAATGGAAATGAATATGGCATGGAATTAGCAACAACCATAAATTTGAACAATCAAATGCCGGCAAAAGCAATTTTATGTTCGATACATCAACCAACATCGCAAATTTTTGAATGTTTCTCACATATTATTCTGATGTATGCGGGACGATGTGTATTTCACGGTACAACTGAAGAGGCTTTCAATCATTTTTCCAAGTGAGTTGAAATGTGATGAAATCGATTTTTATTTTGTTGGAAATTTGGCAATCAAATTGATGTTTTACATTTTAGATTAGGCTTTAATTGCCCAACCTCTTACAATCCGGCCGATTTTTATTTGAAAGTGTTATCAAGCCAATCGCAAGAGGAAGAGAGCCAGTATCGGTCATTTTTCCAGAAACCAATTGAAATCCTTCGACGATCCAGCAACTATAAACAACCAAATGTTGCAAACTTTGAACGCTTTAATGTGACAGTCTACAAAATGTAAGCTCAAGCAATTTTCCTTCTTTGTGTATCTGAGAGAGACAGAATGTGTTATCCATTTAATTATTTGAATAAATCGATTTTCAGCAAAAGTGCATTTTGGCTCACCCAGGTTTGGTTGCTAATGAAACGGTCTCTCTTGAATACTCGAAGAAGTTATCGTGAAATTTTCATCGATATGGCCTGGTATTTGGTATAAAATTCATTTTCAACACAAAACTCGCAGAGTGAGAGACTTTTATTTCATTTTTCATTGCATAGATTCCATATGTTTTTATGGCCGGATTGTATCATGATAGTACAGGACATACACAGAAATCAGTTCAAGATGTCAATGGATGTTTATTTATTATAACGTGTGAATTAATTTTCACCGTATGCTATTCAGTGATGAATTTTTATCCAACACAATACCCGATACTTCGACGTGAAACAAATGAACATTTTTACAGTTTTTCAGCTTACTACATTGCTGAAGTGTTTAATGTGTTGCCAGTTTGTTTTTTGCGATCATTCGCTGGCATTGCCATAACATATACATGGGCTGGTTTCAATAATGGATTCGGGCTTTTTTTCCGAATTGGTTTGACCCTTATGATTGCATCATTTACATCAAATGCATACGGTTTGTTGGTATCTGGCATCTTCAAAACGGTCTCTACGGACTTGGCGTCGGTGTCTGACTTGATATTTTTGTGCTTTTCGGGTGTTTATATGAATTTAAATTCAATACGCTTCCTTCGATATATTTCACCGTTTTACTATGCAAACGAAGCATTGGCCATTTCATTCTGGAGCAATGTCACACATATCGGTATGTTTACAATGAATTATCTTATAATCGTATATGTATAATACGTTTTAAATTTTTATATTTGACAGAATGTCCGCAAAAATATGATGGAAATTGCTACAAAAATGGCACCGAAGTATTGCAAAATTTATCATATAACACGCATCCAAATGACTATCTATTCGATTACATGGGACTCTTTATCCTCGGTTTAATTATGCATTTGTTTGCATTCTTAGGTATACGACGAAATATCACCAGTGTCGGCTATTTCTAAATCGATCAATGATTATCAAATAAATGAAAATTGTTTGTTGTTGTAAATACGATGAAGCTGCAAAAATACAATTGTTCAAAATATTCAAAATGGTTACATAGCATTATTATTATTCCATTATATCAATTCTGGTCGAACTAAAGTGGAGGTGGTGGGAGGGGGATGAGCTTATTTAAGATTAGCGATGTTATCGCAAAATATTGCTATGACACTTGGAGGCAATGTCTGTGTGTGGCTGTGTGCGAGAATGAGTGCTTCTTTCTCTCTTTTTCTCCCTCTCTCTCTGACTCCCGCTCCATTTCGGTGTTTGCACTGATTTGACCAGTTATTCGCTTATGAAGAAGTGATAAATGTAATGTAGTCAATTGTAAATGCAAAGGCAATTCCATACATCTTTCATATTCTATCCACATTTTATGTGAGTATTTTCTGTTACATAGGTTCTCAACGTATTTGGTACTTTCATGCGATTCATTTACTATTTCTATAGAATTATTCGTACCTATTATGTTTCATATCTTTCGTTGATTCTCATGCCGAATGCATGCGGCGGCGGTAGTAAAGGCGACATCGACGACGATGATGACGACGACGACAGAAGCAACAGCAATGGCACAAGCAATAATGGTGGTAATGATGGTATGATGGTGGCGATGGTGGAATATCTGCAAAGAAGGAGATACACACACAGAAATTGAGCAAATGAAAAATACATTTTGAATATTTTCCACATCAATCGTGCATTCTATGCCATTCGATTCGTTTTCGATTCGAGCAGAGTGGCGAAGGTACGACAAGCACACACAAGCCCACGGGGTAAGTATGTTTGACTCTCTATTGTATATTATGGTATGTTATTGCTGCTTGCGAACGATGTCGTATCACTCTATCTTGCTCTCACTCTTGTGTCTCTATTTGGGTATACAATATGGAATGTTGACACATTCAATTACATTTTGATTTGGCGTATTATGTTTTATGCTCCTTATCCATTTTTCCTTCAATTCATTTAAATAAATATCGACCGGATTTTTCCTTTATATTTGCGCAGCAGAGAGAGAGAAAGAGAATGAGTTTCAATATTACCGCCATCCCCATCGTCGTCGTTGTCTTCGTCAATATTTTTTGGATGCTGCTGAATGTGTCGAATGTTGAAATGAGAATTGTTGCGGGAATGGCAAGCGAGTGAATGAGCCAAACTAAAATTAAATGACTAAATAAAATTCATTTTTGTTTTCTTCACTCGCTCACTCGTTCGCTTGCTAGCTTAATCGCTTGAGAGTGTAAGAGCTCCAAATGGTAATATGTTACCAAATTGAACTGAACATTTCTATGTACGTATATATGTATTTGTAAATGATATAAATACAAAAAGACAGGAGACAATAATATTGATGACGGTGATCCAAATAAACCAACAACGGCATAATATCAACAACAAAAAATAAAACAGTAACAAATGAAAAAAAAACACCAGTACGACAACGACGACAACTAGAGACGTTTTACTGTTCTGAAGCGCCAAAGCCAACACAAACTGAGCGTACTCGATTGCCAAAGACATTGACTAACGCTATCTCACTCTTGGCTGCATGGCAGTGGCGGGCGGGCAGCAGACAACGGCGACGATGACGACGACGACGACAGTGGAGGAACGAGGGCACGAGGGGTTGAGAGACGACAACGATGACGACGATATTGTGTGTGCATCACGGCGCTACGGTTGTGCAAAGGCAACTTGGACGTTCTTCGTTCGCTCTTTTTAATGGTACATCATACACATTTTGTACGGTAAAAGACTTGCGCTAAACTATCAAATTGTTTTTAGTCACTGACTAGAGACGCTCTCTGCTCATTCATTTATGCCGCACAAACGGCCAAGGAATTCTTATGTAAATCCCTTGTACTATATCTCCCATTCTCTCTCTCTTTCACATTGTTCTCTCTCACTCTATCGCTCTTCCTTACTCACTCTCTCTTTCACTTGTTCTATAGGTATATATACAATAACACGTTATTAAATATAGCCATAGCCACAGAGCCGTACCATTATGTTTTAGAATCATATTTTTCGATATGAGTAATTTTAAAATGTATATAGTATTGACTTTACAGCAAAGTGATGTAGGACATTTTCTTATTCTTCGTCGTTCGTCGAACGTAAGGCGAACAATATCGAGATTTAATTAATTAACGTCTTGTCGTTCGTTATTACAACACCAAAACGAGACTTCTCTCTTTTTTGCCTTTTTGCTCTGTTTGGTCGACATAATCTAATCTCTGCCAATGGCCACTGGCGATTACAATTTCGTTTGTTGATTTTTTTTTATTTCGTTTGTTCAATTTTATTTAAAATATAATTTGGTTTTTTTTTTTGTTCATCGCATATCTGAGAGAGAGATTTATCTATAGTGCGTGTGTTTGTGTGTGTGTGTCTCTGTTTTTGTGCGTTTATTCGCATAAATTATTCAAAGAAAATGGTTTTAATGGTCATCACAGAAGAAGAAGAAGAAGAAGGAGCATAAAAGAAGTAAAACATACAATTCAAATTAATATATAATTCATAATTAATTTTATAACTAAACAGCCTTTGAGTATATCGATTTCTGGCAACTAAGTGAATAAACGAAACTATAAATCGCAGTTCACTATTTTACAATTTAATTTTGTTTTCATTTAACAATAAAGAATTAAAAAAAAGTCAAAGCATTCGATTTATAAAAAATACCATACTTATAAATACCGTGCAAAAAAAACACCATCGAAACGCGAAAATAAAAAAATATTTGATATTTACATTGTGTGTCCATCGCAAAGGAAACAACTAAAATAACATATATTGTCGTAGATTCAGTGTTGGCACATCACATAATTTCCAATTTTCCAATTCTACCTGTGCATTATGTCTATGATACACAGATGCGATAGAATCGAATATATAACGACACAAACACGTCTAAGATGTGTGTTTAATGTGCATTCGTTGCTACCGTTCGCATATATCAATACAGTAAAACTTGAAACATAAACGATAAGCTTCAGCGTCAGTTGGCAAGCTTTCCTCATTTACTTCGATACGAGAATATTTACCTGACTAACCGATTTTTCTGCTCTCCACACACGCTTGTGGAAGCGCCATTAAAGAAGCGTGCACGATTAGATTGAAAGAGAACTGTGGTAATATTTTCAATAGCGAGATATATATATAACAAAAAAGAGATTGACCAAAACAGAAATTATGTTGTCGCGGTCGATGAATGCAACAAGTCGCTTGAAGAAGCGCGAACGCACTCAGAATTGGGCATTCGAAGAGAAGCGATATCTCTTGGAATTGTGCAAACGTGATATGAACATCATTGAAAATAAACGTTTGGATGCCGATCTGACGGCATTAAAGAATCGCGCATGGAAATCGGTTCACGAAGAATTTTGCAAGGTTTTTGGCAATGAACGAAACTGTAATCGGCTCAAGGAACAATGGAGACGGATGAAAGGTAAAGTGAACATTTTTTTTTTTTTTTTTTTTTTTTTTGGTAAAAATCAATTCGAAATCTAATTTTAGTTTGAGTTCCAAAGAAAAAAATATCGAATTTAAAATTGATGTGTTTGATTCTCTTTTGAAGCTTGTACACGATCTGAAATTCTTGACTATACAAACCGAGTGTCAAAGTATGGACAGGAAGTAGCCGATAAAAAACGACCGAATGCATTTACATTTGAAATTTGGGATTTTATGCAAAATGCCAAACGCAATTCATGCAAAAATGATCCAGTACAAACGATCGATGGATCCACCACAAATCAAATGTCCACCGATGACAATGTGTCACAAGTCAATGTCAATGGTACCGAAACTCACGAAACTCAGGTGCTATCCGACGACGACGATGACGAACTATTCAATTGGTATGAACATTTCAAATTTTCAGTCATTTATATTTCAACACGTCAGTTTCCTTTCATTTTTTTTTTGCATTCAGGCAAAAGACCACACAAAATTTATGCGAAGTGGAAATAAAAGATGAATCGTCATCGACGAATGTTGGCGGCAGCGGCGGCGCCATCAATTTTGAAACACAGGGTACCAATGATAATAATGCGGATAGACCATCAACAAAAAAGCTTAAACCAAATAAAACCAGTGTCAGCGATGATTCATTTTCACCATTTACAAATCCAATAACAACATCGTTCGATGTATTAAACTTTCTGCGAAACAGTTCATTCAGCACAAATAATTCAATTGGCAATAAGTATACCGATGAAATTCAATTGATTATCGAAATGCAGGCCAAAGAGCATGCACTGCGAATGGACATTTTACGTGCTCAATTGGAAACGGCCAAACTAAATCGTGACATTGCTGAAATTAATAAAATTATACTGTTACGAAATTTACAGAATGCACATGAATAGAATCTATTCGATAGTAAGATGTTAAGATATAGCATAGTAAAACAACCAAACCACATGTATAAAGTTCTAAGTTCAAATATATTATTGACAGAGTAAGTGAAAAGAGAAGGAGAGAGAAAAAAAAGTTAACCAAAAATAAACACGAAATTGCGTCTCTTATTTTTTTTTTCTTTTATATATGATACATATTTATTTACTGTTCAACGGAATTTATAATTCATTTGAACGTAGTGAATGCTAATCAACGAAAAAAAAATGTTTATGGTGGCTTTCAGCCACAAAATCGAACATCAGCCAAAAAATAGATTTGTTTGCAGTGGAAAATTCTAAATGGATCTATTTTTTAATGCTGGCAAGAGCTTCCTTGTGACGTTGCAATGCTTGTTCATGTTCTTCGATTTGCTTTTGATGGAAATCAGCTTGAGAGATTTGGTCGGCCTTCAATTTTTTAAGTTGTTCTTGTTGCTACAAGTGACAAACACACATCTTATTAATTTATTTGAATCATATAGTTATCAAATTCGAATTACGACCTACCTTCTTGTAGAAATATTCTGCTTCACGAGCAACTTCCATTTTACCGAAAGCACCGCCAGCCTCACGAATAGCTATGGAAAAATTGTATTCAATTGGATTAATACAAATTTTATTATCATAACAACATCAGCAACAACAACAACAAAAAATTATCAACTATCTACCTCCGGCTTTTCCATCGCCAGCTGGACCTGACATTGCACGTACACTGTAACACAGATAGATAGAAAAAAATAATTTTACTTTTGAAATTTACAACATTTTTCCATTCAATTGCAAAAAGTAATGAAAATTTGCTACATTTGAAGTAAATATTTTGATAAAAATATAATTTTTTGACAATTACGTAATAAATCGGTTCTAGATAATCAACAACGAAATACGTTCGACCAGAAAAATTAAAAATAAACATTCGTGACATACCCGGCGGTACATCGAATTTCATGATTTTCAATTGATATTTCAAATAATATGATTAAATTATTTGTTTACAGCATAAACTTACCCAAGAAGACGTGGTACAATTAATTTTGATGATCTCAAAGCCATTGACATTCTTTCGAGCGAAATTTTTTTACAATGAATTATTGAAATTGCGGTAGATAGATCTGGAGTTGTGTCTATAAGCACCTTCTATTGAAATATGAAATTTTTGCGACGAACATTGGAGTTTTGACACTTCAGTTAGTATGTCTGGATAATGAATATAGGTAGATGGCACCACCATTTATGCTGTTCAAATTATTCATTAAAAAAAATATCAAATGTCGTTATTTCATTCGTTTTTCAACTTATTTATTTCAATCTTTATTAAATCTAATGAAAACATGTTTATTTTCTTATTTTATGCTGATGACAATGGATATTTATATTACTTCATGCAAACATATTTTTACTCAAGTTGCATGACCAATTGGTCTATAATTTAAGGTTTTAATTTTGTCTCATTTGCAGACAATATATTGAGATATTTTCAGCCAGATGAATCAGCTCAGCTAGATGAATGGCTGAAAATATCTCATTTGTTTCTCTTTTGATTTTTTCCGCTCAATCATCTATTATTTTCTCACTTTTTTCCTCGAAGAATTTTTGCACTATTATTTTCAAATTACGATCGTTTTTGGTCTGGTGAAAAAGATCAACACAAATAATTTTCCAACTACAAACCAAACCAAACGCAAATGCGTTTTAATTTTTTCTGTATGACTGGGAAATATTTGATAGAATTTCATAGTTTTTTTTTCCATAATTTCATGATAAATACAAAAATGTTTTTTCAAGTCTTTTATCGAATTTCAACATCATTAACTATATTTTGAATCATATTTTGGAAATCGTTTAATTTCTCTTTCAAATAGTTGGCTTCGGCTATCAAATCAACTTTTTCTTTTTCGATTGATTCGACTCTTTTTGAATCGATGGTAATGTTCGCCAAAATAATTTCTTTGAATTCCTCTTCCAATTTATCAACTCGTCCGTTCAAGTTTCCAACTTCGACTTGCATTCGATTTAATTTACTTTTAGTTGCTGTATACAAGGTGTTGTCTTTCACATTATCCATTTTAGCGGCCATTTGGTAATTATTTCTGAGAATAAAAAATATAATATTTCATGAGAACATTCGTTGTTATTTTAAATGAATAGAAATGAAGAATATAAATGTATTTTTGATTTAACCAGCTTACCGTGATTTATTTTCAATTTAATATGATTATTTTTTCAAACGTGTTTTAATTATGTTGGTTTTAAATATATTTCGACAATGATTCTCTTCAATAATAATTTTTGATGAAATACTTGCAAATTAAAGGCTTTTTGCTTTTTTTCCCTTCTGAAGTGAATTATTCTATTTATTTAACACACTTTGTTTGGTCTTTGATAAAGTTTATTATATTTTGATGCTGCTGATATGGTCTCTTTCATTCAGTTTTTAAAATACGAATGCCGGCAATAATTATCGATCACAATGAAATATTTTCAAATATTATGCTATCGAGTAT
This sequence comes from Contarinia nasturtii, assembly GCF_009176525.2. Classification (NCBI taxonomy): domain Eukaryota; kingdom Metazoa; phylum Arthropoda; class Insecta; order Diptera; family Cecidomyiidae; genus Contarinia; species Contarinia nasturtii. The sequence goes on from NW_022198581.1 coordinate 2,852,369, forward strand.
GCTGAGAGTCTACATTGTGATAATGACAAATCTACATTTAGCATAGCCAGATGGCGCCACAGATTTCATTGCAATTTAAACGCGTTAATTTTATGTTTCCATTTTCAAACAAAATCTTTTGACTGCTTTTACTTATCCAATCATTTCTAAAAGAAATAAACGAAAGTCATTTTTATTATTATTATTATTATCAAATGTATTGCGAAAAAAAAACGAGTTCGATCCGGTTTTGTGGATAAAATCACTGTGGCGCCTTCAAATGCGACTTTGACATTTTCGATGTCAATAAATACAGGTGTTTTGTTTATATAGCTTTCTGAATCACATTCAAATGTAAAACAGTCCCAAAATTTTTTTGGCTACCACAAATGTGATGAAAATTCTCAAAACTATTGAATTATAAAAAGATTTTCTTATTATTTATCCATGATGGCTTGTTCGTTGTGCTACGAAACAAAAGGAAGAATGTTTGATTTCGATGGCGATAAAGCAATGCAATTGCAAATCGTCCAAATTCTCTTCAAATATTTTCCATTTTGTTTTAATAACGTAAGTATATTGAATGTTATACATTCCAATTTCTTGTAAAATCATATTTATATCGAAAATTGTTTGATTTTGTGAACAGGAGGAGCAAAAAAATGGTTGTATTTGTCGAAAATGTTGGTACAGAGTGGATGCATTTCATCAGTTCTACACACGTATTGAAGAAGTTCAGAAAAATTACAATCGACACGAAATTATCGAAGAGAGCAAATGTGATACAACGTTGGAAGATACAAAAGAATTAATAATTGCCGAAGATCCTGAATTTATTGCGAACAATGATAACCAAGATGATAACAATGTGACTGAAGAATTTGACAGTATTTCATTTAATGATGGATTTTTTGATGCCAACGGTATAGATTAAAAAAAAAATGATTTAATGCTTTCATCCCAAAATATGTACTCAAACTCTTGATAATTACAGATGATGATGACGATGATGATGATAACAACGAATTAAATATGCCCGAAATTAAAGAAGAAATTGATAAACCAACGAAAACAAACAATGCACCGCGAACCGCGAAAAAGAAGCAGAAGAACAAACAAAAACCAATTAAGTGCAAACCAAAGTAAGAGGCCAATGAATTTTTACCCGGCAATATATTCTCTATTATTATTTTTTTAAACTGAAATATCTCTTTCCATGTCTAGGTGTGAACATTGCGAACAAACATTTATGAGTGGCCGTAAATTGCGAAAGCATCTGATCGAACAGCATTCAGAATTTCAACTGCGATGCCATCATTCTGATTGTGAAGAGACATTTACAACGGCCGAAGAGCTCGAAAAGCACAAGGAAAGACATGTGAAAGTTCCTTGTCCACGATGCGGCCGAATGATTCAAGCCAATAATTTGAAAAAACATATCCGGCACACCCATGAAATCGATCAGCGTGTTGTTTGCGATTTATGCGGACGAGTATCGAGCACAATTGTTATGCACAAATACCATGTTCGATCTGATCACGAAGTGCACGAACGGCTACAGTGTGACATTTGCAAAGAATGGTATAAGAACAAAGAAAATCTACGATCACACATGAGAAGCATTCACGTTGAAGGTAAATTTGAAATGGATTCAAATTGAAACAAAGAAATTCACTGGCGTTTATGATCTAACATTGATTTGAACATTTTAAAGGACCCCAAAAGTGTACAATTTGTGGACGAATTTCAACAAACATGAAGGCTCTCTCAAAACATAAGAAAATCCATTTAGAAGGATCAAAAGAACGATTCAAATGTATTGTTTGTGGAAAAGGATTCCGCGATCGAACAAAACTCAAGGTAGCGACAAAAAGAATTGAAAACACATCAATATTATAACAATTTATTTATTAACATTTGAAAATGGCATATTGATTTGTGGTTTTTGATTCACACAGGAACATTCGTATATTCACACAGGAGTCACCGACGCCTACGTTTGTCAAGTAAGTAAACATTTTTTTTCGGCATTTTTACTCTGGCTTATGCTTCGTATCACGAAAAAGATGCATTTACAACAATTTACATTGATAACAATATCTTTTATTTATAGTTTTGCGGTAAAGCATTCCGGTTTGTATAATAGTATAATAGTATTTCCTTTTATTTGTACACACAAGAGATAAACCCCACAAATTATTTTAGGATTCCTATTAAAAAATGAATTTGTTAGGTTTCCTTATAAAATCGCAATATTTTAACAGGAATCCTGATAAATTGGCGCGCTTAAACGTCAAAGCCAACTTCACTGTGTTGAAACAAAACATGTTTTATTATTTAAAGGTTTCCTAATAAAATGTTGCCATATTATAAGGAAACCTTACAAATTAATATTTTAATAGGAATCCTAAAATGATTTGTCAGGTTTATTTTTTGTGTGTATAATAATATTTCATTTTATTTATAGTTTTGGTTCCAGTATGTATGCACATCGAAAAAAAGCCCATCCCGTTGAAATGAATGCGCTAAAAGTTAATTGAATTAATTTTTTTTTACACACATTTTTATTAAATATTTGTTATGGGCTTTTTGAAAAAACCATACCAAATAGGTATACTAAGTTTAAAGTTTTATCTTAATTTTCATAATGTTAAAAGTATGTGAATCGAAATAAAAAAAATATACATCTCCACCCATAAATCTGCTCGATCGATTTTATTCCTCGATATGATCGGGGTGACAGCTAAATCATCCCCCTGCACATCAATGTCATATTGTACTACTAAACTTACACCGAAACCGTAGCACTTTTTACAAATATGAATATGTTCCCAAGGTAAATTACATGTATTATCAAATACTTGGAAAAATAAAAAAATGATCTTGATAAATGCATTTCAGTGTCATTTTCTAAGAATTTTTCTAAAAGCATTCAAACCATATTGAGATCATATAAAAATGGTAAGCTCTCGTTTTATCTTGTAAATTAACTGGCATTGTATATTATATTTTCATATTTGAAAAGAGATTTAGATTGCAAGATCGATTCATTGTATTGAAAAATGAAGCAATGAGTGATAAATTCTGTTTAAGCGATGACGGAAATAGTCCCGAAATCATCATATACTGAGGAAATTTGAATGAATAAATACGAGACATAAAATACAATTCATCTGAGAATATACGAAAACCGAATATGAGATTGAGATAGTTTTGTTTTTGTGTGTATGTTTACATTGTTGGTCTTGGTGATAATTTTCATTTCAAGAGCCATAAATTATTGTCATAAAAATGCTTTTTACATCTCGGCACTTGTGTTGTGTTGTAGATCAATTTTGATCATTTTTCATTGCAGCGCTAATTTTATCAGCATTCTACAAATAAGTACACATAATTGTTCAAGATATCCATAAACGTATTAAACAATTGCCCATAAATTGTTGCAATTTCATTTTATTCTTTGGCAGAACTTTTCATATTCGAACAAAATTGAAACAAACAACAAATGCAATAGGGAGAATGATGATCAAAATATATTTTAAATTGAAAATAAAATGCGTTCTAAACACATTTTGTTTTCTGCGAAAATGAATACAATCACTTACTTCCTCTATTACATTTTGTGTACATAAAAGTACGGAAAAATAAGAAGAAAGCGAGTGCGAAAGAGATCATGGAGCACACAAGAACGCAATACGATATTGTGGCCAATTCACAATGGTGAACGTTTTCACGCAAAAATCTCGTGTAAATTTCAATGAAATTCCAAAATTTCAAATTAAAATCCGGTTAAAATTGCATTTCATATGATTTTCATTGGTTTTATAAAGGATCAAAAACTCTCATCCATCTGAAATCGAAAAGAAAGTATTTAATTTCGGATGTGTGTGTGTGTGTGTATCTGTGCGGGTAGATTGATTTATTGTGAACGATATTCAGCAAATGTTGTTGTATGTATTTTGTGACACAACATAAAAGCGATCGCTTCATCTCTGTTTATCGTGCGGTGACGCATTTGCTGAATTTGGTATATATGTCGCGTGTATATGCTCGTTTGCTATATGTCTGTATCTCTCTGTTTATCGTGCATGCTTTACCGTCAATGCATACACGAACACACACATGCACACAATCCGAATAGGGCGAACGAGAGAGCGAGAAAGTGAGCGAAATGCTTCGTATGATGTAGTGTATGTACCTTTCGTTTCGATCGTTGCGTTGATGCTCTCATTGCTATTTAGGAAGCTGAACAAGAAAGACACCATCCATCCTACAATAACAAAACAACAACAACAACTAAACAGTTTTCTTTTGCAAAAAGCAAGTAGCACAAAAACAACAACAACAACAAACCCTAGCGAAAACAGTCAAAAACCAATTTCGTTCGTTTGTCAAAACAAAGTAAAGCAATCAAAAGTTATTTCAAACTAAAACAAAAAAAAAGAACACCGGAAAAATAAAACAAGAAGCATAATTGTGAAATCCTCTAGAAATTAAGTGTGGAAAAGTCCAGTTTGATTCGAGCAGCCGAATTTCAGTGATATTTTTAAATGAAGTCTGTGCTGATTACGGTAAGTTTCAATTTTTTTTATTTATTATTTTTGTTACCAAATAAAAGGTAATACATTTCATGTGAAACTAAATTCTATGTAGATCATTACCCTATCAAACAAAACGTTCTTAATTTTGGTTTTTAAATCTCTATTTTTTGGCAAATGTTTGCATTTCTTTGAATGCGATTTCGTTTTGGATCGGTACGGTTCAGCGATGTTTAATTTGATTCGCGGCCGCATATTTGCGGCTCGATTCAGTTTTCTTTTTACCCGTGTGTTATGAAAACTTTTCAACGAACGACAAATAATTCGAGAATAAGAAAAAAAATTATTTAACAACAAATATCAATCTAGAATTTCTACGAACGCGTTTTTTATCGCGTACTATATCATAAAAGATTTGTATGAAATTTGTTGTACATTTTTTTTCTCTCTCTATTTCGGTTTGGTATTTTCTATGCAAATCATAGGCATGGAATTAAATAGAAATAAAAAAAAAATTCAGAAAATTCTTTTTATCGACTAAAATATAATTTGTAGAAATAAATGACATTCAATTGAAACGAAAAAAGTGATAATGATCTTGTACAGAGATTTAATGATGGAAAATGTTGCGATATCAATTGCAATTTTCCAAACATCAAACGTGTACGAACGATGAAGAAGAAGGAAAAAATTTCCATGGCGTTCATATCCGCCATTTTGGATTTGGTTTTTTCTTCTTTTCTGTGTTCTATACTGCTGGTGGGTTTGTGTATGTGTGCGAACGAGTGTGCTTGTTGAAACGTTTCTATTCAATACACACGCGCACACATACACACATACACACTCACATGCGGACAAGCATCGCATCTGAAGAGAGTAGCGTTCAATATAAAACGCTCTCTTTTCGATGTTTGTGTGCGTTGCGGCCTATACATGTGTTGGTGATAATTTATCGGCACAATTGTATGGGTTCGTAAATGTTGTTATGTTGAATTTGCCGTAAGTAGCAAACACATGTACAATTTCAATAACCAACAACATCATCAATTCAGAAACATCTTCGTCAATCTATCCGAAATTCAGGGGCTGCTTTGAATTTCTCTCTCTCCCTCTCTCTCGTGTTTATTTGCTTTTGATTAATTGTGTTGTTTTTATATAGAGAATAACAGAAATTTACAAACAAAATGATGATCAAATTGTAATCATTCACGACCAGAAATGAAATGTTACCGCTTTTTCGCATCACATTTGGTGTCTGTCTGTCGATGTGTAATTCGAATGTAATACAAGCAATAATGATGACGACGACGACGCACATCATATACATAAAAATAAACATGGAAAATCCGCCTATGATCATGATATGTATATTTCACTTGCACACTTGAACGCGACGGTGGTGATGATGACGACGACGAAAAAGCACACATTTGCTCATTCGCTTTACCACCACTTTGGCAATACACACGATGGTTGTGCACGCGCGATACGATAGATACTCACTTTGGCAATAAGAATAAAAAACATCGAGAATGTTTTATGTCGTTCGCGTCAGCGGCAACGACTACCGCATCAATGTATATCTCTACCACCAAGAAGGAGTTCGCTGTTGGATTTTTTTTTTATTTCATGTTTTATTCTTTTTCTTTTAATGATTCTTCTACCTCTTCTTCTTTTTATTATTTTTGTATATATTTTTTTTTCTCCATTTTCACATTTTTCTCTGTTCCCGCGCGCGACGCGCACGCCTGCTGTTCGCACAATTCGGTGTTTGAATGTATGTCTGTCGCTCACATGGAATGCTTCTTTAGTTTTTTGTTTCTCCATTTAATTCGATTGCTGTATTTTGATATTTATGTGGATCTGATCGTGGTTTGTCATTTGCGTGTGAGCGCTTCTTTTTTTTCCTCTCCATTTTGATTTGGCGAATGGGTATGCGAATAGATATTTTATAAATCGAAATTATCACGAGAATATCATTTGGTCTACCTATTTTTTTACTCGCTCTCGTTCTATGTGTCACTCACAATTCTTTTTGCTTGACTATTGTTGTATATTGAGTCTGGGTCGCTGTGAATACAGTGCATGTTAATTTGATGACAATGGCATGATGATGATGAAAATGTAAGTGTCTAAAGCGGTTTTTTTTTTATCTAATTTATCTGTATGTGTACAATAACATGTATGTGCATGAATTCGTTTATATTACTAAATGCGCACAACGAACATACAACGAATGGGAAAGTCATAATATGAAGACCTCAAATTAAATCATATAATCAACATTATTTCAATGATAAATTCTCGGTCATGTTCGTATTCTATTTGCGTGTAGATTTGATTCTTTCCAGCGAACAAATTGAATATGAGGAAAAAACGGTCACCGAGAAGCAAAGCAAAGCAACAACAATCAAGACGACGAACGATAATAAAAGCAAATCGTCTGTTGAAGGGAAAAACCAATATTATGCTGATCACTTTGATCGCATCACATACAAAATTAAATAGAAATCTGTGTGTTCGTTCATTGTATTCCATATATATATATGTATAGTTCTATGGTTTGAAATGCGTGTTATGCGTATAACGTTGTCAATCGAGTGCGTTCATGCGCGCGATACTCTTTGACATTTTGTCGTTTCCAAAATATTCCGTTGGTGTTGGTGTGTGACTTTCAGATTTTTCTCATTTTCGGCTCCATGTTTACTTTAGCCAAAATGGAATGGAATAAGCTCTAATGTATTGCAGATACATAACACGTCATTTCGCTTTAATGTGGAAGCTGAGCAATAAACAGATTAAGCACACACTAATTTTTCTGTGTATGCTTTCTTCTCTTTGTTTTCATTTTTTTTTCGTCGTTCATTTCCTTCGTATGCCTTCGTATGATCTACATACGCAATTTCACTAAATCGCATTCCAATCGAATTGACGATCATTGAATTCATCGTTCTCACTTCGGCAAATTCATTTATTATCACATTATGATCATTTGAAATCCAACAAAATGTTTTCCTTGCATATCGTTTTCATCATTTATTCTGCCGGCAGCACGGTTACTGCTATCGGTGGTGGTGCGATCGATCGTCGGCCAAAACCTGCTGCTTCACATTTTCATTTATGTCCAATTCGAAATCAAACACACACACACCCAGCACAGTGTCCGTCAAGAGAGAAGAAAAAAAAAAACACCCGAAAGCTAAAAAAAACGTGAAATGTGTGTATTCGTAAAACAAATAACACAATCAATGACAAATAATAATTCGAATGTGGGTAAATATAATATAATGCGAACGCTGTCTGTAGTATGTTAATTACGAAAAATTTCAGTATGCCAGATCAGACCAAACAAGAAATACTAATGACGTCCATTCCATACATACTTGCTCTCTTTGTTCAATTATATTATGAGTTATGTTCCAAAGCTATGTTTGGCACACTGCTGCTACTTTTTTATTTCGAGTATCAACTGCGTCGCTGTGGTATTGAATTTTAATTTGACTTGTTATGCCTTTACTCCAATACCATCTCTCTATCGTGCCGAAAAACACACGATGTATGTAACGTGTCTTTTTTCCTCGTTCACTTCAACAACGAATTATTGTCACAGAGTTTGTGTTTTTTTTTCATCGTCTTCTTCTCGTTGTGCGTTGTATTCGTTGGCTCTTCGTTTGGTCAAAAATCAGCGCGTCAAATTGTAATGTATGGCGCGTACATAAAACAAGGTGACAATTGAACGACCGATCGTCGGTGGCGATGACTACAAACAGACAACAACAAAAAAAAAACACACACACACAATAAATGTGGACGGTGTCTCATAAAAATACCAGATAAATGTATGGACTCTTTGTACTTGGCATTTTAAATGTACACAAAGCGCATTTTCCATTTCATTTCATGAGCTTCGACAAATTAAGCAAAGAGCAAAAATAATAATAATGAAAAGACGTTCAAACGTATTGAATATGCGCGCATATTAAAATCTATTTAACTTCTTGCTTAAAGCGCGCGTGTAACTTCATTGAAAAAACTATTCACGCAGCAAGCGTTTCCCAGTACTCGCTCTTTTTCTCATTCTCAATATCATACAACACACACACACACACACACACACACTGAGCATATTTGTATTTCCCTCATGGCGTAAATTGCGTATTCAAATATTCGCTCCAATGACAAATTCGCCATTTTCCAATCGATTGGTGTGCTTTTAGTGGCAATTCCATGTTGGTCACCTTTTTTTCTCTCATCAAAACTCGAAAGTGGACAGTATGAGTGGGATTTTCTCATTGTCAGACGACAAATTACGATTTTGCCATTTCGATCGTCGCGCATTGATCACCATTGGTGCCGCTGTCGTTGCCATTTCTGTTGTAACTTTTCTGAAGTCACAAAATTTACATTACATATAGTCAGAAAGAGAGAGAAAGAGAGTGAGCGAGAACATACATGGGCTTAATCGTTGGTCGATACGCGATGACAATGCATGTATTGTATGTGTTTAAATTGTAATTAGAATATTTTGAAAAACTGGTTCCGCATAGAGTGTATATCGCCGTTCGATTGCTTGTTTAAAATTCAATAAAAAAAAGAGCGAACGAGCGCCTGGCGATTGAGCGAGAAAAAAGCACAAAATAATAAATGCGAGAAAAAAACCTCAACTCATGAAAAATATATGATAAACAAAATGAACGATCTGGAAATATCGTTTGCGGAGAACAACTAGCAGCCACATAAATGCTGCTGTTGTTGTTAAAACACTCGATCGATTGTGTGTTGGCCGGGCTTCGTCTATGTGTTCGTAAATGCACACAAAGGGTTCGTGTTCTTTCACCATTGTTGCCCCAAATACAAACGAGCAAGCGCGCGCGCACCAATAGCATTATGTTACATGTATTGTATGTTTGCTTGCGCAAAGAAACTTTCCACAAAAATTCAACATTATATATACGTGTTCGTTCATCGCCAATAAGAATGAAAATGCAACAACAACAAAAAAAAAAGAAGCGGCGAGAGAAAGAGAAAGAAAAGAATGAAAAATCAAAAGAAAAAAACACATACTGAAATCCATCAAGTTCGATCAAAAAAGCACTATACAATCATACACATTTTCCTCGCGCGCGCAACGTGAACTGGACAGGATAACTCAGCAAGAAAATACGAGAGAATAATAGCTCGAGCGAAGCGAATAGCTGTTCATTTACAATGTGTTACAGCAAAACAAGCACAAAACAAGAAAAATTTGTGTGTTCGTTTTGTCTTTATTCGGCCAATACGCCACTAGAGCATATAGCATATCTTCCTCACTATTCCAATATATAGATGGAAGCGTGAGCGCGGTCGCGCGCAAGACTGGCGCAAATTCAATTCTAGAATGTTCCCTACGATTCGATCTGAGTACGCCATTGCTGTTTTACATTCAGCACATTTTACTGTGGTTTCATACCGTGTGTTTTTTTGTCTTTCTTTCGTGCTTTGTTGTTGCTGTTATTGTGTTTCGCTTGCTGAACATATTTGTGTTTTTCAAGTTGTTGTATGATCGTTGTTGTTGAATGTTTTTTTTTTACTTCTTTATCCGTCGCCCAGCCCGTTTGTTTGCTTTATGCCCGAACCATTTATTTTTCAAAGTGGTAGTTTTTTTACGGCTCACTTTACTTTACATAATATTTTATGGATCAACGCCAGCCATTGTCATTGGAAATTTGTTCGACATGCACACAACGACTGCCACAAAACGTATACAACTTGCAATTATAAAAGCTCAACAAGCGAACAACAGCAAAAAAAGAACTATGATAATAATAATAAAAAAAGAAACGACAAAATGTACGGACACATATACGGCCAATAATCGGGGAAAAAACATGCACCAGACAAACAGTATATATTTTGCAAATTAACATGTCATTTTTGAATAATTCGCGGACTATTGAGATCTCTTTATAATTCTCTGTGTGCACGTAAATGTTGTATATATTCAGTGTTCATGCACTGCAATGTTTGCGCATGTATATACAATGTTTTTTTTTTCGTGTGTCTACCCGTTGGAAAATGATAAAGGCCACTTTTGAGCTATTAATGGCACAAAAATGAAATAAAACAAAAAAAAACCATTTCACTTGAACAAATCTATTTTTAATGTTTTCAATTGTAAACGTTGAAAATGCGACACAGCACAAAATGATAAAACATATATACAATGATCGTTGTTGCCGTTTCCATTGTATATTTAACGTTGTCGTTGTTGTCGTCGTCGTCATCGTTGTTGTTGTTTTCTCATCGTCCGCATTCGTAAAACCACATCGGCACATGAATTTAAGACTCCCATATTCCTCCAATTAACTACTATTAAGGCATATTTTAAGTCATGTATGAAATTATTTTTCACAACTTTTCATCGTCACCGAGTGAGCGGGCGCGCACGCTCATTCGTTCAAACAAAAGCCTCCACAACATATTTTATAGACGTAATAAAATGACGAAGTATTCTGTGGTTTTGCCGTTCGTTCGTCGGCTTGTGGATTGCCGTTTTCGTTTTTGTTGCCTGTCTCTTTGCTGTTGTTTCATTTCACAAATTGTGTGTGTATGTGTGTACTTGTATGCGCATTCGGATCAGTTTTCATTTTTGAATTGTGAATTGAATACGTGACATATGAAAAAGCACTTTTTTCCGTGTGTCAATTCCATTTGAATATACAATATATGTGTATAGTTTTGGAAAAATTCAAAACCAAGCTGAATCCACAAGTGATGATCTCATCCATTTAAGCCAATGTGAATTCATTCCATTGTGTATTGCGCGCGCTCGCACTCTTGCTGGAGATTTTTTTTTTGTCTTTCAACGTCCCACACACATATCAGCCAATCTGCCTATTTAAAATTTAAAAGCGCGTTTTTGAAATTGAACTCTTTGCAAACGGCGACGTCGGCGACGGAAAGAAAGAGAGAAAAGCCATGCCAAGCCATTGGCAAAACAACAAAAGTACCATTCTGGTGATCATTGAAGAAGATGAAAGTCAAAACGGAAATCATAAAAGCGCGTCTAAAATTTATCGCGAACTACTCCTCGCTTTTATAAAAATTCAACCGATTTCCATCCGTTTAATTTTATGAGCGTGCAAAAGTTTTTGTCGGTCAAAATGTGCAAAACACACAAAAGTGAATGCTCTGAGAAGGCTTTTTTCATCGTCTCTCTCTCTCTCTCTCGTGCGCTTGACGCTCTCTCATTTCATGAACATTTTTCACCACATCGAGTATGTGTATTCGACGACGGATTTTTGCCGGTGAAGCGTGGCCAAGTCCTCTGAACAACCATTTCGCAACATGCCATGCTCTTCATACAATGACGATGGCAATGATTATGATGATGATGATGAAATCATACCAAATGGCATTTTTTAGCATACATACACATGCAAATGAAGAGGCACAAAACTTAATGCGCACCTTAAATTGTACTCTTTTTATTTCACTTCATAAAACACACGCACACACATTTTTTGTATATCTGTTTTGGACGCTTTCAATAGTTTCGCGACTTGAAAAGTGTGAATTGAATGAGAAAAGAAGAGAAGTAAAAAGAAAACCAAAAGGCATGGAAAAAAGTGGTATATCTTAACAACAGAAAATAAATGAAAAAAAAAAAATAAACCGAAAGAAAAAATTCAGAAGCATACATATTGAGAGAGTCGTACACACATCGCTTTAGCAAAAATGAAACACACATTTTCATTTTCATGTGTCTTACAATCGAAATGCTGTGCTTCGAATTCTAATCTACCAAAGAATTTGGCAATTGTAAACATAAATGCAAACAATATTTATATATAGAATGGCATTTATATATGAAATTGGAGAAAAAGCACCATTCTCTTTCCCAATCATTCTGTATGTGTTCGGTACATTGAAAATTATGAATGTAAAGTATGGCGAATTTACATTCTCAAACTGTGGAAAAGAATCGGTGATAGCATTTGAGAGCATGTATGTGTCTATCTATGTGTTTGTGCGTATATAAATGTACTGTGCGACAAAATAACGAAACAAACGCTTGCGATAGCTAAATTATTATTTGATCGAACATCTTTTGCTTGGCAAATGGCATATTTGTGTATACAATGTTTGTAGAAAAAAAAGCCGCTAAAGCCACATTGAAAATTGTACACGTATACACATTTTCTCTCATATTTCTATCTCTCGTTTTCTTTCTCTCTCACTCTCTTGCATTGTTCCAAATCCGCTCGGGTATTTTCATTGCGACGTACTCCAGTTGCTATGCATAGTTTGTGACTGTTGCTTAATTCTGTTGTTGTTGTTGTTGCCTTTGTTTTGTCTTTTAACGAGACCCCTTCGAATTTATGTTTTTCCATTTGGATTTGTGAAAAGGGCCCGCAATCGCCAACTGTATGCTCCGAAAGTGAAATACATCGGTTTGAAACCCAATCATTTACCAACACTCTTGGTGCCAACCAAACCGATTTTATTTAATGCACACATACCACTCTGTCTCTCGCTCATTTTCGAAAGCGTAAATTTTTAACATCTGCCTCGATTTTTGTTTTCCATCCATACTTTGATGATGCCATCAGTCACTTTAGCCTTTGTATACTCTCTGTATGTGTGTGTAATGTGTATGCATTGGTTATCAACTTAAATCCATCGGGCTGGATTGTGATGAAAAACATACAAGAGAACAAAGTGAAAAATTCGGAAAACGATCGTGTGGTGTTCACATAAAGCGACCTTTTCTCTCTGCCTTTCGGTGTGTGCGTGTGCGTGTATGCCCATATGTGCGCATTGCATATTTTGGATTGACATTTAATCAGGGAGAGATGAAGAAACAAATGTACAGAGAAACAGAGAGAAGATAGATGAAGACCGACCGACCATCGTCTTTCGTATTTGTTGTTTTTCAGCTTATATGGGTTTTAAAATCGTATGGCTTTTGAAAATGAACAAAAACTAAAATAAAACGAAATGCTAGAACAGTCTCTCAGTAGAATTCAGGCAATTGTTGCTTTTACTCACTCTCCATATTCTCTCTCATTTTATTCGTGCAGGATAAATGGCAAAGTTTTCATGGAATTTCGAAAGCGATACGAACGGAAAACAAAGTGGAAAAGAAAAGACAAAACTGAGAATGAAAAGAAATGAGAAATTGAAAGAAAATATAATTTAAAAAAATGCTCGAAAAAGCAAATGGAAAGAAACCACAATGTGATCGTGTTCAATGCTATTGCCAGCTCTCTTTCACTCTCGCCTTATCTCCTTCGTTTTCATGTCGATCATTTATCGCAGGCTATGAACGTAGAGATTATGACTTTTTCGTTCGTTGCTTTTCACATTTTTTCCTCAAATTCGTGGCGGCATGCTATGTGTGTGTATGCCTGTACATTCATGTTGTTTCCACATTTAAGTTTTCGTTTCGAGAAAGAAAACAAAAAAAATATGGCCGATGATTTAAGTGCATCAAGCACACGCATGCATGCATGCACACAGGTTTCATTTCTTTTCGCTTGAAATTCATGCAACGGTGCATACATTTGCCTGCTTGATTTTCTTACTTCTGGCCATAAATATTTCCTTTTAGCACCGACTCGGTTCGTCTTTCTCTCTCAATTTCTCTGTGTGCCGCTCGTAAAATGCGCTTTGGAATTGCTGACGCGCACAATACACAGAAAAGGAAGAAGCTCTCGAACTTTTTCAAGGCAAAGTGTGTGATGAGTGTGGCACATATTATATTTCGTCGGCTTATTTTAAACACTGCATTGCCAACTCAGTGAAATTCTCATGCTACATTTTCCACATCGATCACTAGTAATCGATCCCAAGAATAACCACCGACGTCGTTTGTCGTCACCACCACCACCACCACTTCGATGGTAATTCGATGATTATTGCTGAGTAATTTTTTATAGTGTCACATGCATAAATGCGTTTCATGAAAATCTATAAAGATATCAAAGCCGCGAATATTTATATGTGCCGCGCTCAGAGTGCACATACGACATACGATGATTTTGATGGCATTGCGATATGATTACAAATATGTATCATTGTATCATCATCACACACAGCCAACAATTTTATTTCTCCTTTTGCATTCGTCAAACCATTCGAGAAATGAAATATGTGCGCGAGCGGTCTTATTCGCTTTTCACATATCCAACAATAACAACAACAACATCATCATCGTCATCGTCAAAAACAACGTTTTACATTGAATCGAGTTCACAATTGTAAATAAACCAATCTATATTTATACAGGCATTGTCGCCTGCAGTATTAATATTGTATAAAATGTGTAGCAAAAGCAACGTTAACAGTAACAACTATGAAAACATGGCGGTGTCGGCGGCTGCAAACAGCGACAATCACCATTGTGGATACACACAATTTCTGTGTGCATTTTGTGTTGCGATGAATAATACACACGTATATAAAAACAACAACAACAACAAAAAATTAAGAAATCCACAAAAGCTATATTTATATAGATACATGTATGCTACTTCTACCGAAAATGTGAAAAAGAATGCTTTATACTTGAATAAGGCATGCACAGCGTCGGTAAAATATATGAGAAGTGCGAGAGCGAGAACGAGAGCGCACAATTGCGTGCAAAAATGTACAGTCACACAACAGCCAATTGGTTTTAATGCTTTAGTGTGTTTTTAGGTACAATACGGTCTTTGTTGTTTTTCCCCCTTAACTATGGTGTGTATTGCGAATGCATATATGTGTGCTGAATAATGAAATCAGGCAAAACGCGTTGCGCCGCCGTCGTCGTCGTTGTCGTTTGCTGTTACTATTCCTATTGCTATTGCTTAACACTGTATTTAACATTGTGTGTTCCACACAGCAGCAGTAACAGCAGCAGCAGCAGCAACACCAGTGGAAAATAACATTGTTGATGACGGCTGTCACAACGCACCACACAATCATCCTATCTTTTCATGTAGTATATAGTGTTTGATATAAAAATGCATTCGCAGAATGATTGCGATGTGTTGTTGGATGTTGTTTTCCGTCAGTCTCATTCGCCCTATTTGATGCATATGTATTGACTAGTGTTTTCGTATTGAATTTGATCGCTCGCTATAATATGTGCTGAAGATAATTATGTGGCTGCATGAGCGACAAACATTTTAAACTCTCACTCAAACACAAAGCGATCCACACGCGCACACACACACATCCACTGTATATGCCTGTTAGCCGAATATTACTTCGACCGAAGTGAATTACTTCGAATCAAACACGGCACGTTCACAATTCGATTCGACAATTTATATTTTCTTTTCGAACGCTCGTTCGCCCAAAGCACAAAGTAATCGGCTTGAATCAGACTACTTTTCATGCGAACGCATGAAATGAAAATTTTGTTTCCCCAAAAACATACACAGCAGCGCATCAAACATGAAATTGTATGGAAACAAAAGCAAAGAGACTACAAATGCATAAGGACCGAAGAAAGAAAGAACACACAAAAAAAAAACGATATGCACGCATATACAAAACATAAGTAGATATAGAGAGAGGATAAAAGGGAAAAAAGGCAGCAACACATGCCGAGCACTGTGTCGCTCATAAGCCATGTGAGAACAATTGAAGGGGGAACGAGCGTACAAGAGGGAAACAAATCTTTAATTTCCTTCAAACATGTTTTTCAACTGAAACACAACACGATCGCGCTTCAATTTTCTAGAACTTTATATTATTATCGAAAACGTTGGGCGTCAAGCCCCGAACATACAATATACATACACATATATCTCAATGATGAACAATATTATATAGTACGATATACGTGCGTATGTTGTTTCGTGCTTAATGAAATAAAAACGATCCCGTTTCCCTCGTATCAAATCTCCCTCATTTCGTTTGTGTGTGGAAAATTTACATTTCAGTAAAGAATCAAGAGAGAGAGAAAGAAACGAGAGTGAGCGACAGTGAATAGGGCCCGTTTCCTATCTGTATGCTGTACAGAACGACGCAAATATATAATATAATGATCCAAGTCGAAATTACGTTTTGATCAGTATTTTGCGCCCCCTCGTACATTTTGATCTCGGGCCATTGTTCGATGTATATTCTCGCTCATAAATACCCAAAAAAATGTTTATTCGATTGTTCTGGAAATGTGTGTCTCACCGCGTCTCTCTCTCTCTCCTTGTGTGTGTGGAAAATGAACAAAAGATATTCGCATGACAGCTCCAGTCATTCAGTCGAGTGAATGATACGCAAAAAAAAATTTACAACAACGACTGAGACGATGACAACGGCAAACATTTTAAGCCAGAGCATGAACGACAAATAAAAAAAAAATTATATGAAATCATTTAAATTAAAGAATCCAAAAGCGTATTCGGACGAAACACACCGCGCGAGCACAAAAAAAAAAAAAAAAAAAACAAAAAACAGATTGCCCAACTAATTTGGTTGGCATGAAATTTTATTGAAAATTCACGCGAAAAATATCGAAATGTTGATCGAACAGAATGAGCGCAAGGGAATACACACTCACAACCAAATAAAAAATCAACAAACTCCATGCAAATGACAATATGTGTGGAGCGAATATGATATTTTGTTCTCCGAAAAAAAAAATGAATTGAATTGACACAGACAAAACGCAAAAGAGTGTGATAGTGACAGACATTCGTACATCAGCCGAAATGAAGCAAGATTCCAAACGAAAAAAATATATATATATGAAATTTACCCAAATAAATACAGCATTGCTCATCGTCATTATCGAGCGATCATTATCATCGGCGTCATCGGCAGCAGCAGCAGTCACACATCATGTATATATGATGGCGACAATATACAATGCTTTAATTTTTATTCACTCTCAATCTATATGAGACGACCGAGAGTCAAACTAAAAATTCAAACTTCAAAAACTACAGTCATCAGCGCGGAATATATCATTGAAAAATCATGCGAAGCAAAAAGGAAAAAGAAGCAAATATAAAATGAAATGAAATAAACCAAATTGTATGTGCCAAGCCAAGCCCATAATAAGCAGAAAAATATTTTTAATGCCTGTTATTTCGTTTGCTTCTGTTAATGTCGTTGTTATATTTGCTTACTCTAACTCGCTCTCACTCTCGTGCCAGAGTTTTTATTTTATAATTCGATGTACATTCGGCGCTCTCTCTCTCTTAGTTCATATACAGTTTATCTTTTACACATCACTTTGGGTATTGTGTGCTTAGTACGCTCACGCTTGCTCTCTCTCTCTCTCTCTCTCTCTCCCTTGCTCTCTGCACATATTGTCTGTATTTATGAGCATTGTGAATGGGCTTTTGAGCAGTTTTTCATTGCAAAATCTCTGCGCACAAAACGAATTGATCTATTTTTATAGAATTTTGCAAAAAGTAAAAGAACAACCAAAAAAAAATGTTTCAAACATTTTCATCTAATTCCATGCGATTGAATTTCGCAGTTGTTAATTCATTTCATTTTGAAGCACACTATGCTGTGAATTCTTTCTGATTTTCCATTTCATTCGGTTCACCAATCGAATGTACAAACGGCGCACGATCTTTTTTTCCTTCCTATATTCATTTTTGCTTGTTTCGAACATTTGATGCCATATTTTTTTTTACTCCGTATGTATATTCATTCCATTTGCACTTCAACTCATAAAACATACATATATATGTATCCGTTTCGATTGGTTTTATATGTATGGATGCTCCAGTGTAATGGCAAATGGCAAACGTTTTCTGCCGTCTGCACATACGAACGCAAATTTGCGGTGCTCTCAGTGCCGTTGCCGTTGCCGCTACTACTATTGCCGCTGTTGCTATTGTCACTGTGTTTGTGTGAGCGAACGATGTTCATATTATCGGATCGAGATATTTAATGTGGCTCTGTACCTCTGTGCTATGTGTATTTTGCGTAGTTCACTTTTGCCCAACTCATTCAATTTATATGAATATGCGAAAATTGTGAGCGACTGCTGAACATAGCTTGCTCTTGTAATGTGCTTGCATTCTTCATCATCGTCGTCGTTGTCGTTTTCGGTTTCTTTTTCATTCTTATTCGTTTCGACAGTTGAGCTGTTCGTTTATAGTTTTTCATTTTGCATTACACTATTTTCTCTCTCTTTGTTTCTTATCTTGTACCGTAACACGGATAATCTGTCCCTTTTGCGCCTTTTCCACTCAACGGCTGAATGTGTGCGTCCGTTGTCGTCGACGTTATGGTTGTTGTTTGCTGAGTAAGATTCAAGTGCTTGCGTGCACGCTCCTGTTTCTCAATGTTTCTATGTGTATCGAATCATAGAAGCGGATCGTTCGTAGCAACGCGACAAACCATTTGTATGTAATGCGAACGTAGCAGTCATCGTTCGTCAAGCGTCAATTGCAGATATACCAAACAGGATTACAAAAAAAAATATAATACGAATAATAAAACAGAAAAAATATATCAATTTTCTTCTTCTATTGTGATATTTAAGTAATAATTTTTTGGTTATTTTTTTTTGTACACTCGCTTGAAATATATTTATCGTGACTTTAGTGCTTTCGTCGCGATTGTGACAGTGTGTTTTCTTGGTGTTTTTTTTTTTCATCCCGTGCTCGTCGCTCATTTGGACGAGTAAACCATAAAGTGGAATACTATTTCTTTGCTGCGGGGTAATAATAATTCGCATTTTAACATTATAAACATTTTTGTTGTTGGCTTTTATTACGTACACGTTCTATTTTAAAGCGTCAACAACAACAAAATCGAGCAAAATTGTTTCGCTTTAATTTTCATCGCTCTTCTGTTGTTTGTTTATGGCCACTTAATTTGAAAAAAAAAAAAAATATATATATATTTATATATATTGAAAAATAAGAAATGATTTTCATTTGCGTGATATGAAATCCCTTAATTTTCCATTCACATAAAATATCTCACATTTATTGTGTGTTAACTATGTGCTCTGTTGCAAGTTTTGCATTTTGGAAATGTGAAAACATCAAGCAGTTGACATTTACAGTGTTGTAAAAATGCGATCGTTGTTAGCATCAATTCGATTTCCCGACATGGTCGCCATATTTGTTTTGTTGTTGTTGTTGCTGCTCTGCTGCTTGGTTGAGTGCGGGATATTCGAGTGATATTGCATGTTCTCTCGGCGTTTTTTTCTTTGCTTCTTCTTCTTCCTCTTCTGCTTCTTCTTCTATATGGATCGTCCGTAATCCGTGTTTGAGTGTATGAGGCCTGCCTGCCAGCCTGTTTGTTCGTTTGCTTGCCTGTTTATGTATGTGCGTTTGTGTGTATGTTTGTGTGCATGAGCACAAACGACCAAATGATTGAGTGAGCAAATTGACTTGTAGGTGTTGAACATTCAGCTTGTACAAATAAATTTTTCGCAGAGAGTGTGCTGTCGCACTTAATGTAGCTTGTTTACGGCTGCTGCTACTGTTCATGAAACATCATCATGCATACGAAGTAGAAAGGCAAAGAAGAAGAAAAAAAAGAGTAAACAACTTCATAGAATTTTCTGCGCATAAATAATTGTATGTGACTTTATCTAATGAACACCATTTCAATGCTCGTTCATTCTTCTTCTTTTCTCTCTCTCTCTATCTCTCGCTGTCTCTCTATTAACGTGTTTCTATTTCTTCGTTCTTGATTTCAACATGAAAAACTAGTTCGTTCTCTCACTCTCCGGCGCAATTCAAAATTACATTGCATTGCATTGTCGATTCTGATTAATTTATAGCATTATCTCTAGTAAAAACGAAAACTTCTGACCACAAACACTGCACGCTCATTCAAATATTCCTGCAATATCACACAGCACACACAGTGCATATTATTGTGGAAATTAACGAAACAAAATATGAAGATGATATTTTGTTTGTGATGAAACAATGTGAAGAGCAACAAAAATGAGATGTATAAAGATCGCCCAGGCACCCACTCACAAAAAAATGTGCTGCTCATTCTCGCTTTTTATTCTTCTTCAGCTTTTTATTTCTCCATAAGTGTGTGCAACATGCTCATGAACGACATATCATTTATTTTTCGGTTTTATTTCATTCTTTTCTGTTTGGTTTTCATTTTTGCTTCGATTTTGCTTTGAACAAATAGAAAGAGACCTAAAGAGACGCGATATATTACATATTTTTTGAAGAGCACACACACATGTATACATGCAACACACACCGAATCCGAATCCGAATGAGTATTTGTACATTTCATTTTATTTGGAATGATATTTTAGTGTTGAATTATATGAGAGTAGAAAAAAAGGCAAACAAGGGGCAATAAATGCATTTAGCGGAGAACTCAAGCACACTCAGCATACAGGCTGTCGAGAGAAAGCAAAGCGCAAAATGTGAGTGCGAGAGAAGGCACCGAATAGAAAGAGAATGAGAAAAAAAAGTGCATGAAAGATCGGCTACAACCGAACACTGTTCGAAAAACTACTGCGAACTAAGCCCCCGATGAGTAAGAGAAAGCAATGTGTGTGTGCGTGTGTTATGTGCTTGTAAGTGTGTGTACGAAATATGAATGCTAGGAGAGAAAATACAGTTTAAGAGAGTGTGAGTGAACATTTTGGCCATTACCTACCTATACACGATGGTAATTTGCACAATCACATTCAGAGTCGATCAGATATCGAAACGAAACGTTTGTGGAGAGCGAACGCGATTGTGATATTTTATGCTTTTTAGAAGCATCAAAAGGAAGCGAGAACAAACGAAACGGTGTTTATTTTGCCTATAACAGTTTGTTTATTGTTTGCCAGAAAAAAGTTTTTTTTTTTCCTCCGTTCAACATTTACTTTATTGTCGACATTCATTTTTATATTGAAAGCGGTAACGACATTCAAAAATTATCCTCAATTTATCTTCGATCATTTGTGGATTGTGGAACGAGAGAGAGAGATAGAAAGAGAGAGACAAAAAATACCGGAAAAGAAAAACCGAGTGCAGTGATGCGAATGTGTATTAATTTTGTGCGATAGAAGTTAGTTGTGTGTGGTGCCGATGTTTTGAACTGGGAATAGTGTGAAATTTTCTAATCGTCAATTGTCGCCATATTTTTTTTTTACCGTAAGTTGGACCTCAACC
Source organism: Contarinia nasturtii (assembly GCF_009176525.2). Classification (NCBI taxonomy): domain Eukaryota; kingdom Metazoa; phylum Arthropoda; class Insecta; order Diptera; family Cecidomyiidae; genus Contarinia; species Contarinia nasturtii. Next base: position 2,873,973 of record NW_022198581.1, read on the forward strand.
TCGATCTATATTAATGCATACGCATGCACGTTTGAATGCGTACACATAAAAATGCAGAGCAAAACATAAAGAGAATCAAACATTCAAATCATTCTAAAGTCGCCATTTTAGTTTTCATTTCATGGATAATTTCATCATAGGTTGCATTGATTTGAAATTATAACAGGAACATTATTTGAGCAACGTTTCTTATTTTCATTCTCCCTCCTGTGATATTTCTGTCACTGTCTGTCGATATCTTTCAGTGAACGTTCAATAGTCATCTCCCCATTTTACACCGTTACCGTAAGAATCACGTTGTATATTTATTGTATGGTTGGTTCGGTCGAGTGTCGTTTTATCAACATTATGTGTTCGATTTTCGACTGCATTTTCCATCGTTTTCTTTTAAAATTCGAAGCACACACCGCATATAAATCGAACGATACGATTTTGAATGAGGTCAATCAAAAGTGTTTTGTGCAAATTGTTAACAGTATTACATACTGAACACATCATTAAAAACAAACGACGAAATAGAAAAGAAAAATAAAGAAAATATAATATATATGACATGAACGACTGAACTCCATTACAATACAAGCACATTTATAGTTTGAATAAGTTTGGAACTTGGAATGAAATGTTATTTGAAATTTAAAAAATAAAATAAAAATAGAAACACACACACACAGAGTAAGCAACAGCAAAAGCCAATGCGGCAAGCAATACACAGCTAAAAGTAAAATTAATTTGGTAAATTCAATACTTACGACAATAATACATAATAAAGAGGTTGTGCGGTACACAAATTGTAAATAAAATTGAAGAAGAAAAAAAAAACACAGCCACACTTCGTTTTGAGCATTGCCGTCTCATGGCGCATACGATTTTTGTGCTTCGATACTTTCGATATTTGCATTTGTAAATAAATGTAAATAAAAAAAAATTATTAATTTTTCTTGTTAAATTAAATGCGACCCAAAAAAGAACGATCGACACAATTTTATTTTTACTATTGTATGTGACTTTTTTCCATCTTTTTTGTCCCCAGAAATACTGCTCATTGCATTTTTTCTCTTATTCTTCTCTCTTTCTCTCTCACTCTGGTCTATTTGCTGCATATTAAAATCTCTCAATAATTCTAATAAAGAATCATAGCCTCAAACTATGCACTCGATATTATGGTAGCGCGCCATGAGATCGTCGTTACATTATGTGCTTACTCATGCTGAAATTAATGATAAATCGTTGCTATAATATTCTATTTGTCGCTTACATTTCATTCTCTGTATATGTGGATGTCTGACATGTTTATGTGTGCCATTTCCTCCCCTTTTGTATTCAAATGCTAAACTCGATCAGTGTTACAGCTTGGAATTATTGAGCGCTGTTTTTTTCTAAACTGACAAATCGATTATTTTGAAGCATGTCAATTTGTAGCATACAGAGACAAAAAACTATGCTCTATCTGCTGCAAGCAGTGAAAAATAACACTCATCAATGGCATTCATCTCACATTTTAAATGCTGACGAATTATCTGAATTCCCCACGTGTCTCGACTGAATTTGTTTTTTTTTATTGTGTGTTCGATTTGCTAATCCTCATTGAACGAATAAATTATATATGATCATTTTAACTGAACAGTTTTTATTTCGGCAATTAAATAATTAAATCTGTTTCGAACATTGACAACAAGCGATAGAGACAACGAAAAAAAAACATAATGGACAATGATTGTAAGCATGGAGTCATGTTTTTTTCCCTTCTTGCTGCTCGCGTGTTTGTTGGATTGTCATTGAAAAGTATGTTTGCTACTCTTGCGCAAGCCAAAGTTTAAACAACAACAAAACCCATTTATCGAATGATGAGGAATGACGCATACAAAAACGACCTATCACACTTCAAAAAACTGGTCTTAAAATATTGTGTGTTCTTTTTCACCTTCTCTCATCTCACGAGCAACGCGCGTCAATTGTGCTGGAGCATTTGTTTATCGAAAATATATTTCGTTTTTTGTTTTGACCAATTTTCGATGGTTTTGTTTGAAATGGGTTCTACCTAAGCTGTCACAGCTACCATTATTTAATAAATTTCGATTCGCTGATTAAGATTTTTGACTTTGATTGCTGAACGATTTTTCATTCGTTCATTATTCGCTGTTTTTTTTATTAACTTTAAGTTTTTGCAATGTTTTGCGTTCAATCGAGTTTTAATGGTTTGTTTTTTTATTTCCTTTTTTATTTACAGACACATAAAAACATAGAATAGAGGCAACGGGATAAGAACATTTAAACCAGCAAAATTGTTGTTGGATCATCACGAATAACCAACAAAATGGATGATGATCAACAGTTTTGTCTGCGGTGGAACAATCACCAGAGCACATTGATCAGTGTATTTGACACCCTTTTGGAAAATGGTACATTGGTTGACTGTACATTAGCCGCCGAAGGAAAATTTTTGAAGGCACATAAGGTGGTCTTATGTGCGTGCAGTCCATATTTTGCGGTAAGTTATCATCTCTCTCTCTCTCTCTCTCGCATTAGAATGAATAAAAATAAAATACAAAAATAAATATTACTTAATACTTGAAAATCAAGTTTGAATCCACATGTTTTGGAAAAACCCACAGTTGAACAAACAAACATCTTTCCGAACTTAACTTGCTTATGTAAAATAAAATCTATATTTATGTGTGTTTTCTCTCTCTTTCTCTCCTCAATTACAGTCACTTCTTTCGCAACAATATGACAAACATCCGATATTCATCCTCAAGGATGTTAAATTCCAAGAGCTTCGAGCCATGATGGACTACATGTACCGTGGCGAAGTCAATATTTCGCAAGATCAATTGGCTGCACTATTGAAAGCGGCCGAATCATTGCAAATTAAAGGTCTATCGGATAATCGAAGTGGATCGTCGGCCAAGGGTGTTGACAATGCACAACAACAGAAACAGCAAGTACCTGTAAGCGGTGGTGCAGCTGGTTCAGCTGCCAAAACGGGTTTGACCATTGAACAAAACAATAAAAGACCAAATGCGGAATTGCCTGGAGGTAAGCGATATATCGATATCAATTGATTTTTTTTTTCAATTGTGTTTTCACACACTTTTGGCGGCCCTAATAAATTTATGAACATTTTTCTAATAAAAACTATTTTGATTTATTTTTTTTATTCAGATCGAGAAGGTTCCACTAGTCCATTGTCACGCAAACGAAAACGAGTTCGTCGTCGCAGCGTCGATACAAATAATGCGGCCGCAACAATTGATAATCATGATCAAATGTCGAATTCATCATCACAATCGGCCACACAACAAGCGCAACCGATTACAAGCACACCGTTAACGCTATCACAAATTACCACAGCTACCTCTGCCGCAAATGTATTGAACGTTACCAAAAAGACTGACAACAATTCAAATGGTATGTTGACTCTCTCGTTTCTCTCTCTATCTCTCTTTCAAATGAACAAATCGCTAATAAATTTCTTGATTTTCCCAACAACAAAAAAAAAACAGACGACGACGATGATGATGATGATGAGGAAGAACCAACAATCGTTCGGCACAAAACTCGCAACACAGATGGCTCGAATAAGGACAAGATCGATTCGGAATTGTTAATTGAACCAAAAAGCGAATACGAAGATGGTAACGATGAAACCGTCGAAGATCTAACAATGGCTGATGAAGAACTGATGGAAGACATGGAACAGGCGGGACCGAGTCACGGTGGCGAAGGTTCTAGTCAAGGTAAATATCATATTTTTTTTCACGCTTCACACTGGCAAAACAATAAACCAAATACATTTCGACATTTTATTTATGCATTTGTTATTTTCAAATCAGGTTACACTCAATGGCAAGTGGATCGATCTCAGGATGAAGTTTATTTGGCAACACAAGAAGCTGGTCAACATCGCGATGCTCAAGGTGAGTTAAATCAAACGATTACATACCTTCGATAAGGAATTGGCGATAATATTTCAATGCAAACTTCATTTTTAATCGATTTAATTGAGAGTCGCACTCAAAAAAGCGACTATAATTTTACTCTAAAGCAAACATGTGTTTGGTTGCATTGTTTTGTTATCGCAAATTGTTTATTTGTGTGTTACCGTAGATACGTAACTGAAGAATATATAGAGAGCTTGCATATTTTGAACAAATTGCACTGCGACCACATCATTTCCAATTGCGAATTGAAAATGTTTCGAATTCAGATACATAACAGGCAACACAATAATTAGTTTCGGCGATTGGAAATGGTATGGAAATATGATGAAATGAATTTGTATCCCATTCGTTTGAAAATGAATCGAAAAATATACACAGAAAATGGATAAATTGCTCTTTTGTATCATTGGTTTGGTCAGTTTCACAAAAACGATTACTATTTCGCATCGTTCACATGGTTCTTCTCAAATTTTCATCAAATCAGTGTTGTTGTTGTATTTTTTTGTTGAAATTTTACATCCTAAATTTACCAAGAGTTTTGCCATAATTTCAAATTGTATGTGACTTAATTGTTTATTTTGTTTCGATAATTTTTGAATTGGTTATTAATATTGATTGAACAAACAAAAAAAAAAGAATGTGTTAGTAAATTCGATGAACCGGTGACTGAAAGAAGAACAATTCGACGATGGATCATACCACAAAAACTAAGGTAGGTGTGAGAAGACATGTGAGCGATAAAAATTTTCGCAAACTTTACAATATTTTGAGAAAAACAGAAGAGAAAACCGACAAACATCCATTTTAATCAATTGGTACCGAAAAAAAGAAAAAAAATCGTTTTCATCATATTTGCATCGCATGGGCATATGTTTTCTTTTAAGTATGTTGATATTTGATTTGTAAATTGTTTGATTTTATTTGAGACCAAAATGAAAAACATAAAGAAAAACAAATATGTATTCACAATTATAATTTTTATTCTATATTTACTTGTTTATATACCTTTGGTTAGTTTGGAAAAGTTGAAGAAACAAGAATTTATTTAATTTACATTTCATCTCAGAATGGATTTAATTTTGTTGTTTAATCCTTTTTTTCATCGAAAAGGAACAAACATTATTTAAAAACAAACAAACAAAAAACTAATGGTGATTGTGTAGCATTGAAACATTTACTTTATTTATTTATTTTTGATCGTTTATTTATTCGTTTTTATTTACATTTGCGCTAAACTCCGTCGAAAATATTGAAATGAAAAAAACAGAACAATGAATTTTCTTCGGCATCTTTGTTCTTCAAAAGAAAAAAATAATAATTCAAACCACCGTGCGGACTTAAAATGCACCCTCCGTTAAATTTGGATCAATTTTATTCGGTTTTTATGATTTCATCATTTCTATTTTTTGATTTCAATATTTTTGATTTTATTCACACTGGTTTGTTTTTGGATATCACAACCAAAATAACCACTTGCTTTGCTATTTTCATATTTTGATTCATCTTATTTATTTTCTCTGAATATTTAATTTTTTCAAATTGTTAATTTAATTTCAATCTCTCAAATAAACTTGATCGCTCTCAATCTCGAATGCTTAAAACTGTATAATTGAGCGATGAGAAAAGCAACAAATTTCGAGCGGTTGAAATTAAATTGGCAATTAATTTCATTCATATTTTATTCGTTTGTCCTTTAATCCTTTTTAATTGCTATTGTTGAAACAATGAAAACGCATGCGCCACTCTTTTTTTTTTTGTTAATATTCGGTTAAGTTTTTTATTTGCAACTTTATTATTTTATTTTTGGCGATTACTTTCCTTCGTTTTTGTAAAACTTCCTTGATTTCTTTGCAAGGCGTGCGCTCTTTTTTATGAAATCGTTATCAGAATGAACGCGCGCGTAATTTTTTTTTTCGAAAGATCGTGACTTTCCGGAGCTTTTTTTTTAATCGGATCGCGTTTTGATTATTTTTGTCGTTCACGTTTCGCGTGAAACTTTCGATTTATTTTTTTTTCTCGGTTCGATGCGATTTGAATCAATTATTTATTTTCGAAATGTGCAGTGAATTGATCAGAAAAAAGTGCAAGTGTTAAGTGTATTTGTTGTGAAAAATAAATGGAGCTGCTTCAATGGAATCATATTTTGGCTGGATGCTGTTGTACGGATTGAACGATGATCATCATTTGGTAATTGTAGCTGTAAATTTTAATTAATTTATAGTGAGGTAACTGGTAATTTTGGGTAATTCGTAGCTGTAATCGAATCGTGAAAGATTCACACCGATCATCTCAACGTCATCATTCTGGGTAAATATTTGTAAAATGAGTTGTGAGTTTTTTTCAATTCACAATGAATCGATTATAAGGGTGTAAGTATGCCATTCACGGAAAGTATCGTTTCCTGGATGAAAAACAAAAATCATTGCCTTCCATTCCCTATATAAACATTGAAATTACAGCGGATTTTTAAGCGATGAGCATTTGGGCTTCGCATTTCACACACGCACACAAGCAAATATACAGCAATATCATGTGACTATAGATTCACATGCACGTCAGTGGTTTTTCTCTAAAAAAAACATAAGGTAAAAGATAAAGCAATATTATTTAACTTTAAAACACTTTGCAAAAACGATCGTATGCAATTGAAGTCAGGTGAAAAGCAATCGTTTTAAATTTGTACGATACTTTTGATCACATTGCTTCTGATTTTGAAATTGTGATTTTAAAATGAATGCCAAAATTATTCTTTGGTAAAACATAAACTGGATTTTTGCTTTGAACAATAGCTCAAAAGCGCTTCATTTTGTTCTAAATATATTTCAGTTCAATTTCTTCTTCTTTTTTTAATTTATGACCATGTAAAATTCCTATTCGAGAATCATACAACGCAAAAATCTTATTCGACTCAAATAATTCGAGTTTCTTAATAAAAACCGCAACACATAAACACAGCCTACTCATGTGCAAGGCGCATAAATAAAATGAATATTTTCATCTTATTGTCATCATTCTAGTTTTACTGGTTTTGTATGCAGATGAATTTCTAAGAATATTAAGAAGAAGAAAAAAAGCAATCTCGTTTTCCATTTCGTTACGAATCACAATGATCACTGAAAGTGATTTGCATAGTATATCCAAGAATGCATTCTTCTCAAATAAAAATAAATAAATCCGTACACAAAACAAATTTTGATATATACAATTGAATGTCACAAGAAAAGAGACATTTTACCGTCGAAAATACATGATATTTTTAACTTTTCATCTAAAGTTCACTAGATGATATTTTGAATATGCTTGCTTTGCATTCGTTCACTGGATTCATTCTTAAAATTCGATTCGTTTTTTTTTTTTTTGAACTTCAGAATTGATTCTCAATTTTAATACAATTCAAGCATTCATTGAAAGAAAAAAAAAATTTGCAAAAAAAAAACTTAAATGAGAAAAAACCACTGAATACGTGAACAAAATTGCTCATATTTGTCAGGTAAGAACCTTGGTTTAAACTCTTTTTAAGACTCTACTTACTTTAGAGCACTACGAAATACACACAAATTCGCCGGATTTTTTTGAATTCGTTCGTAAAAAATATGAATTGTTGAAATTTTCATTTTGAAAATTAGCATTTTTTTCCCTCAATAACATTCACGCCCATAATACAACAAATGACCTTGAACTTGTTGATGGTGCAAATTTGTTCAATTTATTCAAATAGAATCAGTCATGGTTGACTGAATTAATTGAGAATATGAAAATTTCAACAATTTTATTTTGAATTCAACTTTAAAGCACTCAAAGAAACGCGCCCACGATAATCGCAATCGATCCTTAATCGATCTGACAGAGATGCACCATCCCAGGCTGGCTCCAAATCCAGCATATTTCTTAATACTGACGTTCTTAACCAGATTAACTGAACCGATTCTATCTAATAAGACATTATTAACAGAAACAGAAATTTGGACACCATTTTAAGCTATTCTACAATATATTTTTTTCTATTTGTAAGAAAGATCGCGAATTAGAACTCTATTTCAGTCAGAATATTTTTAATTTCAAACGATTTTGTCAACGATTCATCATGAAAACAAAGAAAATTCTTTCACCTTTTTCTTTATTCGTTATTCAAATGAAATTAATTTGATCAATAAATATTTTAATCAATATTCTTACTACGAAAAAAATGATAAAATTAGTCGATTTAACATTAGAGTCAACATTGTGATAAAAGTGAATAATTTTTTAAAAAAAATTACTTTTTTGTGCACAATATGGAAACTGGGTGGAATTTTGTACAGTTTAAAAAGTTGTAGAACTCTCGAAAAGGAACAACTTTTGCAAAATCCATAAAATTCTACCAATTTCCTTTTTTGTACAATATCAGTGAAAAATTGGCAGTCGCAATTTTTTTTCTTTTCGTAAAATATTCTCGCGTGCCATGCCCTTATTTTAAGATTCGATATTTTTTCATACTACATTCTCATCGACGTTAAAAATTCAATTAAAAATTATATTCAATTTGTGTAATGTTTCATCAAATGCTCATTTATAGCATAGAATAATTTATAATTCAATAATTATTAAATAGAACGTCTTTCCCACATTTTCCTCTCTCACGCGTAAAACATCCGAAAATAATGCGGAATCCGATAAAAAAAATATTTTTCAAAAAAAAAAAAAATCCAATAGATAGTTTGACTTTTCAAAGTCTCAAATTCTTATTCGATTTTCGAAACAATTTCCAACTAAATTATTTTATTCGAATTTATTTCGATTATTTCAAACGCAATTGCCAAATCAAACGGCAATGGCAAATCTCTTATTTTATGAAAAATCGTTGACAAAAATATCAAAATCGTTCATCATTGTTCTTTCTGTTAGTCTTGTTTTTTTTTATTTGCAACTGTGATAAATTCTTTTTTATAATCTAAAATATTTAAAGCTACAAAATAAAATACTTTTGAATAAATGATGGGCATTTATGCCATTTTTCTATTGAAACATGAAAAAACTTACGTCTTTGATTTCTAGTTTATAAGTAATTAAAACATACAAACAAAGAATCGACAAAAATCGATCAAACACATTATTCGATTTGTTTTGTTTTTGTGTTTTAGACATTTTCTCTCATAGCTTGAAAATAAAATAATGGCCGTAGTCTTCAGCCTATATTCTACACTCAAAAATTCCTATGAATAGCGATAGAAATTACACGAAAAGTGTAAAAAATTGATTAAACGGGCAATTTCAAAAAGATACAAAGAGATATGATTACATTCAAGAGATATGGTTACAAAATTTGCTAATGAAAAGAATGTGAACACGATAAATTCAAGCCAAAGCCATGCTCTGCTCCTTTTAGTTTGAAGCAAACTCTTCTTGAAAAGTCAAAATCAAAAGCATTTACGACTTTTATCCACCGTTCCCATTGAACATTGAACAATATTAGAAAAAAAAAACAAAGCAATTCCAATCTTCTCAAATGCATTTTCCAAAGCAAAATTTCAATTTGGTCTTAATGTGGGTTGTACAAAATCAAAGCAATGCTAGTAATGAATTATTCAATCAATTTAGAAAAACATGCTGAAATCATGGAAGTCTCTAATTTTGAATTGAATTTTTCCTTATTTTATAGTCATAACGTCGCGATACTTGATGAACGAACCGAGTGTGCTATTGGCCATGGATAGTATAGAATTGGCTCAAATCACCGGCAATCAATTGACCAATGGTGAGCAGCGTTTCAGTTGTCCGTTATGCAAAAGTTGCAAATACACTCAAGTCCGATATCTCAAAGCTCATCTCAAAGAATGCGGCCATACATTTACATGTGATATATGCAAATTGAGCTATAAGCAGAAACGAACATTTGTGCAACACATGCGATCAAAACATATGTCCCATTCAAGCATTTGATATTATTTGTATTATGTAATTAAAATAATACTGAATTCCATGCGATTTCATTCAGCTTTATTTTGGAAAGACGCAGTTTTATTTGAACAAAAAGAGGAAATGCTTTGATAATTTTGCCTTGCGGTAAGAAAATCGATATTAATTTATTTGCCTAACATATTTATTCGGGTTTGGAATTATTTATCCTTTCTCATTATGTTCCAATTCATGTTCTCATCTCTGTGCTCAAAATAAAAATTTATCTTTATTAAATCGATCTATCAATCTATATAACTGACTGAAAAGAAAATGGTACTTTGGTTTCTCTTTTATGGCTTATGGTTTATTTGTAATCTTAAAATCGCTATTCATGGGAGATTCATGCGTAGAAAAAATTTCATCTTCTCTAAATTGGAATTTACAAGCAAAAAAAAACTGTTCCAATTCTGTCGCTTTGATGGCATCATGGAATCTCATGACCGTCTTCTACTATAAGAATTGAATGAGAAATTTGAATTGTTTTAGCTTATAAGACCCAGAAATAAGAAATAGATGGATGAAAGAAAAAAACAATGGACTGCAATTTATCACACATATTTCAGATGGAATGATCACCACGACGATGTCTACTAAATACAACAACAAACATTTGAAAAACCATAGCAATTGGGCTACAACGATCAATGTTGCATCAACCCTGCGTTATGAAAATGGAAAAAATTCGTCTTCTTTTGAAAAGCTGACCGAATCAAACCATGTGATTGATTGCAGAAAAAATCTAAATTATTTCAACTCAGCCACTGCAAAGAGCATACAAATCTTTGATGGTTCTTTGATAAATCAGACAAATCCCACGCAATTGATATCTAATTCGAAAGCAACCAAAATGCAACGACATTTTACTTGTACCTATTGCCCATTCACGTGCACTTGGTTTTACGATTTAAAAATTCATCTGAGACAAAAGCATAAAATACCGAAATAACCACACACAAAAAAAGCAACTACGCCAACAGAAACATTTTCTGTGAACAATTGTTTTATACTTTACATAGCTAACGGATTCACAAAGACCCCTAAGCATCACACTAAAAACAAAACAATTTTGAATAAAAAATCAAATAATATTTACAAATTCAAAATTATCTAACCGCCCTTGCATTTTCAAATTCGATTGAATAATTGAAGATCGTTCTAAATTGCACGATACTTTTTTTTTGTAGCTGAATGTAGTCAAGTCAAAAGTAATATTGTTTCTGTAGACTTTATTCTGTTCCGTTTTGATTATATTTTATTACGATTTGATTTCTTAGATAAAAATCGGTCATTTGTATATGTAACGAGAAGCCTTTCTTCACCTTATTAATTTGCGTAAATTTTTTTCGTTTATGCGTAATACATTTTTTTTTCTTGTTTGATATTATTGATTCTTAATTAGTTTCTTAAATTAATCTAAGTGCATTTCTATCAATCAGAAACAACCAGTTTTCTGAATGAATTTTTTTTTTTGCGTTAATCTTATTTTCATTTCATCATTGTTTGTTTTTCTTTTCTTTCTTTTTCTTTCTATTGTTTCACCCCAACTAACACTTGATCACACCCACACATACACACACAAAATCGATAACACACACACATTCACACGCGAATTGTCCTTGGTGCTCCTTGAACAAAAAAAAAACCCCAATAACAAATCGTGGTTTTATAAAAAATTGGTCGATGTGATTGATTCATTGACAAATAAAAACAAAACATTTATATATACAGAGAATTTAACATGCACTCCAACGGTTTATTTGGATGGGGCTGGTAATAATGCGAATGGTGAACGCTTCTTTTGCATGGTTTGTGGCAAAAATTATTTGCGAAAGCGTCATTTGCAGCGTCATATGCGTGACGAATGCATTGGAATACCGCCACGTTTTGAATGTGAATTTTGCCCATCGAAATTTCGGCGAAAGTACCATTTGGTGCGACACTTGAATTCGCGACACAGTGATATGGTTACATCGGAAAATACAGGCATCAAAGTGAATACACGCATCAAAACGGAACTATCAGCTGCAGCCGCTGCTGCCGTTCATGCTGCACACCAAGCAACATCGACAAATGATGAAGACAGCGATTCAGCGGTAGCATCAACATCATCGGCCATTACAAATGAAAATCTTGTTATGAACGCAGCTGCAATGGCAGCAGCCGCCGAATTTGCCGCTAATTTTACAAAAGATTTTTCAGTTGATGCAATCATGATGAAACGAGAACCATCGGAATTGATACCCATGCCCGATCTCAAATTACTCGAAGAAATACAAAAGAAAGTTAATTTCGCCGTTAATCCTGATCTCTTTTCAACATTACGCCAAATGAATCCCATTAAGTATTAATAAGCAAACAAAAAACAAAAAACAAAACGAATCAATCAAAAACTGAGTCAATCTCAGCATGAAATAGAAAAAAGACACAGAGCACACAAATACTCGTCGGGTAAACCAAAACAAAAATCAACGACGCAGGGCCAATTGATTAATGATTGAAAACGACTTCATGAATTTAAGCCATTTCTTTTGCCACTTATCATTTCATTTTGCATTTTATTTTTCGCGACTTACTTTTACAATTTTTTTTTTCATTCTTCTTAATCATTTTGATTTAATCATTTTGTGTTTAAAATTGATGTAATTTATTTTATTAGTGATGATCAGACATTTGAAAATTAATTTTTTGACAAATGAAAGCCTAAAAATTGAACAAAAAGAAGATAAATAACAAATAAAAAAAAAAGCGAACAGCATCATATTTCATGTAAAAGGGTAAATATTTTTTGAAGAGAAATTGAACGAAATTTCAAGCCATATGGACCAGTCACAATTTTAAAATCTGTAATCAAACCAGTTACAATTTTTTCCCCATTTTTTTGTCTGATATAATACTACTTAATTTAATTTAATTTTTACCATTGCCATTTTTTTTATTTAGATAAGTTTTTTTTCATAATTTGCTTAAGTAATGCTTACTATGAACAACAAGATGAAAAAAAAGACACGAAACATGACACACAACGTTGATCATATCTTTTTTTTCTCGCGTTCATCGATATGAAAATACACACATACACACAACCACAAAATTTGAATATCGCATATTTCGTTTTTTAAGTGAAGTTACACGAATTTTGGCGCACGCCGAACGACAAAACGCTTAATTGTATTGTCACGAACAAGCGATGAGATATTGAGATTTTTTTTTTAGATGATAAAACAACATAATTTTGATACCTTTTTTTACTAATAATTCATTTTTTCTCACTCTCTTTTTAAAATATATATATATTATAACTTGCTAAAACCAAAACTCGAATAAAAGCATTAAGCCAAAAAAAAAAACAAACAAAACAAAATAAGACTATGGGTTATACTGAACGCAAAGCCGATGCACGTCTTTTTCATTATCGTTTTCCGTTGTTGACTGTTGTTCAATGTTATTGTTTTTATTTTGTTTTTCTATTTTTTTTGTTCAATTAATTTTTCATATGCAATGATTTCACATTTATTATTGCTTTTTTCAAACCGAACAAATTAATGTAAATTGTTTTATTTTTTCGTTCCATATAATATATATTCATTTTGCTCTATATGAAAGAAAATGCAAAATATTAACAATAATCATTAAATATACATCCCTTGTAACCAATCTCGCATGGATCGCATTATCCGATTTGTCTCCAAGCAAATTTCAAAACCAAAAAAAAAAAAATTGTGGTGTGTACATTTATGTGTGTTATATTGTGTTTCAGATGTGAATGATCTACGTTTGTCACACGAAGATAAGGTGTCCCATATCAACGGTAGTGGTGGTGGTGGTGATGGCAGTGAGCATGATCAATTAAAATTGGATTCTCCATTTCATCGGCGTCGCAATTGGTGGCTAAATACGCATACAACAATCCAAAAAGAATTGCTCGTGAATGCTGACGGACGATACGAGTGTCCACGCGATTATTGTGGTAAAAGCTACAAAGAGGCCAGTTCGCTGCAACGTCACATACGGTGTGTGCCATACTCAATACATTTCTTTTTAGTCAAACAAAAACCAAAATTGTCTCTCCCTTGTCTCTGTATCTATCTCTCTTTATCTCTCTCACACACACATTTCATTGATTGCAACAAAAAAAATTGAAACATGTGATTCGTTCGCAATTTACAAAGTTTGAACGAAATGGATAATATTGATATGCATTTGTCAATTGTGTGCGTGTACAAAACAAAACCTATCCCAACAAAAAAAAAAAAATAGAACCCAATGGTGCCATTTCATAAATTGTAATTTCGTTTCATTTTTGTCATATTATTCATTCCATACGATGCACATCAAATAGCTATGAATGCGGCGGACGAAAAAATTTCTGGTGTCATATGTGCGGCAAAGGTTTTTCGCAGAGTACACACTTGAAGCGTCACTCGGAGTCTGGTGTCTGCATGAAAAGCTATTTATAACTACTGATGTTGATCCATCGCAATTTGAAATGCGGATAAACGATGACAGCAACCGTGACGATGCTGATGCTGATGCCGCTGACAGACGAGAAAAGACTGAAAAAAAGCACACACTACAATGAAACTAAATGAAAACTAGAACGCACGATTTTCGAATCAATTTTTATTCGTTTCGAATGTGTTCCAAAGTCAAGCGCGATCGCAATATTAGCGCACTTAATTGTTCTAGTCGAATCAACGCTCCAATGTACCAAAAGAAAAAAAACCAAACACAACTGTAATATAGATACATTTAGAATGTTGCAAACGTAGATAGATGTTATGTAAATTTTAGACCGAACAGAATATGAAAAAAATCGAAGCCGAACAATCGATAAAAAAAGAAAAAGAAAAACAGTAAACGTAACGATAGTTTATTGGATGAAATTAAACATGATGACTGTTCGAACAGTTCATGAAACATGATGAAGAATAAATCAAAAGAAGTAAACAATATTTCAATTCGTGTGTTTTCTGTGCCAAATGCGGCCAAATCAATTCTTATATTCGATTATCTCTAGACTTTCGTTTTTATTTCGATAGATGCATCTCGAATCAAGTTCACTTTTTCTTTTTTTTTCATTGTCACATTTACTTTCAGAAATTATTGAATACAATACGATAATAATTGAGTCAGCGATCGAGTTGCCGCCGCAAAATAAACAATCAACGTGCCAAACAGTGACAACACAACATTATGATATTGTAACAACGACCGAGGACGGTGATAAGGTGACCGATCAAAATGATCACAACCAAGCCATCATTACAAAAGTGCAAATCGAACCAACAATACGACAACAAGCGAAAGAAATTGTATCATATCAACGCTTTGGTCGCAGCGACAAGAAAACCACTTCATATCCATTCAAGTGCCATTTATGTGGATTCAGTTGCCGATTCAAAGAATCGCTTCTATCACATTTCAAAGAAGTTCATCCGTATTAGTTAGACGTCGTCACCAATCAACCATGAACCGTTTGCGCGTTAGCCTTAAGGCCAGATAGACAAATCAAACAATTTTTTTTTTTGATAAATTAATGAATTGTTTCTCATCAGAGTATTGAATAAAATGCAATTTGGGAATTGATGTACATCGTGTGAACCGGAGAAAAAACTAAAACAAAAAAATTATGATCAAAATACTATTTCACCACAAAACAAAAACCAATCTAATCCATGTAAATAATTCTCTCTCTTTTAATTTCTTTAACCAACAACTCTATTTTTATATATTATAAGTTTAACTTCTTTTATCGGCACAGAAGTATTTTCTTTTCATTTTATTTAATCAAACTTTTGTTTTTGGAAGACCCCTGTAATTTTTATGTTCATATTAAAATTGTCATTTTTTTTAAGTTTTCGCATCTAAGTTTAAATAATCGATTGTCGTATATATCTTTTTTCTCTTTTTTTCTCTCTCTCTTCTCTCCATTTCTCGCTCTTCCGAATTTGATGCGGTTTTTAGTCGCCGGCATTTTAAATTCAGTTGCCATTCAGAAACGACTGATGCTGGACTTTTTAATCGATAATTGTACATTGAATTTGACACCAACGAGCAGACAAAGTACACCATCACCTCAACAGCCATTACAGCCGCTGCAACCATCGTCCGCCATTCCAACAATTTCACGTGCCACAAACGTTTATTCGTGTTTGAATAAATGCGGCCGTTCATATGATTCGTTGTCATCATTACAGCACCATATGCGTCTTGAATGCTCGTCCAACACACATCCACCGATAAAAATCGTTAAACAATTTGATTGCATTTATTGTGACGAAACATTTACGAGACGAGACAAACTTAAATTCCATATTCATGATAAACATCGTTCAATGATCGAGTAAATGATCATCACATCGATCGCATGAAACAAAACAAAAACCAATTCGGCTATGGCCGGCTATCAATGAAATGATATTTTGTATTAGTCGAACAATTTAGAATTAAAAAAAAAACGAATATTTTTTAAATAATCCTAACAAAATGATGCATATAAAAAGTCACAGATATAAATTAAATACACACAAAGAAACTAAAAATAAAAGAAAGTATCCAAAAAATGGAGATAAATATTTTAAAAAAACTTATTGTTTTTCATTGTATGCCATAGTATAATGAATTTTGCTTTGTATATACATTGAAATTTATATATAAATTCACTCGCTTTTCGATCGAACCCATCACAAACACAAAAATTGGAATCTAATTTGATGGACAATTTTTTTCTATTTCAGATACATATCAAGACGATGACAAACAACTAGAGTATCAACATAAAGAGATTACAGCGACAAGTCACAAAGCGGAAATATCAAATACAACGCCCTCACCACCCACATTGGCATCGAATTGGCCGCAACGCATTCAAAGTATGGTCGTGCAGAACGATGGCAGCATTATTTTGTGTGACAATGAAAGCGAAATGAATCGACGGCCACACATCGAAGTGGTCGAAATTCTATCACCAACAAACTACATTAGTGGTAAAGTGAACTACATTTGAATGATGACATTTCTCTCGATAATTTTCAATTTTCATTCTACTCTATCTATATCACTCAATCGATCATCCAAACCGTTGTCACTAAATTGACAAATCGTTTTACTGACTGCAGCTCCACAACCAATTTACGAACAAATGGATCCAAAAGCAAAAGATGTGAAAATTTACGATGCAAATCTAAATGAAAAATCGGATTCAACGGCAGTGATGACATCGAATGTGGTTGGAAAGCAACGATCGAATGTTGGTGCGATGAAAAAGCGACCATTGCATATGATGCCAAAACAAGTGAATAGCCAATCACAACGTTTCAATTGTCCGCGATGTGGAAAAGATTATTCACAACGAAAAAATATGCGCCGTCATTATCGGCTTGAGTGTGGTCAGGAGCCAAAATATCCGTGTCCAGTGTGCAATTTAAGATTTAAACGACACAATCAAATGAGTGGCCATATGCTTACACGGCATGGCATGAGAGATGTTCCCACTAAAGTGTTATTACCGGATGGTGGTGCATATGAAATTTGATTAAAACAACAGTGTTAAATTTAATTAATGAACAAATTGTGTTATGCAAAAGTTTTCCGAAAAAAACAACAACAAATAAAAAAAAGTGTGTGTGTGTGCATCGTCAAACAAAATGTTAATCGTAAGAAAATTTCGATTCTATTTTCTATTCTTTTTTTCTTCTTTTTATCATTGATGTCAATAGTTTTTCCGTTTTAATTTTTCATTATTTTCACTTTCTCGTTGAATTTCATTTCTATTTTTTGAATAAAATCTCTCACATCTCGAAAACAAAATGATCATCAATAATTTTGTTGTGTCTTCTCTCGTTTTAGTAGCACGATCGTGTGTATTACTGAGTGAGGACCACTTCTTTGATACATACATTGTATATGTCAATCACACACACACAGACACACTCAACCATTTTCGGACTCCTCGAAACATCACATCAAGCACTCGAATCATGTGATTTCTTTTAGATTGTAGAAAACTTTTTTTAGAAACGAAACGAAAAAAACCGGAAAGAAATTCTTTTTTTACTAAATATTTATATATATAAAAAAAAACGAAGATGCTTTGAATCATTGAATGAACGAAAACCGTCATGTTTAATATATACAGAAACAAAAAATAAAAATAATCATATCGAAAACATTTAAGAAAAACCGATGAAAAAAAATCAAAACCCGTTGTTTTTATTCCGTGTTTATTTGGTGATTATGTATGATATCTAGAGATAATTTTGTTTTTAGAGCAAATATCCAATTTGCGCTTAGAAATGTTTTTTTTTTATTCTTCAAAAAAACAAAGAAAATACGTAAATTTAATGCACTCTACAATATTAACCAATTTATCTTCGCCTTATCCTGAAATGTAAACATTTGCCAAAAACATAGATTTTTCCATTTAGTTTCACACAAAACCAAAAAAAAAAAAAATTCGATCAAATTTTTTCTAATGAACTTTAGATTTTTAATGAATGTATTTTTTCTTATTTCTTTGGAATTTTCTCTGTTTTTTCTTCCTTCGCACCCACACACACACACGCACACGTGAACGCACACAAACCATTTCAATAGATAAAACATTGAAACAATCTGGACTATTGGAAAACGACGACATTGTTGTATCACGCCGAGCAAACAGTTACGTTTTAACGGCAGTTGCCAAAACCAAAACATACAATTCGAAGAAAGCAAACGGACTGGAAACAATGCTTAAGAAAGCCGGAGCAGGTAATTTTCCAGCTTATTTTTTTGTTCGCCAACGAATCAAATTTGATTTCTGTTTAATTTGTGTATTTTCAGAAGGAATCACG
This sequence comes from Contarinia nasturtii, assembly GCF_009176525.2. Classification (NCBI taxonomy): domain Eukaryota; kingdom Metazoa; phylum Arthropoda; class Insecta; order Diptera; family Cecidomyiidae; genus Contarinia; species Contarinia nasturtii. The sequence continues at coordinate 2,892,688 of NW_022198581.1, forward strand.
GTGACAGCCGTTCGCAGTCGTCAATCAAACAGCACAGCCGATACCGATAAAGAGGCTGAAATCAGTTTCATTGCAACAAGTACAGTGTTCATTTATTTTCGTTTTCATTTCAATACCAAATTCATGCAATATTGTTTTCGTAGTCCGAAATGTCTCTTATCCCAATTGAATAACTAATCACAATCAATTTACTTTTGTGTTTATTGTAATTGTTTAGGAGATCCCAAAGTGCATACGATATTTGATCCTGTACAAGAGGCAAAGCGTCGCAAATCGTTGAATCAATCGTTGGCATCAAAGTCGATAAGTTCATTCACCGAAGAAGTTGAAGACTATATGGATATATCGGAATTGGCCGAATTCGAAGAGATTACATTTGACAATAGTCAAATGATGACGGCAATCATTGACAAAGAGGAAAATATTACTTTCACCCAAGACACAACAAACATGTCCAATGAATCGACTGAAAATTTTTCGATAATTGCCGCCGAAAATGTGATCGGCGGTGATGAGATAACATTCAGCGAAGGCAGCAATTCATGTACATTTAAGATTGAATATCCGTTAAGCGATTCATCGGTGAATTGTAGTGAAGAGAATAGTTCACAAGTGGATAAACCATTTGGATGTCGTCATTGTGGCAAAATGTATCGCTGGAAATCGACATTGCGACGACATGAGAATGTTGAATGTGGCGGCAAAGCACCATCATATGAATGTCCGTATTGTCAATATAAAGCAAAACAACGCGGTAATTTAGGTGTTCATGTACGTAAACATCATCCAGAAATGCCACAACTGGAATCACGACGCAAGAAGAACCAATAAATTTTCTGCATTGGAACTCTTAATTTTCATTTCGTTTTTCTCAATGCATCAGCGATGTGTTACAAATTTTTAAGAAATGAAACGGAAAACAGTTGATTTTTTCCCCCAAAATCAAGAAAATTTTAGTTTTGCAAGCAACGACTTTCAGTTTTTTATTTCTCGCATGTTCACAATCACACACATTTCCACGGAATTAACTCTTTTTAAAATGCAATTCAATATTCACAGTGACAGAAGAAAAAAAAAATGCAACACAATAAACAATGAAGAAGATCCATTTACGTGGTTAGATAATAGTCGTAGCTGTAAATAAGAAAAAAATTGATTTAGAAACAATGAGAATAAGAAGAAAATTGACCTAAGTGAAGTGTAGATGGGAAAATCATTCCCGCACTCATTTTTTTCTGAACTTATTCACACCAGAAAAAAAGAATTACAAAAAATCCTTGCAACTCTTGGAATTCGTTTAAATCATAAGAGATTCTATTTAGCAATTAATTGATAGATTTAAGACACACTTCAATCACGTTTCTCATTCAATCGTGTCACATTCAATCATTTTTTATCAACGTCGCCGATGCGCCACCATTGACGCCCACCTTCACTTTCGCTAACTTTTTCAACATTTATGATGTTCCTTTAGTTGCACGATATCCAGACAGACCATTTACTGCTTTCATTCATTTTATATTTCAATTTGATTTGTGAATTAGTTTCATTTTCGTACAATACTTTTTGTTTTAGACTAAGATGTGCTTGAATTGTATAATTATTTTTGACCAATCATATATAGTTTTTTTTTCTCTTGGCCATTGTATTTCATAGCTTTAACTTTTATTAGAAAAAAAAACAAACTTTAAATCAGAAGTAACAGTAAAAAATGCGAAGAAAAAAGTTGAACAAAACAGAGAGATTGAAGGCGAAATTTTCGCAAAAAGAACAAAAAAAAAATTACCGAAAACAATCGAAGAAATCTAGAGAAAATTTGCTATTCAAGTAAATAGGTATATGGTCTGTAAATTGAATGAAAAACAAAAACATTAAAAAGAAACAAAATTGTGTTTGTCTTTTATTACCCCTCTCTCTCTTTCAGCACGAATTTTCGCTTGTTTCCCTTTTTTGAACCCAAAATCACATTACTAATATAACATTGCTTATTTTTTAGGTATCGGCCAACGAGCGACATGAAATGAGTGGGAAAAATCAAGGACTAGAAATGATTTGGACGAAACATGTATTGCTGAAATGATCAAAGTGTAGATAACCGTGAGAGAAGCATACACATCGATCGAACATCCTGAGTAAAGCATTTATCTTGCAATTGATGTCCTTTTGTTGTATGTGTTTTATTGTTTTTAGTGTCGGCGTATGTTTTTTTTTACTAGTATTGTTATTCATATGATTATTTTTCCTTTTTTTTTGTTGATGTTGATGTTGATTTGCGTTGTTTTTTTTATTTTTTACCAATTCGAAAGAAAAACCATAAATTGCAAATAAAAAGCGAGTGTGAGTGAGACGTTGTTTGGAATTTATTTTTGAAAACATTTTATTTGTTCTTCTTTTTTTCCTCTATTTCTCTCTTTTCAAAAATTGTATTAATTATAATTTTTTTTCCTTCGTTATCTTTGTGCTTGTGCATTTTCGTTGCATATGTATTGAAAATGAAAGAAACACCACAAAATATCACATTTCACACAAATCACACGTTTCTGTTTTCCTTTTTTTTACTCTCACAAACACACCCCACACACATTCATTATTATTTGACACATGTTCTGTCTTTGGTGACGGCATTTTTTAGATTCATAAAAACAAAACCGCATTTTCCTAGTTGATCGGATTAATCAATCTCAAGTAAAAACAATTTGAATAGAAAAAAAAGCAAACCAAATTCGAATTTAATCCCAACATCTAACTGACCGAGTATCTTATTAATTCAGTAACATTTTCACCCATAATGATATCACACATTCACTTTTATTTGTCACACATTTTCATCAGCACACTTTTTCAAAATTGCTCACATACAATTGCTCATCAATAAAAACAAAATCCGTTCGAATAGTATTGATCGTCACATGCACACAGCCATGTGAAATATGCTCGATTCGATGTAAATTTTGTTTCAAAATGTTCACTTTTTGAAAGAAAGTGTCGTGTGAAATCAACACTCGACTCGAATCGAACACATTTCCGTTTAAAAAAATCAACTCATCTCATATTCGTTTAAACAAATTTTTTTTTCAAGTTTGCTAAGTCAAAGCAAATTGAACCAAAATGTTAAAAAAAAGACTAGGCGAACAAAAGTGATTAAGATTAAGCGATACAGAGTTTTTCTTTTGAAATATTGTGAATCAGTTCAGTTTTTGTTTAGTTAAATTTTTTTTTATTGTCACGACATTTCTTTCGTTTAATTGTTTGTCCACATTCTTTCAGTCTGCTTGTCAAATAATATCATGCTTCTTCCCACCGTGTGTTCCATCAAAATTAAAATCGAAATTATTTTTTTCTCTCTCCTCTCTCTCAACATTTTTCATCCTCGCATGTTTTAGTGCCCGAAGATTTGAGCATAACACGCATTGCCGGCCTACCATGGGAACAATGGAGTTCACACATTGCAATGCCATTAGTAACGCAATTGAGAGAAGGAATCCATCCATTACTTTTTCCAACCGATCTAACTGTAAATCCAATCGCATCCGCATTCGATGACAAGAAATCAATCAAATTACTGTCGCCTGTAAGTAAAATGCTTACACATATACCAAATAATAAAATATATGCTTGAAAATCAACTAAAATTAATGGCATTTTATTAATGTACAAACTCGATATGTACTCGAGTACAGTTTTTATCATTACAAATATTAAATGACATTTTCTATTTTTATCTCTCTCATACATTTTCAAACAGTCGACCCATGATCGTAGTGGAACGAATAGCAATGCAAATACATCGTCTGGTAGTGGAAATGATCAAGGTGGATACATGTGTCCAGCTCCCGAATGTGGTCGGGTCTATAAATTGAAATCGTCGTTGCGAAATCATCAAAAATGGGAATGTGGCAAAGATCCACAGTTTCAGTGTCCATTTTGTGTATATCGTGCCAAACAAAAAATGCATATCGGCCGTCATATGGAGCGAATGCATAAAAATAATGCGGCCATGCTAAAAGCGGCCGCTGCAGCTGTTGTAGCAGCCACAGCTGCCGCAGCAACCGGTATCAAACGTGAAGAAGAAAATTCGTCCGACAGCTATACAGCTTCTGACAAAGAATAGAATTAATGTTATCGAAATTTCTTTGCCCGGAGCAAGGGTTTATTTACTCATATGAAGATGAAGGGAAACAAAAAAAAAGACAATCAAAAGACAATTTTTTGAATGAATTTCATATTCAAAATATATGAGATCTGTAGGGATATCTGAATAATAATGACGAAGAAAATCAAACGAAAACCGAGCAAGAAAATTTAACATGTAAATCCTCAATCAGCGCCTACACCTATTATTATTTTATTTTTATTTTTTTTGATACATTGCATTCCAATAACTTCAAATGCGTCTTTCGTTTTCTTCTTATTTTGTTTAAATTAACATTCAAAAGATATAACAGTATTTTCGGTATTCTATATACACAACAATTTACCTTTAAATTGAGGATTTAAAATCTGCTAAAAATTGAGGATTTAAAATCTGCATATATATATATATAAATTAGATGAGAGGAATTAGTTCAAAGAAGAAATAAAACTATTTATAGTCGATAAGCGATAGAAAGACAAATTGAACGCGACGAAGACGGGCAAAAAAAAGACAAATAACAGTCAACAAGGAAAATGATACGGGTGTCATATTTACAAGTGAAACAAAAAAAAAATCGGTATTTTTGTACCATTCCATTTATTCACAAATGAATTTCATTTGTTTTGTTATTGTTTTTTTTTTTCTTCTTTCTACACATTTGAATATTTTTTGCCGATTTTGTAGTTAGTGGATTATAAATCCTTGTTTTCAATCGATGTCGAGCAAACATATATTCTTCTTCGATATGCCATTTCGAGCATTTTGTACAGCTGTGTAAATTAATAATTGAAACTCAATTGATGCGCGAAAATGAAAACAAAAACACAAACGAAACATTAAACACGGGTATATTTGAGATACAAAAAGGGGAAATATCCTTTTTCTATCTTTTCTGTGGTAGAAAAGCAATAATATTAACAAAAAGAGAAATATATAGTGTAAATGAAATTAAATTGAAATATATAAATATCCGATAGATTATTAAACATGAAGAAGGTTACCGTCCTCTAGAAATTATAGACATACAAAATGAAAAGAAAAACCAACTCAATTCACACTCAATCAATCAAGTGACATTGCAATATGCAGCTCAAACTATTAAAGATTTTAGCCGTAACGTAATTAAACTACCTCAACTATATCACACATACACACACACATCACAATCACATTTGCAAATCTCTAAAGCAAAATCAGCTATTACAACATAGTCCTGCTATCCCTCCCCCCCAAAAAAACACCAAAATATTTAAAGTTTCAAACTTTTTGTTTGGTACATTTTTTTCCTCTTTTCGTTTAAATTATATTGATCCCCTATACCATTTGATTCGAGTCAAATTTTAATAAAAGTCCACGTTTTAAACACAATTGAGAAAATAAAGCGACGAGATTTCTCGAAAGCGCCATATACTTGGATGTTTGTGATACGCATACGAATTTCATGTAGCCATTTCCACGTTTACCTTGTAAAAATACGGACAAACGATGAATTTAAAAAAAAAAAAAGAATAACACGAAACATAAAAATCAACTGGCAAAAATCAAGACAAGCACATTACATTAAATTATAAAATGAAATAATGTGGCATTCCAAAATGAAACTAATCAATAGTAGTCCCAATTTAAAATTGAAAATTTTCCAATGAAATGAACAAAAAAAAATCTAATTTTTCTTTCTTTTTCGTTATATTGAAAACCACTACAGCAACAAAAAAAAAACAATTACTAATCTTTATCGTTTTTATTAGCACCTAAGCCATTATAAATAATGTCAAATATATATGTAGTTTCTAGCATGGCATAATTTATAAGAAAATGCAAAGACATAAATGTTTATGTTTTTTAACTTTTCCACATGAAAAATGCTATTATTTTTATATATATGCATAAGTTTCTAACTCGCAAGTTGTTAAATTGCAATGGATTTTTACACGCACACAACAAACACACATTTATTTTTTTTTTTTTATTAACTGTCGAATTTTGATTTGAAAAATCATTGAACCGAATAAGTGAAGTTACCCGATTGAAAAAGAAAACAAGTGAAATAAAGATGGTAGATATAAAGAAAATAATTGAATGAAATAAAATTAGGATAAGAAAATGTGAACATGTGGTGATAGAGAATTGCATCCGGGTGATAGCACAAATTGAACCACAAAACATAATGGTGCTAACATCCGATCGAAGTGGAAAAATATGCGTACAATCTGCAAATATACTCAAACTAGTTGATATTTTGTGTCTTGAATGCCGTTTTTTGCTTTCACAGAACCACAACACAATTTCGATTGGAGTAACGCTATGGATATTGAATTTAGTAGAAGCATAGAGGCCATACTATTTTACACTTTGGCACTTTTTTTTTGAATAGGCATGTTTTTAGTATAGATCGAGAGAAGAGAAAAGCGATCGGTTCATTAAAAATGAAAGTAAACGAGAAATGGAAACGATATAGGAATTAACGCGAAACGCTCTTTTGGTATAAATATACGCAATGAACAAATTTGACATAAAATTCACTTTAGGCTAAACAATTTTTTTTTCTTTGAAAATATTAAAAATTTAACTTTTTTAACTGGTGACGGAACGACAAAAAAAATCTACGAAACTAAACAAACAAAAAAAAAGATATTAAAAAGTGTCTAAATTTTTCCATTTTTTCCAAAAAAAACAACAACATTAAGTGATATTTCAATGAAAAGAACAAACGTTTTATGATGATGATTCACTTTTTTTTCACAACAAACAAAAGTATTTAACGAAAAGATTTTAAGATATGCGAAGTTTTAAGTCACCAAGTCTCAGGACCAAGCAAAACAACAAGTTCGTGCGATTCGATGTGAAATGGCTTAACAATTGCCATGGTTAAACTTTATGATAGCTTAAATAAACAAACAAAAAAAGAGAAACATTCACACAAATTTAAGATCTAAGCAACTACCGTACTAAAACAAAACTGCTTCTTTCCATTCCTAATATGTTTTTGTTTCAACATATACCAATTATATCTGATTAAAGAAAAAGAAAAAAAACCACACACAAACACACACATGTTAGTCTGTTGTTAAATTTATTTCTTTGGTTTCATTACAGCTTTCGAATCGATCGATTGGGAATTTATCATTAACAATTGCCTATTCTAATTCAGATCTTTTTTCTTTTTTAGGTGATGACAGCCAATTGGATGATGGCAGAACACTTCTAATTGAAAGATGTTGTGATTTCTCTCGTCTCGCTATCTCTCTATCTCTATATGCGTCACTTGGTGTCGACCATTTAATTGTGTATGTGTATAATATAACCAACTTGTGTTTTGATTCTGACTGGACCCTTCTGTATGATGCTCACTGACGATCAAACTATTTTAAGTTCAATATACTTCCATTGTAAATTGAGTTATTTTTCTCTCAAATTTTATAATTTATTTAGATTTGTGAGAGCTCAATGATTTATTTTGTGCATAAGTAAAATGAAACATACTCGATATGCTCAGGAAAACACAAAAAATCAAAATGTTGCATTTTTTTACCCTTAAACCTATATATCAATCAAATTCGTTTTGCGTTGTTTGTTGTTGTTTTTTTTTCTCAACATTAATCAACTGTGTTTTTTTTTTAATTCTCGTGTCATTTGTGTGGTTTTTTTGTGCGTTGAACGGCAGTTTTCTTAAAATGCGTTTTTATGCCGTTCAACAGCCAACATTGTATTTTTATAACTAATTTTCATTTTGTTTTTTTTTTCTCTCTAAGTGTTTGTGTGTTATTGTATCGAATCACCAATCAAACTATTGTTTTAATCAAAAGTGTGTTTCGTTCATATTTCATTGTGGCAAAAGGTCATGAAAATAAATTGCAAACGAAGTTAAAATTTCGAACGAACATGAACATAAAATATGATCGAGACACTGTCATCAAGTTCATAAATGGCATTCAGATATAATGAGCATCGACACATCATCATCGTTATATCACCTAAACTGTATGTGCTTTTAGTGTTTTTTTTTATTGTGGGAATAGCGAAAGTAAATCAAATGATTGAAAATATGTTGCCGAAGTTTGATAATGTGCGCTATATGTTTCCGGCGGTGTATTTTGTGTGTACTGTAGCGGTGTTGTAATTTATGCGTGTGAAATAGACGAGCATCATCATATCACTCACGCATTTATTTTTGTTTAAAAAAATTGTCGTAAATACACGTTGGTTCATTCATCTCCACTTGCACTTTGTACGCGCGTAATTCAAGCAGCCATAACCGTAAGCTTCAAACCAGAAAAGAAATGTCGTATCGTTTGTTTTGTCTGTTTTTTTTTTTTTAATTCGAAATGGTTTGTTTTTACTCCCGTTTGAAATAACTATGTCATTCATGATTCATGTCGCACTTGTCGCACATTTTATTGATCATACGAACTGCATTCATATTCAAAAGCGATCAGTCTAATTTCACGTTCCCAGACATTTATGTGGCATTCTTATAATACATTCATCCAAAATAGATTTAAAAAAAATTGTTGTTTTTCGTCATGTCCTTTGTGTTTTGTTTTCGCTTTTTCTTACTAATTTTTTTTCATATTCAAAATTCAAATTCAATTTTAACTCTTTTGTTTTCGTCCCATTTTCATATGATGACGGAAAATTTGTTTGCAATATCAGAGGAGTTTCCATCCTTCACTCACTCTCTCATTCGTTCACGCTCCTCTTTTTTTTTTCAAATCACTTGAAATGCAAACAAAATGCCGAAACACGAAAGACGTTTGTTTTTCTTTTTGTTTTTTTTTATTGGTTCGTTGTTATTTTCAAATGAGTTTTCCTACTATGTTTTTTTTTCTTTATTTTTTCTTTGTTTATTTTTTCTCTATCTCTTACTCTCGCTGTTTCGTTCGAATGTTGCAGTCATCGGATACGACCAACCGTGCGATTTACGTTTGCTTACACCGGCAACATGTTTGAAAGAATTATCGGAACCCGTTATAACGACCAAATCACCGCCAAATCTTTTACTTCTTAAAACTGATATCGAAACACAAACCGTTGAACGCACATCACCGCGTAAACATCCAATAAGCGCCACTGCTGGAGCAACAGCAACATCTGCATCAAACAATAACATTTTTATGTGCAAACAATGTGGTAACTCGTATGCTCGACCGCACAGTTTGAATCGGCACATTCGTTTCGAATGCGGCGTTGAACCGAAATTCGAGTGTCCCATCTGTCGCAAAAAATCCAAACACAAACATAATCTTGTGCTACATATGCGAACCCATCAACATCGATGATTTGCAACGATATAAGCGCGCACAATTTTTTACACCGATTTTTTTTTTTTTCGAAATTTTATTATTTTTTTTTCTTAAGATTCTTTCTTAGAAATCACATCAGACTCAATCGCATATTTTGATTTCAATATGGAATTTTGCAAATTGAATATGTGATTCAATGATAACACATATAGCACCAATGTTAATGCCAGTTTTAGAAAAAACAATCAGCAGCCTCTGAGAGGTGCTAACAAACCAAACAATACAGTATCTTTTGTTGGATATGATGTACTGTGATGCTTCTGATACAAAACAAAAACCACAATACGTATATACAAAATTGATCCGATCATTCAAATGAAATGCAAAGAGATGTGAATGTTACCTTCTCTTTTTATACGAAAGAAAAATGAGCAAGAAAAAACTTTCTTTTTATTGCCTTAAATCTACCACAAAATAAAACATGCCAAGAATTTGTGATAAAAAAAAACGAAAAGAAAAAATAATTACCAAACTTGAAATCAGCAAGTTGATTGAGCAATGAAGACAAAAACGAAAGAATTAGATGCGTCTATATCGGGGTATTTCACATGTGTTAATTTATGAGTGCAAATTATGAAGGTATTTGGATGATCTTCTTTAAAACACCACCGTTAACAATAAAAAAAAAAAATATGATTCTATTACAAAGTGTGAACTTCCAAAAAGTTAAAAAAAATGAATTAGAATTTATTATTATAGTTTGATAAGTGAATTTTCTTCTCATGGTTAAAGAAAGAAAATTATGTTTGCTGGTTAAAAGTAGAAAAAAACGATTATTTCATGAAAAATCGACTGTGAAAGTGAAGCGGACGCAATCCGTAAAATTTTTCCAAATATGATTGGATGTTATAGAAGAAAAAGCAAAGAAACTGAGAGATAATATTGAAAGAGTACAATTTTCATCAAACAATGAGTTTTTTTTGGATTGTAAATACACACTTACACACCAATAATGAAATGCGATGATTTATATTAAATAAAGTTAAAATATTTAAGGGTGAAAAAAAGGATACAACGGAGCACACGATTGTACATATGATAAATGAATAGATTTTAAAAATGATGAAAATGCAGTTACTACAAACACGGGCAGCTCAAATCGATTGAAATTGTTTGCTCATTTTTATTCAATCGTTAATTAATTTTTTTTTTGCACAAGCACACGTACGCACACAGAATTTAAGCTGATTTATTTTCTTTTTATAGTTTATAGAAACAAGCAACTATCGAATTTATTTGCAATGGTCATGTTTCCCTTTTAATTTTCATTTTGTTTCGTCCACAATTTTGTGGTCAATGTAGTTAAATAATAATAAAAAAGATGTTAAGTAGTTTTTACGTACATATTTGACTTGAAGTTCAAGAGTTGTATTGAAATTTCTAATGTTCCCAAATGATACAATTGGCTGGATACACGAAATAACTTTGAAAGACTCGCAAATATCCATGCGGTTTTATTCGCATACGCACAATATGATATCTCTAAGATTCTATAAAAAAACGTATTTAACTTATTTTTGACGGCGGTTTTTTGACTGGGTGATAGTATAAATTGTAAATTAGTTAGTCATTGCAATGAGCATATTCGTAAAATTGGAATTGAAACGATGATAAATGTAGTTGAATTTCAAAATGAGCCAACCAAATGAAATCCATTTATGAAATTGGCAAATTTGTGCAAAAACTTCTATAAAACCATATTGCACCCATTATATTTATTGTCACACCAAACGAATGAATTCCAAATTTGATTTAAAAAAAAAAGTTGAATCAACTACGCGTCATGGTGGTTTGCAGTTCAATTTTCAAATCGTGAAATACACGAAACTAATTGTGCTATGAATGTCTCAATTAAGAGTTAAATCATTAGGAAAACTCAAAAGAAAAATGTTGTATTCGTAAAAACATAGAAAAAAAGGGGCGATGATCAAAATTGTTCGTCATCGCCACAGAAAAACCAATAACGATCGCTCAAAATCACAATTGAATATCAAATATAACATACGCATTATTTGCAAAAACAAGAAAAAAAAACCAAATTTCAGCGTTCAGACTTATTATTTACATTTTTTTCTCTCTCATGAAAATATTAAACAAATTATTTGCATTTTATTCGTCAAATTGCAATTATTGATTCGGTTTTGAATGAAGTCAAGCAAATTACAAAGAACATTCGCTCAATGAATATTTTCTAATGATAAAAAAAATGTAATTTGTGTTTTAGATGTACCGTCTTGGGCATATTTGGTTCAAGACACTGAATCCGATGAAGAAGACGATCAATTGCAAACCATATCAAATCCACAAAACCCTAGTATATATCAATGCGAGCATTGCAATCGAACGTAAGCACTGATTTTTTTTGTTTCAAACGCAAACTCAATCACACAAATCCTAACTATTTATCAAAAAAACCACACAAACGCCAAATTTTACTAATGCAAATCTATTTGATATTTACTTTCTTTTTCTTTCACCCACTTGATTTTGCACAGATATCAACTGAAATATTCATTGCATCGACATTTACGACATGCATGCCGTTCAAATAAAACTGGCCAAAATCTATCCAAAGCATACAAGTGTTATGCGTGCGACAAATGTTTCGCATATCGATTTTTAGTGTCGCGTCACATAAAAAAAGTTCATCATTTCATGCCCGATCGAACGAAAATCAAATCGTGCGCAAGGAGCGAACGTTTCACTGACACATTTTGAAAATGTTAAATAAACAATTTGTACTTAAGCTATTTTATAGTATAGATAAGAATCTAGGGTTTAAACGTAAGCAATATTGAAAATGTCGGTTTTCCTCTATTGCCAAGAGATTGCTTGAAAAAAAAAAACAAACGAATAACCAAACAAAATACCAAATTTTTTTAGTGCTAAATTTTACTGTTTATTGACAACGATTCCGAAGAACGGTGTTAAAACATGCCTTTTCTGAAAAGTATTTTATTTTGCTTTTAAATTTGTAAAAAAAAATCTTATTTAACGCCAAATCTAATGATTATGATGAATCAATTCTGCATAGCAGTTATAATGATCATTCAAATGCAAAATTTTCGTAAAATACAAAAAACTTGGACTATTCGTGTGGATTATTTACATAGGCCCAAAGTACATAATAGAATTGCAACCAGGACTAATCAGTTTTCATGCGAGTGTTCTAGCCGCTTTTATGTCATTTCATACACTCAGTGACACAAATAGTGTGATGTCCATGAGTAATTGAATAATAAATGTAATGAAAGATCAGTTCCGTCAGTGTAAAAAATTGGCCATTTCATCAGTTTCATCGTCGATAAAACTTGATCCACAGTATCCATAAAGTAATCAATACCCCTGGCTTACATCACAACAATCCAAATGCCCATAATGCTTGCATGGCTAAAGATCACAAATATTGCTTAACAAAATCATATGCGTATCGAACATTCCGTGCTCATTCAGTCATTTAATGCTCTTTTATAAGTTCAGCATTTTGAACACCAGTTTAAGAATTAAGATGCATTTGATTTCGGTCTCATACGAGAAGAAATGTTATTTTTGTTTGCACATAAATGAATTTTGCGAAGAAAACGAAAACTTAAGATAGGCACAAGACGAAGAAAAATTCCATTCAAATTTCATAAGAGACGCTACAAATCAAAGCAATCATATTTTTCAGTTGTTTTAGCATTAAAATTGTTGATTTTATTTAGCACAATAAAGAATTCTATTGAAATTTAAACAAAAATAAAAACCGGAAAAGTGTTTCCACACACACACACACAACACATACATCCATTTTGATTACGCAGGGGGACGAACAATTCGATTTTCATATGCCGTATTTATTTCTCTAACTAATCGAAATTCTTTTCTTTTATATTTTTAGGTAAATTTCGATTGACAGAATTGCCTGTCGGTTTGTTTGGAACAAAAAAGAGTAGCCAATTCGGGTTCGAAGTCAGAGAAAATCGAACCAAATGTACCGATTTGATTCCATTTGATCGAGCCATTATCGGGAGATGATTCTCACGTATTGAGGCTTTTGTGGAATTTTAGACTGAATTTTCCTCTTAGAGACAGATTACAAAGAAAAAGAAACACACACACACACACACAATCCATACAAATTCCGTTCAATAAACTCATATCAATATCAACTGATAGAAAAACAAAACCAAAATAAAAACCACTCTAATTCATTTTCCCTCAAAAACTAAGAAACAAGAAACCAAATACAAAATAAAAACACTTTTCATTTTTCTTTAGCTATATATGCCGTTTAAAGCGCATTTTGAGTAGCTTTTAATTCCTTTTTTTTATAAATTTAGTTTAACTTTTGTTCGTTTCAGACAAAATTGCGAATGTTGTAATTTTATTTGAATTTTTTAAACAATTGATTTTGATGTGTTGTGTAATGTTATGCATTTAATTAAATTTTGTTGTTGTTGTTGTTGCGTTAATTTATCATTTTATTGCAGATGTTTTTTTTTTCGTTTCAAATTAAGTTTAATTTATTGTTGTGTTTTTTTTTCTTGATAACTTTTCTAGTTCAAATTTTTAGAGCAACAGTATATAGATTTATTTTAAGTTGTTATTCTTCAAAGGAATAGGAGTGATGAATTTATTTTCTTTGGCACTTAATTGTGTGCAGAAAATGAATTTAGTTTTTCTTTTCTTTATCGTCAATCCAAAAATGACTGCAGTGCATCAACAAAGGATTCAGTCTGTAGATCATATATATTTGTTTTTAAAATCTAACAATTTAGAGTTGCTTCAACGTTTCTGAATGTATTCGCTCTTTTTTATAAATTCTCTCTCGTGTGCCCAGTAGATTCAAATTAGTAGATACACAACTAACTCGTGCATAATTTAATGAAAATCATTTCTTTTCTCTTTTCTCCTCCTTTAAATCATCGTTATCACCATCATCAAATGCTGTTGCTTATCAAAATGATCGAATGTAGGTAAAGCCGTTAAGAAAAAGCCAAAAATCAACACCACAGGATTGGTTACATTATCCGGAGCATTGGCAAGCACACCAAAAACCCCAAACACTGCAAATACGGTAACGGAAATTGCAACAATAATACCAACGGCCATTTCGACCCCGATTCAAAGTGCTGCCACAAAAAAAGATGATCTAGAGCTATCGGCCAAAGTAAATAATATTGTTGTTGCAGGCAATGCATTGCCACACGGTACGAACTGTTCATTTAGCAATAAAAAACTGAATATGCTTGATTGCATTTATTCCGAAACATATGGTGGCCATCGCGGAAAATGAACGCATCTTTCTCAATTGTGCATTTGTGAATGGGTGTTTGATTTTCTGTGTGGCCATTGGAATATGGTGAGCAAGCATTTTTTGAACGGCTTTGCTAAAATTACAGTTTTCTTCTTACAGTGTCAACAATTTCATCGTCGTCATCGTCTTCATTGGCATCATCATCGCATACAATTCTAACATCATCGAATATGACTGTTGCCACAAATAATAGTCAATCGTATCAATTATTATTTGCTACCGTACCAAAGACAACACATCCGCGCATCAAATATTCGGGTCTTAAAAAAACCGATGACATGGCACCGTTAATTGTTGAAGCCGTATTACCGGCTAATGCATCAGCAAATACGGCCAACATTTTGGATATATCAGGCATAACACCAATTATGACAGCACCATTGCAACAGCTATCAACCATAACAATTCCATCGCAGAAAAATTCACAAATCATCAATATTAGAAGTAACGATCTGAGTCCGGCCATTAAGTATGCAGACATCGATGACATTGAATTGCCAGACGGCACAAAAATTGGACTAACGGAAAGTGAAATAAAACGTTTACAACAGCATCCAGACCAGGATTCGATCAACGATTCATCTGTGTACACATCAAATTTGGCAGAGAAGTACTCGATTTTAGCGGCAACCGCATTGAAAAATTTTGACATTTCATTGAACGATAGTGCCGGGCTTAATCAAAGCAACGGCACAATTATTTCAAATAATGGTTCGATCAATGAAGTGCGTTCAATCATGGTTGCTGGCTCAAACAATGATTCGACCGATAACGATGGTTCTGAAGAATTGTTTGCATGTCGCCATTGTGGCAAAAAGTATCGTTGGAAATCAACGTTACGACGCCATGAAAATGATGAATGTGGCGACAAAGAGCCATCACATCAATGCCCATATTGTCCATATAAAGCCAAACAGCGCGGCAATCTTGGTGTACATGTACGTAAACATCACGCAAACATGCCACAATTGGAAAGCCGACGCAAACGAAAGACTTAAACACACACACTCTATTCGATTATCGATAGAGAGAGAGATTGATCAGTCATGACTCAACAATTGAATACAATAAACTCCATTCTTTTTTCTTGTTAATTTTAAAGAAAACAAATCGAATTTCCGATAGATAGTTGTTTAGGAGATTTCGCCATTACGATGATGATACACATCATTTTTTATATTAAGAATCACAAAAAAGAAAACATTCGCAAATTGTTTTTTCGAGCAGCACAAAGAAAAACGATTTTCTTTTTTTTAAAAAAAAGAAATATTCTTATTTATTGTAAGTAAACAAATGAGCCAAAGTAATATGCAACTGGTGAATATACAATTCGTATTGACATTTGCCGGTCAACGTTGCATTGAAATAAGTTATATATTCGACGTTTGATTTAAAATAAATCAAATCGATACAAAGAAAATGAAAAAAAAGAGTCAATAAATGAAAGTTGAAACAAAAAAAAATCGAAAATTAAGAAAAAAACAAATGTTAAGGCAAAAACAATATGAAAACAAAAAGTCTGTATATAAATTGCAACCAAATTTTGAAAAATGCTAGAGTTTATGAATTGAGATAGTAGGAGAACAACAAAAAAAGCGATATATAGATATATATATTTTTCGAGTCAAACAAATTTTATTTTCTAATTCACGAAGGGGATACCGAAACACAAAGATGGATTCTTTTTTGTTTCATTTTTGTGAAACGTACGCGCATACATGAATCGGACACATGCGGCTCACGTATCTAAAATGACAAACGGTTTAACAATGTTTCAACGTTGTGTGTCATTGTAAATATGTGACATTTTGAAAGTCCATGTGCGCCAAAACAAAATTTTTCATATCTATGTCGGTTTAGTGCTTCGAAAAGATTGATCTAGTTTAAGTTAGTGTTAACTGATTTTTATACGGAACTTACGCCATTTCTTTTTCTTCCTTTTTAATCGGGAAAAATCAAAACAAAAAGAGATGACGACGACGACGAAGTGAAAACGTTTCTTCCTTTTTATTCTATCTCTCTCTCTCTCTCTCTTTCAATAAGATCTCGTGCACAATAGCGCCAAACACCAATCAATTCAATCGTGCACATTTCAATCGGTTTGTGTGCACGTGTGATCACATGATTGAATTGTGGTGAATTATTTTTTTTTTCTGGTTCAAACGATTGAAAAGGAGATTTTTGCAAACAAAAATGCATTCATTTGCCAGTGGTGGTGGTTTTTACTATCTATCTCATTTGCTATTGAATGTCTACCAACACACATTTTGCGATCTCTGTTGGAAATCAAACAAGTGGTTATCACATCCCAAAGATTTTATAAATTTGTCGAATTTGTTTTTAAGTGCGAATGGCTACGGCCAAACACACATACACACCCAAAACACGGTGGTCTACACACAATTACATAGATGTAGAACCCTAGTATGTATATCTTTTATTCATCTTATTATTATGATTCGTTTTATATGGAGGGAATTAAGCGTTCAATCGCTCATTGCATTTAAATGATCTTATGTTTATCGAAGACTTTTATCTCTCAGTCTATTTTAAACGACATCAATTTAGCCATAAAAACTGTTAAAGGATTACACGCGAATAGGCAATTCCTTATACCATCCCAATATACAATCACGATGCCATTCAAGAACACTTTTTTTGTTTAATCTTCTATTTTATTGAATTATAGTTAGTTGATATGAATGGGTGATATTGTTTTTTTTTTTGGTCATTTGTGTATGATACTTGCACAATTTTTTTCAACAATTTGATTTTAAGTGACAAACATCTGCACTGAATCGATATACGTTGAAACCGAAATACAATTTAAAAACAAATGCAATAAATCAAATATGTATCGTCCCCAAAAAAAAAAACATGATAAATGAGCCGTTCTATGCCATTTCCTCGTACATTCTTTTTCTACTGAAAGATGAACGACACGGATCCTTTTAATTTCAATTGATGATATTATTTATCCAAAAATAAAAAATAGCGGCGAGGCACACGTTACATTATAAAACTTATTTTTATGCGTAAATCAAGCATTTCCTTTAAATTTAATTCGATATAATTATGTATTATGCGTGCTTTACTAAGAATTTTGATTTCGTTTTTTCTTTCTACAATCTAATTTCATTTCAAATTGAAAAATGAACATTTTCGTGCTTCGATCGAGAAACATTTGGTCAAAAAGTGAATATCAATCGACAAATTTCGAATCGATTTCTTGATAGTTCACGAAAGCCACAAATTCTTCTGTGAATTGCCAATAATTTAGCAGCAGCTCATGATAATTCGTACGATTTCAACCAAAAAGAAGATGAGACAACATTAATTTAAGATTTAATTATATTCTTATTACTCTATTACTTTTAGACTCTATTATTATATTATGTACCAAGTGACAAATCTTCTCTCTTTTTTTCACAGAGAAAAATGACTATTTTTTTCCATTCTGGCCATAAACCGTTCGCATATAATTTTCCACTAGTAAAATCAATGTCAAGACATAAAAGTCATTCGGAGCATATTTACATGCAATAACAGTCGGCAATGTACTAGGCTTCTCACAGTTTTTCCAATCTCATGCAACAAATACGCATTTTATTCTTCTAGTCAAAACCAAATAGGCAAGCCACACAAATCGTCACAACGTTTTTTTTTAAATATTTCTTTAAAACTCATTTATTTCATACGTTCAATTCATCCGCACTTTTAATCAACCAGTCACAAATCATATTGGGCCATATCGCCGAGAAGCCAATACGCCGAATGTGTATACGCATGACTCCTCTCATTGTATATTCACTTCATCATGCTCAAGCTTAAATGAACACATTATCATAGGCAATACAATATACTAACGGCGCAACTTACCATTTATTTTTCATTCACAAGAGAAAAATTCCTCCAAAAATTATAGATGTTGAGCTTGAAATTGTTGATCATATTAAAGACTATAGCATTTAAAAATTCACCAAATATCGAATAAAAAAACAAAACAAGAAAAGATAGCGTTTAAAGATACATTTGGAGAATGAAATGAAACATGTTTACTATAGATAAATGGAAAGTTTATTCACAATATTACGTACTCTGGCAAATGGCAGGGAAAATATTCTTGAAATACTTATCTGAGGTGGATTGCCGTCTTGTAAATTCAATTTGTGACAACAATTTTTCGTTTGTCATGTATCATTTTGATGTTGTTCGAATATCGTGATCGATTCCACAACAAATACCATGAGATTGGAGCTCAAAAGTATTTTCTTGCCATCATGGCCAGGGCATCGACTCTATAAAAAAAAATGATAAATCTTGTTCTATATTTTAAAAAAACTAATCATTTTTTCCAAAACATTCAACAATTAGTAGCCAAACACTAATTTTTAACAAAAAAAAATAACCGAAAATCATTGGAAAACAATCAATTTAATCTCAATCGTGCAATTTTTGTTCGCGATGGGATAAACAAAACAACAAAAAGCAAATATTATGTATATCATTAATGTACGTCATTATGTTTGGATCATTTGCAAAATGGAAAGGATCATAGTTTACATATTTATATTTTATACATATATATATATTTCGGGTGAATACAATAATTTCGGTCTAATAACTTCATGTACTCATATATTTTGTGTCACTAAAAACAAAAACATTTCTAATTTACGCTCATTTTATATACACTATATATATTTTTTTTAAAGAAACGACATGAAAGCCATTTAAATTTTGAATTAGTTAAGTCTTTCAAACAAGTAAACAAAAACAAATTGACGGATACACATTGATTTGATGAACACATAAAAAAAAACATAATATTTTTTCAAGAAAAATGGATTTTTTTTAGATTTACTAAATCGATCTATATAAGCAGAAAATGAAGAAATCGAGAAATAAATATTTTACAAGTAAAAAAAAGAAACAAAATTGGAACGGTTCAAACGGTGTTTGTAATTATATGTTGTAGATTTTTTGTACATATATCTTTTTGGTGGTTTCAGCTAATGCTAACATTTTATTTCTTTTTTTTTTTTTTTGGTTTTCAAAAAATAAGTCAAATGTTAATCACACAATTTTTTTCTCTTTTTTTTCTTCTCTCGTTTCATTTTAGGTGAACACTTTGCATTTGGAATGTCGGAAATTTATCCATGCCGAAAATGTAATCGTGTTTATGCAAGAAAATATACACGATCACGACATGAACGTCTTGAATGCGGCATCGATGCCCAATTCGAATGTCAATTTTGTAATTTTCGTGCCAAACATAAACACAATCTTAAGTCACACATTTCAAAGGCACACCATTGAAACCATTTTTATTTGTTTGCTCTTGAAAAATGTAAGACAATTTTCAATTCCAATGCGGTTCTTTGAATCATTTACTTAAAATGATCTCCATTCTAATCGATGCTTTTTTTTCTCTCTCTTTTTTATTTCAGCACCAAGCGAAGTGAGATAGGTGCCTTAAACAACCAAAAAATACGGTGGTTTTTAATTGAATTTTCGCATTTTTGTAAGTTGTCATCGCCAAGATTTTTTTTTTTTTCATACTAAAAACCATATACTGTAACTAGCCGAAATATAGAATTGTTTACAGTCCAAAAATAAAGAACTAAAAACTACTTGAAAACAATGCATATTTTTGAGAAGGATAATTAAATTATGGGAAATAAATGATAGTTTAGTGTTTCTAATTCGTAAATAGTTTTAACATTTAGTTTTAAATCAAGTACCAAATTCGAAATTGTAACAATAATCTCATTTTGTTTGCGAATTGTTTGTGTGTTTTCTTTTCGATTTTAGATTGGTGGTATGGAATGGATCCGGAAAAAACTTTAACATTGATCGCAAAACGGTTTCGATGTGAATGTGGCACGTCATATACGCATAACAGTAGCTTACGCTTCCATAAGCGATGGGAATGTGGAAAAATGCCATCGTTCGAGTGTCCAATCTGTAAATATATGTTCAAACGAAAAAGCAACATGAACAAACACATTCAAATCGTACATGGACGAAAATGATTTCGGAAATCAGCATTCAGCGCATCGCTTTTAATTAAGGGTACTAATCTTAATTAATTTTTTTTTTATTGAACAATAAAATCGAATTTTTTTTCAAATTTAATAAATGATAATTTAATTTATTTGTATCCTTTTGATGCAAATTCAAAGTAGACTTAAAAAAAACAGCATTTTATCATTTCAAATTCTAATACTATTCTTTCCTTTCTTCTCTCTTCTTTGCACGCAACATTTTTTTAGACTCGATCATATCGGAGGTGCTATAAGTTTCAACTACAATTCATCCAACACATAACCAACTATCGATTATAATACAATTACGATGAAATGTTGAATTAGGTTTATTGTGCTTAATACACATCAATGCAAACTCAAAATCACCGCTCAAAGGGAATATATACATTTTCCCGTTTCAAAATTATTTTTAATGTGAATACACACTGTGCCAGACGCAGACATTGACTGCGTTCATTTGATGTCCATTAAACACGATAAGCGTCAATCATATTTTTTGCTTCGAACGTTATTTAAACAAACAAAAATAGAATTATCAATCAAACAATTATTCACTTTTAAAACTAGTTAAAAATATCATTTAATAGATTTTGAATGAAACGCTATCGTTTTAGATTGCGTCTATTTATTTTTAAATTGTAAGGCTGGCTAATTACCGCTACATTCGAATGGATAAAAAATAAAGAAAGAAATATATTTATTTTAGTGTTTATTCGCGCTTTAAAAGAAAAGAAATCATCAAATATGCCATAACTATTTATACTAATTGATTATTTTCATTTCTGGTTTTTGTCTATTTCAGATTCGGAAATTGTGTATGTGTTCGATGACAGTGAGAATAAAGGGAGCGATTTGGATATCGATGATAGTGACAGTATGCTCGATGAGTACAGTTATCATATGACAATGCCGGCGATTTTAACGCCAACAATTCTTGACAACGATGGACGTTTCATATGTGATTGTGGCAAATCGTATAAGGAAGAACGATATTTGCGATACCATCGAAAATGGGAATGTGGCAAATTACCAACATTCCAGTGTCCCCACTGTGAATATCGTGCGAAACGTAAAAATAGCGTAAAACAACATATTGATCGACGACATTCAGACACATCGGGCAGAGTTAATCATGTTTTGTATGATATAAAGTGAAACATATTCTTCTTCTTCAAACGTTATTTGGACATTTTTCCATGTTTTTTTACATGTTAAAATTCCGATCTAGCAATTGAAGAAGAAGAGTTTTATATTTTAATAGTACTCATTGACACTCTCGGCTAGAAACGTACATGAGATCACATTTGATAAGGATCCTTCAATGGTTAAGGTGCACAGAAGCACCTGAAAAGGATCGGAAAAATATTCGGTACCACCATGACTTCCTTAACACCTTTACCGTTGAGGGGACTCAAAATTATATACAAGGTTAAGGTTGACAATAATTTTTTCAATTGACATGATTGTATCGAACAAATCAAAACACTTTTTAGGAACCAAATAAAAAACGTTGTTTTAAATGTATTGTGATGTTTTGGAATAAATTTTGTTAAAATTTCAGGAAAGTAAAAAGAAGAAGCGGCTTGGAAACAGTGATGGTTCAAACATCTGATAAAATTCATTTTTTTCTAATCGATTTTTTTGTTTTTTAGGTAGACGATGATGATGACGAATGATGCCAATGGTGACGAATCAGGAACATTTTGCAATTGAAGAAAATTGTACATGGATATAAGCATCGATAAGTAAGCTTCCTGTGCGTGTGCGAAATAGCAAAATCAATAAGTCGAAAAGACGATTGCTAACTATGCTGTTATAATACACTAGTACTGCGCTAATTGTCAGCATCTCCTCCCAAAAAAAAAAAAAAAAACACACAATTTCAATGCCAGCGTTTTTCTTCTCGCTAATTATTTATTCCTCTTTGTTTTTTTCTTATTATTTTTCGATTGTGATTTTTTTCCAAATAAAACAAAATTTAACCATTTTTGTTTCCTTATTGACCAGTTTAAAACATAAATAAATGTTGTTTGTCCGTTTTATTTTCCTTTTCTGTTTTGTAGTTTTGTATATTTGCTTATAATTATTTTATATTTTTTATATATATAACCTATATGTACAGCCGGGTTGTACTGTCTATCTCCTTAATTCATAAATATGTTTATATTTTCCAATCGTGTGTCTCGTATATATGATTTGATAATTGAACAAATCCCTTTATTTAACATATAGCTACCGTAAACTTAAAAACAAAGTAATCGCTAACCAAATTTGTAATTAATTCATAATTCGGTTGAGTTCGTTGTTCGAAATTTACCCGAAATAGTGTCATTTTCATTTGCAAAAACACACAAATACACCATCATACCATAAGCTCATTCGACATTCATTCGAACGTTGTATAAAAAAAAAATCAAATCTATTGCATATTTGTTAATTTGTTTATGCAAACCTCGTGCCCGTGCATTCATTTCATAGCGTCTCAATGTTTAACATGTTAATTTAATCTTAAATTGAATCTATCTTTTAATATAATCAGCACATTTTCAACTATGGCAATTAAAATTATATATTTTTTGCGTTTTTTTTTTTCGTTATTATTTTTCCCTTTATTCATTGTATGCAAGTTCAATGTAATTGGATCATTTATACCTAGACTTTATTTTAATTCGTTTCTTATTTTTGGTTTTTTCTCTTTGTTTTTTCCATTTTTTTTTGTTTCTTTTTATGTTTTCACACACCCTCTACCCAATTTGCGTGTTATTTATGTGCGTCTCTTCTACATAAACCAAACCAAAACAAAAAATCGAAAACCCATTCAATTAAGCAGCAACAGAGAGTATGGGCATAACACAAATAGCTGGAATGTCATGGGCACAGTGGAATGCAAATTTGGTGATGCCATTGGTGACAATGCAAGAAGGTCAACAACCGTTAGTATTCCCATCGGGTGATCGAAGTAGTTCGCCCGATTCCAATGAAAATGATCCAAACGAAGATGATTCATCCGAAATGCCAACGACACCAGCCCAAACTGTCGCTCAACAGCAAAAAGGACAACAATCACAACAAACCAATAAAGATACCAGCATCGATGGTGACAAATCAAGCGATGGTGAATCGAAAAATGGACAAGGTTTTTCATGCCCCGAATGTGGGCGATTCTATAAGCTTAAATCATCGTTGCGTAACCATCAAAAATGGGAATGTGGCAAAGAGCCACAATTCTCATGCCCATTTTGTGTATATAAAGCAAAGCAAAAGATGCACATTAATCGACATTTGGAACGTATGCACAAAGAAAAAATCAAATTAGAAATGAGCAATGGCATTCAAGTAGTCAATATTAAAGACGATGCACAAAATTTAAACTCAACTGTTTAAAGATACATGAACATAGACAGACGAAAGTAAAAACAAAAGCAAAATGGGAAAGAATTTCTTATTTTTTTTAAAATGATAATGCCAAAACACAAATGATATATCATTCCACCCACAAATATACACACACACTCACAATTTAATGATATTTTTTCCTTTGTCGCGATCGCGCGCATTTTGTGAAACATATTCACATTTTTCACGCAATTAAAGTCATACCGATATATTAGATTCGATTGTGAGGTGAGAAATAATGAAAAACAAAAGTTTAATTGAAGTTGAATTTTAAAACCGAAAGACAAATAAGTTCTTTGCATTTATAAAACGCATCATGAATTCCCAATAAGTTGAAAGAAACGACTTCTCGGCTCGCTTGATTGTGAGCGGGAACTGGTTTCTTTCTTTCGATTGTTTTGTTTTGAGAAGATGTTTTTATTCTCGAATTCAATGGGACCAAAAACGACGAGATAAAACAAATACAAAACAATTATTAAAGACCCATTGTTTCCTCTTCAATACGTGTAAATAAGCAATTTTCATATTTGATGCACATATTTTTTTTTCTATATATTTACAATTTATGGAACACAAAAAAAGACACCAATAATAATCAAAGCAATCGATGTTTTATGAAGTCGATATAAATTTCTTAGCGTTTATATTTTTTTCATAGGTATTTGATAATTATTTTTCAATTGTTTTTTAGTAATTAATGTGAAATGAAAATGAATCGAAAACGCCATATCGAAAAGAAACACATACATACACCGATAAAAACACACAAAACAATAATATTGTACCAATTTAAAAATCCAAATGAATTTTATCGAAATTTTTGCTCCACCATTTTCGTTGTTGAATTGTTCAATTATTAGACAATAGCTGGTTATTGATTAAGCCACCATTTTCACTAGCAAGTTTTTTACAGTATTCTACATAGAGTCAGTGTCATATTGAAATGAATTATATACAGCTCAGCTTGATAGAATAGCCTACCGAATTTTTTTTTTTCTTATTTGAACGAACAGTCAAAGTGATTCAGAGAGAACGAAGAAATTCCATATTGAAAATGAAACGAACGGGAAACAAATGTGTTTGCCATTCATTTGAATTATATTTTTCGTTCATTCTCAATAAGAGAGATGATAATTTATTTCCTTAAGAGACCAAAATTTACCTCATTACTACATTTATAATTATTCTTACGATATTTTTCAAGCTTGATGGTTCAATGTCATCAAATCGTCGCTTGATTGAAACAAATGAAATATTTAAAAAAAAATCGCGACTCGATGCGTCAAATACAGGAGTCACATTTTCAATTTTTTTTTTTAAGTGTTGGATCATTTGATTTTCTCTATTGAAAAATATTATATGCATGGTGGCATAACATTTTTTTCTATTTTCGAGAGATGTCAAAACCATATGTGTAGAACAAGATGATGAAAAGTTTCCCAACAAATTATATAAATCGCCACCACATAAATCGAGACGCATCAAAAGGAATGATCCTTGTTGGAGAAATCGATATTAATATTATTACATTCTTTTAATATATATGTATATGTATTTTAATCTAAAACAAAATATAATCTATTGCATTCCCAATTGATTAAATAACTCGCGCTCACACATGAAAGTAAAACAGACAGATTTTGCATATAAAAAATTTCGCTGAGAGAAGAAAAAAAATATTCAGATTCGGTAGAAAATGTGCCTTTGAAAAGTATGTTCACTTTTCGATAGAAAACGGAATGAAAGTAGAGTAAAAACCATATAAAGAGTGTGTTTCAAAATCAATTAATTGAAGCATTCGATTCACCAAGAAGCGATATAAACAAAGTCAATGATCGTGCAGGCGCGCAAGAATATTAATACAAAAGACACCCACACACACAGATACATGAATGAAACCACATACATTCCAGTTAACCATATGAAATATGAGTTTTCACAAAAGATTTGTTTTTTGTTTGTTATATATGTGTATATGTAGAAGAGAAGAGAGAGAAAGAGTACAGAAAAACAAATGAGACGCAACTCTCATTTGGGCCGAACAAAATCGATCACGATTCGTTTTGCCTATTTTCTATAAATGTTTATTGTTAAAAATGAAAATTTTTTGAATCGTTTTCAATCAAAGAAAAAAAAATAATAAGAAAAACCATATAATCAGAGAATACTCAATGAATTAATAAAAAAAAAAAAACAATTTATATGCAAACCGCGATGAATACATTGTAAACAATTGACATTTAAAGGACATTTGAATTTACGGTATATTAATTACAAAAAACAAGATATTTTTTGAAAGGCCACGCCTCATTCCAGCCGATGAAATACCATTTTATTTTCTCTAATTTTTTTTTGAAACAGCTGCGCTAACGCAAAATAAACAAAAGTTATTTAATACCGAGATATACGTTCCATTCATACAGGATTTGAATCAAATGTCCATTTAGAGAAGAAAATTCAATCGTTTTTGTTTTTGTAATTGATCGCTCATAGTGATATATCTCTTGAGAAAAGAAGAGAAAAAGAGTAAATCGTATTCATTCATTCCAATTTACTGACACAGTAATTGTATTATTATAAACGCAGAAAAAAAAACGAAAGGATTATGTTAAAATGTACAATGTATCGCGAAAGTCAGTCTCACTCAAACATTTCAAGTCGATTTGTATTGTTTTCTTTTTTCCTTCTATTTTTTTATTTCTTTCAATTTATTATTGATTTATGTTTAAACACGTACATTTTTTTTGCTCTATGTACTACTTTGTAATTACAATTGTGCATTCGCATTTCCATTAATTTCATCTCCTGTTTTCTATTTTATAGATTAACAGCCATAATCCCAAGAAAACAAAACAAAAATCGTTTATTTTTTTAGGAGGTGGAAAATGATGAATGTTGCACAAACAAATGTTTATTAGTTTGCAAAAAAAAATTGAAGAAAAAAAAAACTTTTACAAAAAAAATTATTATAAAATTATAAAGAGATATTCCATTAGTTATGTAAGCTATAGAATGATGAACAATTATGAACAGCACACGTTTTTATCAACAAATCTTTAGATCAGTAACTGAAACGAGCGATTTAACCATGAAAAGGATGCATTTTTTTTATTCAGAATGTTGATCATATCATAGGTTTCGGTAAAAAAAAGTCGCAAACGAAAAAAAAAATCAATAATTTACAATGAGCTTTGCGCTAACACTTTGTGGTGCACGATGCATTCCACATGCATGATACAGTATAAGCCAATGATAATGGGTGCTCTTCACCATCATTCCATTTATATAAAAAAAAACCGAACAATAGAGACGAATAATATTGAAACAAATCCAACCCATATATTCTCAAGAAGAAAATGATGTAATTGATTTAAACCAAGAGAAAAACACCGATCACTGATCACATCTCGTTTTGGTATACAGGATTCATTTAAATCGCGTTTAAATAAAAGTATATACATATTTATATATTCAGTTTAGTGTTTTGCTCCGTATCATACGGCAATTGAATAAAGACATTTAATTATAATAAAGCGTTTCTTTTATCATTTTATCTTCAAGAGACAGGCCTAAACGAACGATCGGGATGTAGTCATGGTTTTAAAATTCTCTTACTAATTTATTTCTTTTCTTTTCTTTTTTAGGCCGAAGACGAGACGAGCAAAAGCTTTGTAATTGAGAGATTTCAAAGTGACAGATGTGCTTTTCCGGCCCAGAGTTAAATAACAAAATAACAAAAATTCCAAAATAAAGAACAAACAAAAAAATGAAATAAAAAAACATTCTATATCATGCGATCAACCATTTGTCTTAATTCAATTTTTGAGATTTCATTTTTTTTTATTGAATATGCTTTTTTAATCGAATTTTTTCTTTTTTTTTATTTCAACAGAAATGAGTTTCTAGCAAAAAAAAATTTTATATGTTCTGTTCGTTTATGAATATATCCATACACAATCACCATACGAAGTTTGAAGCCTTTAACTAATTAGCTTAATTGCTAAAAATCTAGAAAGTTTTTTTTTGTGTTCATTTTTCTATAAAATAAATATTTGTGTGTATTTTTGTCGCCTGTGAATATTATTGTGTATTGCATTTGAATTTCGAGTTTTTTTTCATCAGTTTTTTTTGTTTGTACTGTTTGTTGATTGATATGATAAATATGCTTTTTCTCATCTGAGTTTCATACACACTATTGGAAACGTTCTTGCGATACACGTGTGATGTTTTTCGATCGAGAACAGTGTCAAGAAAAGTGTTTTGTCACTTGCTTTAAACTCGTTGAGTTCGAAGTAAATGATTGAATATTATCGATCGTTGATCGTTTGCTTGCACTGTGATCACGTGAAATGCGCGCGTGTACATTGTCAAAACGTTTTTATACAAATCAATCGTGTGTCGAATCCAGATGAAATTAACTAACTAATTAATTTATGCTAACCGAATAATTTCTTCTCTTTTTCTCTCTTTTCCATTTCGATGCATAATTTTCATTTGCTCAATGTGTGTGTGCTTATACGCGCTCATAACGACGCATATCAAACCAAAAAAATAATAATAATAATCAAAATCAAATTAAATGTGTTCAAATAACAACCACAACTAAAACCAATCAAACGCATCAAATGTTCAATTTATCAAAATCTAACACAATCAAATAAACCAAAATCTAACACACGGAAATACAATCTAACCCTCAAACAAATGTTGATCGGAACCGAAAAATGCCAATTTAAAAAAAATCGTTCAAAACCAAAAGTTGAGCATTTTAGCGGATTGAAACTAATCAAAATCGAACGAAGTCCATCACCAATCATAATATTACCATCGTTGTCATCTGTTCAAAATGCCAACAAGCAACCGGGCAATCGATTGAAAGTATCGCGTCAAGGTGTGCAGTCATGGCAATTGAATAATTCACATGTAAATAGACGGTCGGTGCAACAGCAAAAAATGCTGACCGCACTCAAAACGGCCGGTGCACGTCGTGGCCAATTTGCATTGTTTGCCAGTACAATCGGTTCACATCGCAATAAAACCGTCAAATCAGCGAGCAAATCAGCGGTCATCTCACCAATGACATCACGAAGTAGCGCCAGCGCTAATTCCAACACAAACAGCACACAAAATGGAAACGAAACGCCAACAAGGTACGTCAATTTATATGAAACACAAAAACACTATTGCACTATTGATAAGTTATACCAAAACCGTTTTGAATTTAGATCAATTTTCATTAAGGTTTCATAAGAATTTTTTTAATCCTTTCTTTTTTGTTTTCCGTTCTATTTTTCTCTCCCTTTGCGGCACAACAGGACAAATACAAGTGGTTCAAGCGGTTCAAGCGGAAATAATTCAGCCAATTCACCAACCCAATCGAAAGCATTGAAACGTGATGTTAAACGAGAATCACTCGCCTCATCAACAGACATGCTATTCAATGCGGAAGATGAGAAACCATGGTCATGTAAAGTGTGCAAGCGTCAATATAAATGGAAAAACAGTTTGAATTGTCACATTAAAAATGAATGTGGAAAACCGCCAAAATTCTTTTGCGAACGAATGTGTGGCTACAAAACCAACATTCACAGCAACATGAAGCGTCACATGAACTCAAATTGCAAACCGAGATTTTTACAGTAGAACACATGAAAAAATCCATCGAAATTAAAGGCAAACCATTCGAACGAAAAACAAAATCTGACATTTAAACTAAACATATATCTATTTTTTTTCGCCCATAAATTGCAATTTTTGTTCTAAATGTTGCGCATCATGATTGAATGTTAATCTCAATATATTTCGGGTATTTTATTTTGTGTCATTCAGTCAATTGTTGAAAAGGAAAAACTCTAAAAAACAAAAAAAAAAGTCGCAAAACAAATGATTTTTTCTTCTTTTTGTCATTGTTTTTCATTCCATTTTTTATTCACCACAAATTTTCGTTTAATTGCGAGAGTTGCACACATTCCAGTATTGAAAGTAAAAACAAATTAAAATTAGAAAAATGTGAAATAGCGATATTTGCATTTGGTGAATATAGCAATAAATTCAATGGGCTAAAAGAAAATGGCCAAAAACAATACATGACACTATTACACTATGCCCACCAATTGCAAACTGACAACCACAAATAAAAAGAAGCAAAGAAAAGAGATTTCGTAAACGGAAACATTCCATAGCAATTTTGAAATTACACTGAATTTATTTATATCTCGCGTAAACAAAACAAAAACAAACAAAAAACGGCAATCTAATTTTTAAGGATAAAAACTTTTGCAACAATTTTAAATTTTGATTTTCTTCTGATTCTGATAGTCATTTCAGTCAGCGAGAGAATGAATTTCAAGAATTTTGCTATTTCGTGCGTGCAAAGCGTGTAATTGCGTGTGGTTTAATTTATTAGTATTTATTTCTCACAATTTATTTGTAATTAACTTATTTTTCTCCATTTAGGTTAAATTCTACTCATTATTTATTAGAAAAATGAACAACAACAAAAAAAAAATCATTAACAAAATTCAACCATCTCTAACACATTTAACGTTATACAGTTTCTTTTGTAATGTTTAAGACGTAGAAGTATAGAAGATTTACCCTTTTTGAAACTAAAATGAGGATAACAAAAACACATACATACTACTAAAAAAAATGTAACCAAGAAAAAAAAATTCTAAGCCCAATTCTATTTTTCTAATTAGTTAATTCCTCCCCTTCGAATGATAAACT
Source organism: Contarinia nasturtii (assembly GCF_009176525.2). Classification (NCBI taxonomy): domain Eukaryota; kingdom Metazoa; phylum Arthropoda; class Insecta; order Diptera; family Cecidomyiidae; genus Contarinia; species Contarinia nasturtii. The sequence continues at coordinate 2,923,600 of NW_022198581.1, forward strand.
GAGTTTGAGAAAATGAAATGTGCATCATTTTCTGAATGTCGCCGATTATAGCTCATCAATGGTCACAATTTATACGCAAAACAACAGACCCAAACATAAAACACTCACAAACAGAATAGCATCGATTCCAATTTTCAAAACAAATATGACTTAGGAGAGAGATCTTTAAAGAGTTTATGTTTCTCAAATAGACACACACACACACATACACATATTTTCATGTATATAAATTGTAAAAGTCAATGAACAAAAAAAAACACTCACACACACAAATAGTTAGTTTACAAAATAGAGCCAAATACAATCGCAAATTGCTAATCTAATTGAAGTTCCCCTACAACTCTGTTCACAATTTATTATATATATAATAATATATATTAGTTAGAGAGATGATCACAGAATACAAATGCATAGAAACTCTATTCTTTGACGTTAATATGATGGCAGTCTTTGGAAAAAAAATGAACAAAAAGTTGACTGCGAAAATGTCAACCCCATGATGAAATCTGTCGATTTCTCGATCCAAGTTGAACCATCTTGGAATCTGTTCAATTTTGATCGAACATTTGAAACGATCATATTTTTTGTTCAATCGCATCAATACCAGATGGAAATAAATATAATATTTAATGATTGCCATTGCACCGTTTCATTTCATCTGCTCAAATTTCAATTGGTGGATACTCTCAAATTGTACCAAATAAACAAATAGCTAGTTTATATGCGATAAAACTGTGAAAATATGGCAAATAAACTCCGACACCATTATGACATTACTTGTGCATTTAATTTAGAGTATAATTTTCGAAACGCAACCAAAAATGTGTAACATGACATTTATATAGGACAACCAAAAGAAAAAAACCAATGGATTTAGAATTTTCTTTTTAATTTATTTGAAACTCTAGAGTATTACTAATGATGTAGATTAGCGTGTGAAATGAGAGACATTTTAACGATAAATTAAGAAACACTAAATCATTAGCTGCTTTTGTTTTGTAAAAGTATTTGCATAAAAAAAAGAATGCAACAAATTTCGATCTCTATTAATCTGGAGATGTGGCGCAAGAGGCAAGCGTAATTGAATCTATGATTTCAGTTCAGACCAGAGCGGCAATGTTACTTACTAACTCACACCAAATCAAAAAATTCATTTTGATTATTTTGCGAGAGTTTGCATTCTGGTTGCATCAGGCGCAATGCCATTTCACTTAGTCAAAAAAAAAGAACAAAACGGTTTTCATGAATAATTTTTTAAGGTTTAACATTTTGGTGGAAATCCAATTGATTGAATTGAAAATGAAAGAAAATACTAACAATGTAATCAATGCAGCAAACAAAAACAAACAAACAAACAAATTCACATTCAAACAACATCAACAACAAAAATTAGTCATAGGAAACTATTTATTCGACACTTAAATTATACTAATTACTACTAACTTATTTATTTGAAACTAATTGATTTAGAGTTTTAAGAATTTTAGTCAAAACAAAACAAGACAAATGATAATGATGATGAATACACTAAAGAAGTCATACACACACACACACTTTGCAAGAATTGAATTTAAAAAAAAGAAGAGAAAAGTGTAGCAAGGATGCTTAACAGAAGGCAACAGCAAAAAGTATTTAATTAAAGACACTTACACATACACATTCACACTCACACAAACACACCAAACATAAAACACATACAAAGTCTTAGAAAGCGTATAACTAATTCTAATGAATGTAAAAAAATTATATTGAAAAAGGAAAAATAAAATTAATAAACAGAATAAAAAAAAAAACCAAAATAAAACCAAAACAAAAACGACACATTGCGTTCATCGAGCTAGTTGGAAGCGTTATTCTTCTTCGTGAATGGTGATTAAACATTTTCATATGCAATTTTCACTGAAATATTCTTTTTTCTCATTTTAGGAAGAGGTTCCATATGCCAGCGATGCGATGATTTAGCGACATGACATGACAATGCAAATGTGATGCATCTTGGAGATAGATGATTCGGTGATTGAAATTTTCGTTGAGTTTTCTCCCACCCTTATTCCCAATTTGTGGATGAAGTTGAACACCTTCTTTCTTCTTTTTTTTCGTTGTTGTTGTTGTTCTTGTTGAAATTTGTTGTAGATTTTAGCGAAAAATAAAAAGCAAAACCAATGCGATTTTTTTACGAAAGTGACCAAATGATTTTCAATACTATTTTTTCGTCTGAAATGTGGATTTTTTGTGTTTTGAGCTGCGTATTGTTTCGATCGATGTTCGTTTCGGGTGGTGGTTCAACACATATTCATATCGTAATTGTTTTCTTTTTTTTTTCAAATATCTGTGTTCATTGCATTTTAAGCTGTAATCCAAAATGATGAATTCGGTCAAAAGCTCTGAATCCAAACGTGTGCGCGTCTTCCGTAATATCGAAATCAAAAATTTGTCAAAACATAGAAAAATTCAGTATTCAATTGGAAAATAGTATTCTTTTTGAAAAATCAAAAATGAAAAGTGATTACAGTTTAAGAAATATGATTTTTTTTTGACACACATCGAATTTCGATAATCAAAAGCGCGAATATCAAAAAGAAAAATGCCGAAAAGAACAACTGTCGTTTTCAAAAAGTGAAAAAAAAATATAAAAACCAAACTATTTGGAGTAACATTTAATCGTAAACATTCATAATTATTTCATGTGGATCAAGTTTTGAGTGTTTTCTTGTTTCACTACCTGTTTCTGTTTCCTCTGTTTCATTTATATTTTACTATTCGTTTTTTATCTGTTTTCATTAATTTTGTATCTTTAATTTGGCAAATAATATTAATAATAATAATTCATTCCATTCAAACACACATACACACACAATCTCTCATACGCATACAAATCTCTCTATCTATTTAGCGAATAATATGTGAACAATGTGGAGAGATTGGCCGAAGAAAAGGCGATTGTGTAATGACACACACATCATCATGCACTTCTGCCAATCTCAACCAGTTTTTATTTGTGTTTAAATTTGTATCGACCATTTGTCAGCCGGCAAACCGAACAATAGAAATGTTTTCTCTTTTTTTTTTCTCGTTAAATTAGCAAATTTCATCCACCAAATAAACAAATCAATTACAAAATTGTCACTTAAAATACCAAAAACAAACAAAATATTCACTAGTCATCATCAATCAATTAACGTTCACCCTTAAACTGCGCCCAAGCAATTCACTAATCGCAAACCATTTCAATTCGAATTTAATGTTATAGTTTTTCCTCTTATTTTGTGCAATTGATTTTAAGTTTTTGTTATTACGTTTCAAAAAACAAACAAGCAAAAACAAATCATCAAATGTGAAAAAAGAAATACCAAACAAAGTTAATTCCATCGATTTATCGGCCGGGAAGGCAAACCAAAACAAAAATGAATCAAATTCGAAATGTGTGAATGTCAACCAACTGGTTTAACAGAAACTACATGATTGACCTCCACACACGCATACATATATTCATTTACAAAATGCGTCTCGAACTTACAAATCAATAATTCGATTTACATATTATTTTTCTTTCATTTTTTTTTTCTTTAAATTGTTTTTTTTTGTTTAAATTCTTTTTCTGTTTAATTTAATGCTCTTCTGTTCGATCCAAATAAATATCGTATTATATGTCCATTATATTTCAGCATGCGATTTGCGCACGAAATCGAATACATCATGTCATTCGACGCCGCAACATTCATCGTCGGACAGTGAACAGCCATGTGATCTACGTTTATTTACACCAACTACGTGCCTACGTGAATTGGCTGTAAGAGATTGCTACGTGCACATTCTAGTCAGAGAAAAATCAAATGAAAATGACCCAAAACATAGTACTCTCGTCGATTGATTTATCGACGGCTTGATCTCGATATCAGTGTACATTCCAAGTGCCATAGTATATCGATATCGTGGCGTCGGAATTCGATTGAAAGCATTTTTTTTTTGGTGTCAAATTTCATGTGATTTTAATTCGCGAAGCCATTTAAATTGATTGCATTTTGAATAAACTGACTATGGTCTTTTACAGTTGCCGTCAAGTGTATTGCCAGTGTCACCGAATGCAGCGGTTGTTACGCCATCAGCAACTGCACTTACCGACTCTTTAAGTAAATAATGCAATTTCAGTGCAGTAAAGTTTGGATTTCGTTTTTCTTCTCTTTTATTACATTTTGGCTTTCACTTTTTTTTTGATTCGAAAACAATAAGTTCGTCCGAAATCGATGCGAACAAAAATTTTAATCGGTTAAAATGAAAAAGACATTTGAAAGAAAATTCAAACTCTGCTGAAGCACATGAATGTTTGACTATATTAATATGTGTGTGCTGAATGCCGATTGATTGGCAAATGAAAAGAAAAAAATACGTCAAAATTTTTTAATAATTCCAAAGACCGGCATTTGGCTGTATAAAAAAAACCCGAATGAATGAGAGAGAGAGAGAGCGAAACGAGAGATATTGTGCGTGTGAAGAGAATGATTTGTAAATAATTCGAAAATCGAAACATTTTTCAGGCCTTGTGGCGGCAGCAGCAGCAGCTGCTTCGTCATCTTTATCGGTGGACCGTTCATCATCACCCCGAAAAATTCATTACGGTCGTGTGCCAATCTTTCGATCGGATGAAGCAAGTACCGCACCAATTATGGGTGGTGCATATACATGCGAACGATGTGGCAATTCATATGCCCGGCCACACAGTTTGAATCGTCATAAACGCTTTGAATGTGGTGTCGAACCAAAATTCGAGTGTCCAATATGTCGTAAAAAGTCAAAACACAAGCATAATCTAGTGTTACACATGCGAACACATCAACCGCGATGATGATGAAACATTGCTGTGTGTCATGATCTCCCCGGGTGCATTAAAAATGTGCTCGGGTGACCGTTTTTCAGGTGGTATTTTAAACAAACAACAAAAATGAAACAAACACAACAAAAACATGAAAACACTTCGGATCGACAAGCGATAAACGAAACACATGGAAACATTTTTAAAAAAACACATACAATAAAAAAAACGATAGTAGAAACCAAACGAATGCAATAGATACTATAAACAAAATTTAACAAACAAAAATACTAATTCATTTCCGACCATATATTCATATATAATATGATATTCGTGACATCAATTTGCGATAAGTTTTAGATAACATTTGAAAAGAATCTTCAATTCAATGTGATTTTAACGGTTTCGAAAACAGAATTTAAAATAAAAAGAATTGTACGGCAACTAATGTTTTGGGTAGGATGATGAAAAACATGAATTGATACAGCTTTGTTTATGCAACTAAATGGTAACAAATACTTATAAATGCAACATTACTTCGAAAAAGATTTGGATAAAATCCATTTTTCGAAGTGAATCGAAAGGCGGAATAAAACAAAAACAAGGGAAAGAAAATGTTGAAGTCATTTGAAATGATAACATTTTCATAAAACATGGTTCTAGTCTATTGAATTTTTGGCAATTCAGTGGGTCACAGAAACCAAAACGACAATCGATTTAAATCGTTGTGAAAAAACCCCGTAGAATTTTAGTAATCCATTTTTTTTAATTATATAATTAAACGCATCTTTTTTTTTGTTCTCTTCGTAAATATTAGGGATTTCAAATGAAAACAGAAAGGAATTTGTATATGATACAATTTTAATTTGAAGCAACAACAAAAAAATACACGTTGCATATATATTTACCACATATATTTTTATTGTTATTTAAAATCCCATATTTACACCATCGAAATGGAAAAAGAAATAAAAAAAAATTATATATATATATATTTTAACAGAAATAACGTGAACGTATTTAAAACAGAAAAACTATCTAAAAATCTAGTTATGTGCAAAAAAAAACATATTTTAATTTTCTTTTTCTCCATAATTTCTTTTCATTCTTTTTTGTTTGAAAACTGTGTTAAGTTTGGCATTTGGTTTGAATAGTGCAGAAGGTGTTGACAAAAACACCACAGGAAAAGTGTTAGCGAAAAGTGATTCGAGTGAAACACACATTGACTTGAACACACATTTTTGCATGAAATGAAGTATTTTAAGCTGGAGAAGAGAGAATCAGAACATATAATGATAGGATAATGTGAAACCATGAATCGAATTTAGACAAAACAAGTGGGCAAAATATCGACACAATGTCAACAATTATATTATTGATAGAATAATTTAAAATAGGAAGTGCAACGGAACGAGTCTCACATACATCGTGCAATCAAATCCAATCAATTTTCTATTTTTAAATTAAATCAAATACCCCCCCAATTTCCCAATTACAAAGAATATACACACTAGATAGATAAATAATTATGCCAAATGAAGTGAGAGTTGAAATTGAATATGTGCGGCATTTTAAAATAGTCAATTAAACGATAATGAAATCGAAAATGTGAAGAAGGTTCTAGTTAAACAAAACAAAAAGAAAGAGAGAGAGAGAGGAAAACCAACAACCAATCTAAATCAGAGCTCTGTCGATAGTTTGCACCGGTTTAAAAGGAATGTGATATGTATACATTTTTTTGTGGAAACAGTTGCCATTCATTTATTTTCACTATAATTATTGCTTCAGTTAAAACGATTTATTTTTCTAGGTATGTAGGTAGCTTTATATTTGCATTAGATTAGGTTAGGTGGACAAAAGAAATCATTGTGAAATTCGAGCTTTATGAAAGATTAGGAAGGAAAAAAGTGTGGCCGTGATTTGACGGCATTCTGGTTGAAGTGCACGATTTATATATGTTATAAAACACTTCGTTTTTTTTCTCTTTAATTTCTTTTTTGTTTTTTTTTTTGTTAAACTAATTTCTTTTTTGTTTGTTTTATGACCATTTTTTTCGCTGAATTATTTGAAATCACCAAAAACTAACTTAACTATTTACTTATTTCGGAACATTTGTTTTTAGAAAAATCAACTCGTGATTGATTTGAAGATCACTTAAAACTAATTTTATTTCTTCTTCTTTTTCTTTTTGTTAAGTTTGTATTAGTGAAACAAGTCAAGAATCTTCCACACACGTTTGTTTCGATAGAGTCATTTATTTTCATCCAAAAAAAGAAGAAAAATTCGTAGTTGTTATGCGTTTGTATTTTGTTTTGGTTCACACCAAATCAAAAGTAGACCAAATTACAAGTTGCTTGTGCGTATATCGTTGAAACAAAAAAAACCAATGTTTTGAAACAAACATCGCGCATCAGCAAATGATGAAAAAGGATAAAAAAGCATTTAAAATTTAGTTATTTTCATTCGAATTTGACCAAATCACATACACACATGCGCAACCACATATTACATACATTTAATCGAGTAAACGAAACGAATTTCAGCATGTTTTTACTGTTAGTAGACATCATTTTTAATAGGTTTAGTTTCCGTTTTGCCGCTTATACTTATCATTACAGGAAAATACATGAAAAATCAACATAAGTTTTAACCGAAAACAAAAAAAAATTATTGAATTGCTCATTTGGGCGCATTCAATAAAAGCAGCAAAAAAAAAAACGAAATAATTTAACGTTAATGAGCGATAACACTTAAGAAATGAAAACAGAGCTGTGACACAATATGCAAAAAAAAAACGTTGAGTATAAGTAAAACAAAAAAAGGAAAAACGATTTATTTATACATATATACACACCACACAAACACAAAGAAAATCAAATAAAAACACAATCTCTAGTTTTCTTGATTTTAAAACGATAAAAAATGCAAATTTCAGGTATTAGCTAGAAAATGAAAAAAAGTACGAAATTGAGAGGGAAATTGATAAAAGAAAAAAAAATCTGCGGTGGACAGAAGGCCACCAGGTGTGATCAGATCAGATGGTTCAAGTGATTTCAGACAAACAATAGTATTATCTACATATTTTCTTTAACAAAAAAAAAAATTATACGGTACATGCGGAATTGTAAGAAGCGTGTGCGATTTATTCTCGTTTTTTTTTTAAATTAAAATAAACGGCACAAAGTCTCCTGTGTGACAGTTGGCATGCTGGAGCCAGTCAAATCACACATTTATTTCACATTTGAAACAATTCCAGTACGCGTGCGCGCGTGATTATGCCATAACGGAATGTTTCTTTCCATTCCAAACGAAGGATTCGCAAATAACAAAAACAAAAGAAAATTGTTATTTCCACAACAAAACAAAAACACGTAACGCTTGTCGATAGATCTATGTATGTACTGTAGATTAAAACAATTTGGTTTTAAGATATTTTTTCTTCAAATGTTATTCTTTGTTTCGGCTGCTGCCACGACGAAAGAAAGAAAAAAAAATTCAAAGCGAATAAAAAAAAATCGTGTAATTTCATTTTTACGATAAATAATATATTAACATGATGATACAATAAATGTGATTCTTTGTGATTGCCTAGATAATAGATATAATTACAAGTACACACACACACACACACATACACACATATAATAACAAAAAAGGGGGGAGAGATAGTAGGAAAAAGGAAAGCGAAAACGTGCAAATGTTTGCACAGTGAGGGGACAGTTAGAAAGAATGCGATGTAAAGATAAAGAGAATTTGCAATAATTACAAAGAAAAACTATTTTGAGTGTTTATACTCGCACAGAAATTTGATGTGTATTATAAAATTAAAATCGTAGTACGAATTTGTACGATCAACCACCAAATAGAAAAGAAACAAGCAGCATCATTTCGACCAACCGACCGAACTGTGACTTGGTTGGATTTCGCGCAGCTGATTATTTACAATATGTTATATGCATTTCGTTTTTCCTTTAATTCTTTTTTTATTTCGTAAAAAAGGAACACATTCACTGATGAATAAAAGAAAATTTTACTTTTTACTTACTATTCACACTATATCGAATAATGGCATAGAAATATCCAAACGGAAAAAAAAGAAACGATTTTATTTTGTCAACAAAACAAAAATATTTTTCCTTTGTTTTTCGTTCTTTTTTTCTCGGAGATCATCAGTTTAAAAAAAAAACACATTAAAAAAATTAGAAGAAAGCCTAAACTCTAATATAATATGCAATTAATTTGATTAATATATACATTTATTACAATTTATTAAAAACATACTGTTGATAATTAAACTTGGAGGAAGCAAAAATAAATGGAACCCAGAAAAAAAACAAGCAATTTGTTTTGTTGTGCATTTCATTCATTTATCCTTTTATTTTCTGTATTATTTTCACAATTTTATTTTTATTTGTTCTTTTTTTTCTAAATTACAGTGAGACACTACACCATTCGTGATTGATTGAAAATTCCAGTATTTTTTCTAGACACTTTTTTCAATATTCATAATTACTATTGTCAACTGATAAATATACTTTTCTTTTCTGTATTTTCTTTTTCTCATTTATTTTATCTAGATTACTATCAAAACTTGATGGACTGTCGGTTTTATTGCAGCACTTGTGGTCGAAATTATGTGCGAAAAAAGCATGTGTTGCGACACATTCGATATGAATGTGTTAATGTGCCGCCACGATTCTATTGTGCCAATTGTACGAAATTCTATCGACAAAGTAATGCCCTTTTGCATCATGTACGCCAGAAACACGGACCACTGGCAAAGGATACACACAATGCCGATGGTTATACACAACGCAATTTTAAAGTTGCTGATGATGGTCGCATCATTTTTAGCTGCTTTTAAGTGGGATAATTCAGTGTTGCACACAAAATCGTGATATTTAAATTCAATTATTTTCAATGAAATAGTGATCTAAAAAAATATATATGATAAATAAAATCATTGAATAAGAAATGTACCGTGTTTCTCTTGTTGGGATCCATCGTTTGAATTTCTAACGGTTTTTTTGACAACACTAATCGAATGCTCTTTTTTTAGGTATGACTGTGCCAATGAACTATCGATGATGATGACGATCGATGATGATAATGATAGCAGGAATGTAAATTGAGTCGTCAAATGGTGAGAAAGAGAGGATCATCCTATCATTTAACACTTGATGTGAAAATTAGTTGATTTTTATGTGTTTCTTGATTTAATTTTTTTTGTTTATGTGTTCAACAACCACAACAATAATTCTCGATCAAATGATTTAATTTGATTTGATTTCGAATGATTTTTTTTATTTTAAGTGCAATAAAAAATAATAATGTGTTTTTATTGATTTGTTTCATTCTTTATTTTTACTTAATTTTTATGTACATATTGCATTTTCCTCCTCTTATGTTTTGCTCTCCTTATCTTATTTCTGTATGTATCATTTATAGTTACGATCACAGACCTTCGTAAAATTATCCACTTTCCCCTCAAAATCCAATCATATTCTCGACTGTTTGTATATCACTTCCTACACAGGTACAATGAATGATTGCATGTATTATTTTTTACTTACTTTTTGTTTTTTATTTTATCATACATATATAATTTTTTTAAATTTCACATCATACTAACCACTCATTTTTCAGATTTCTTTGTTAGCCGATAAGGCAAATACATGGAGAACTGAGTGTTTAATATTGTTTTTATTGTTCAATTATTTTCAGTAGTTTGATATTAATTTTTTTTAGATCAAAAAGTTACTTTTTTATTATTCTGATTTAATTTGTTGTTGAAAAAAAAAATAGTTGTAGTTATTTCATTGAGTATGTTTTGTTCGTCTATGTTTTAATTGTCAATTATTTTAGTAAACGAAATCAAAGATTTCGATTTATTTAAAAAATTTGTTTCATTTGTATTTAAAAAAACAAACCAAAAAAAAATCGATTAAAAACTGATCCATTGCGTGAATGTATCTGATAATATTCTTCATTTTGATCATATGTTTTAGGACAAGCAGCAAAGAAGCGTGCATCCGTAAATGCGGCTGTCGTTCCAAAGACGACTCCAGCGGTTGTCCCGACAATTGCAAAAGCACAAAATGGTACATCATCGGTTCCATCGCAACCAACAGCTGAATTGCCACAGTCGGCTGCTTCGGTGTCGGCACGAAAAGAACCTGTTGCTGCTGTTGCAGCTGCTGCACCAAATGCTAAAAATGATACCGAAAACATAAAGCCAGATTCTGGTGATGGTAGCAGTGCAGCCCGTCCATTGGTCACCACACAAAATCCATTGACTGCAATCATGAATGAAAAATCGATGGTTTTAACCACAAATCAAACACGTTTAACACGTCAATATCGTCAACGTGTTCGCATCAAGTACTCGGGTGAACGTAGTACACGCGTTAATCTTCTAAACGAACGTAGCACAACAAAAGAAAACATCCCAAAAGCAGTTAAACCAAGCGGAACAAAGGACGACACACTGGGACCGATGGACACAAAATTGGGCGAAAATTTATTGAATATGAATAAAGGTGACAGTAGCTCGGCTCAAACAACGGCATCGGTTAAAGCATCGGCAGCGGCCGCACACAAGGTTAAAAAGAAGGCACGAAAAATTGCAAGCGCAACAAATGTGAAAATCCAACGTAGCTATAAAATTGATGGTAAAAGCGGTGACAAATTGTTCCCGTGCCGTCATTGTGGACGCAAATATCGTTGGAAGTCAACATTGCGACGTCATGAAAATGATGAATGTGGCAACAAAGAGCCATCGCATCAGTGTCCATACTGTCCATACAAAGCCAAGCAAAGAGGCAATCTTGGTGTACACGTACGAAAACATCATTCGGACAAACCAAAATTGGAAAGTTGCCGAAAACGTAAAACGATCTAAATTCATTGATCGACACACACACACACATTCGGACCAATAGATTATTTTATATCCTTTTTGGGAATAGCAAACGACATCTGGCCACACGACTAACCACATACTCCAACGAAATGAGATTTTTTTTTCTTTTTATTTCATCATACAATAACAGCGAAACGATTTTAAAAAGCAAATCATTTCATACTATAGAACACATTTATTATAATAACCATTCTTTTTTTATTATTATTTTCTTTAATTTCTTTGATACTTAAGCATAGGCTCAAATTCAGTTTTGATAAACGATGAACGATTTTCATCAATAATAGTAGCTCAGATAGCTCAATTTAGACTGTTTTTTTGGTGCACCAATTGAGGCAAATAATGAATGGCGATTTCAATTTCGCATCATATACTTACGAATTAGAATTATCGACTTAATTATCAATGAATCCATTTTTGATATTATTTCAAATATACATTGAATTTAGATTAGAGAGACTAAATAATCAATACACGTGTAAAGATAATGGAAGGCATTGAAGCTGAATTTCAATGCAAAACAATAATTATAATTTTGACAACCTTTTTTTCACCTTAAATTTTTCTTTTTCGAAAATCACTGTAATAGTGCATTCAATAATCACATCAAAATCCGTAACGGGGAAGAAAGATCGAAACTATTATTTAATGAAAATGTGGTGCAATCACACACACACAGTACGGAAAAGACCGTTTTTCAAGAAGACATAAAAACCCATAGGTTTACTTATAAGTGGCGTATTTAACACAAGAAACAATCACATTCTATCAAAAAATTATGGTTAATATATTGATTTATCTATTATCGCACTAATTAAGTATTTTTTTTAATTATCGAGAGCAACATGTAAATACACGCATACATTATTCAATATTGATATTCAAGCACATCGAAACCTTCCATTACTCTCAGAACAAGAATATGAAAAGAACACAATTTGACTAGTAATAAGAAACCGCAAAGAATAAGAATAACAAAATGTGAAATGTTTTGATATCGAGTTGAAGGAACAAAAATCAATCTTTTGATTAACCGCATATAGATCGGTCATTGAAAACAAATATCAGGAATAAGCGATTACTCTAGTGATTGAGCAAAAAAAATAAAACAGCATACATAATGTTGTGTAGAAAAAAATCTCATGATTTATCTTCCGATGTTTTCAACAACACTTTCAATGCCTGGTAAATGATAATCACTTCATCTTCCAAATAAATTTAAACAAAAAAAAACATACATTTTGCATACTTAAATAAGCATAATCGAATATTATATTGAAACGATATTTTTCATAGTTTTCTATTATCAAACATAAGAATTATGTTTATTATTATTTTTTTATTCTCTAGATTTATCTGATTCAATAATAATATTTTTTTATAAATCTATTTTGATACAGTAAACATTGGAGAAATAATGAGAAGCTAAGACATAAGCTCAATTTGAAGCAATCAAAGCATTATAGAACAGCAAGAAGCAAAATAAACAAATAAACACCTAAATTTAAACGAAAACCGAAAATAGAAAACAAAAAAAAAAAAGATTTACATAACTAGAGTAATTCGATATAGATCGCAATACAATTTATATTTTACACATTACACACATACACCCACACATACATTATGCTTCTAATTTACACACATTCGATTCATTCAAAAATTTCCAAATAAAATGCAAACAAATAAAACACAAAACGAATTGGTTGTTAAATTATTGCTCTTTGGACACGAAACAAAATACAACCCAACACTTCTCCCGAATGCAGACGATGTGCAAATTTTTCTCACCTTTTATCTCGATCGAAATTCGAAATGCGCTAGAAGACATCCGATACGGAATGAAAAAGAAATTTGTTTTTATACGTTTCGACGGGAATTTGAAAAAAAAATCTAGCAAATAAAAAATGAATTATGTGGTAAACGATATAATTTATAATCAATTTTTTAGTTACTCTTGTTTTTTTAAATTTATTCGTAAGCACTTGATTTATGCGATTTCATTAATTATCTTCTTTTTTTTTCTTTCTCTCCTGCTCTTGTGTATGTAATCTCATCGTAAATCTCTATATTTTATGGCTATTTTTAATGTGTGTCTCTTTTTTTTAAAATTGCATTTGTGTCTATGTACTTTATATTCACATTGAAAAAAGTGAATGAGATTATGTACGTCACCATTTTTTTTTCGTTGTTGAAATCGTTAATTATGCAATTGTATTGAATATGCTTTTGGATATTGTGTCGAAATGTGTAATACCAGTTTCACTATCTATTTCTAATCTAATATGCATAAAAACAGGGAACATTTGACTTATTGCCATGAATAATTTTCTGTCTGTCATCTCCTTAAACTATATCTCGCTCTAGCGCAACTAGCTCATTTTTTATGTTTTTAATCAAATGCAATGCAAATTTTAGTTAAATGTGGCGTAATTAGTTGATGTGATCCTACACTTTTTAATGCAACATATCATTTGATTTACAATAGTTTGACTTCTTCGAACATCAATCTACACATACAACATTCGATAATTATTAAATACGATCTCTAATTTCTGTTTTTTTTCTCTCTCTCTCTTTCTCTGGTCCATTTCATGTTTAAAAAAAAAAATTGTCATTTCATGCGGTGAAGACGTAGTATTGGCAGCAGCTCGATTTTGGGAACCGCTTGTATTCAATACATCGCCGGTATTTCATTGCTCAAAATGTGGCCGACCATATAAAACGAAATACACGCTGAGACGTCACGAACGACTGGAATGTGGTTTACCAGCACTGTATAAATGCCGAATATGTGACTATCGTGCCAAACATAAACACAGTGTTAAACAACATTTTGAAGGAGTGCACGAGAAAAAGAATAAACTTCCACTTGAGATTCAACTGCAAGAATAAATCAGTTTCTATATTACATATGTGTTGTCAATGTTTCAAAATCTCGATCGCGAACAAAATCGATTGAGTGTCGGTCAAATGAGCTCAATTAAAAACAAAAAAAAAACAAACAAACTATGAAAATGTACTCAGAAAAAACAGGGACTTTTTTTCAGCTAATGTGAATCTTTATGGTATCTGTCGATATTTACAAATGTTATTTAGATTAAAAAGAAAATTCAAAACTTGTACAATAAACAAAATGTCAAGGTTTTTTGTTCAAGAATTCCATGATTTTACGATTTTAGTTCCAAAGAACAATAATTTTTTTTTCTCGTTCCCTCATGTAAATAGAAATAAAAAAAAAAGTTGAAAGTTTAACGAAAAAAAAATTGACGAAAAAAAAACAACAAAATGATTTTTAAAAAAATGTGGAAAATAAATGATTGTCATATCAATGAAATGAATCATGGTGTCACTCATTCAAAGTGGACAATTTTATAAGTGCATATACAAATCAACTAATTTTATGATTTTTTTTTTCTCATTTCAGGATGTTTAATAGTCGTCAATCAGCACTCAATAACATTCATCAATAATACTTCAATACAGTATGGAAAATATGTTGAAATCATTATTTTTTATCAATTGCCCTATTTGTGTGCAATTTGCCTTTGTTTGATTTTCTTTTAAACGTCATTATTGGAATAAAACAAAATATTTATGAAATTTTCTTATGAAATGTCCAATGAATTCATTCATTTTATCGTCAAATTTTAATACATTTATTTTTAAACGTAGTATGATAACACTTAGATCATAGTATACATTAGAATCCATTTTTTTTAAATTCCTTCTACCCACCAATCAATCTGTTAACTAAAAAATGTGCATATTTTGATTTCTTCTTTTTTTTCTCTTTCTTTTGCTCTCTGTCTGTCTTGCTTTGTCACATTTCCATTGTATGTGCAATCCACAAATGTTGGTGCCGATATTCAAAACAGATTTGGAATCAACACGTATGCAATACACAATTGTCACCGAAAACAATGAAACAAAATATTATTGTCAATGTGGACGTATATACAATACATTGGGATCGATGCGATTCCATTTGTCGGCCGAATGTGGAAAAGAGTTTCAGTGTGACTTCTGTGACTTCCGTGCTGCACGAAAATCAACGCTTCGAAATCATGTAAATACGGGAAAATGCCTGAACCGTCGTCAATTTGGCGCATTCAATCCACAATCAAGCATCATCAAAGTGTCAAATTTTAAACGCAATTTCTGAGAGAGATAGAGAGACTTGGAGAATCGAGAAAATGTTTTTAGATAAAAGTGTAATAAAAGTGATCATCAATACGAAACATATATGCCATGTTTTTCCTTTAGGTAGTTCAATGTACGTGTGTTTTTAATGTGTGTTTGTGTGTTTTGTTTGTGTGCGCACCAAATCATGACTGACCACATTTCCAATTGTACTAATTTTAAATGTTTTTTTTTTCTTTCTGTTTCTTCTCTCTCTATCTCTCTTTCTATTCTACTTTTCACACTCAAGGACTGTATTTACAAGAAAAAAATGGATTCGCATGCAATTTATGCGGAAAAGTATACAGCACGAATAATGGCAGTGTGTCACGGCACAAACGTTACTATTGCCCATTTACGGAAAAATCACCACTCATTTACTGCTATGTGTGTCCATTTTCATCGAGACGACCAGACAACTTTCGCACACACATGCGAAAAAAACATCAAATTATCACATAATTAAAATCCATTTTCATTTTATTATCATCAAAAGCTAAGTGAGGTGACACCGGCTAAAAAAGACTATAGAATATGTTACCAATAGATACAAATCAATTTTTTTAAGAAATAAACCACTGGCAGATAGTATATTACTACTTGGTAGTGCCTCATAAGCATTTTTTTTATGTTTCGCACAGAGCCGCTCAAATTCACACAAGTACAGATAAAAAAGAGATTATCATCAAATATTTTTTCGTTATTGTTACAAATCTTATGTTATAAAATGATGGTTAATTTATTGATTCTAATTTAGAAGAATCAATTGATTAGTAGAAGTGCCAAATGATTCAAATAAATAAAAAACAATCGAAAAATTTAATGTTTGTTTTATTTAATTGTGGATGTGATTGATGTTTTTGCAATTTTCCCGATGAATGACAGATCATTTCCATTCTTTCATTTTAGATTGATGCAGAAATGTTGTGATGATCATTAGGATGTGATGTGGCTGCAGTAATTGAATTAAAGATGCCACAAAATTCAACGTATGTACAAATTATAAAAGAAACTATTTTTTTTTTGTTGTTGGTAAATATTTCTAAATATGCTTCTTGCATTTATAGTTTTATAATTAACGATATGTACGAACCATTTTAATTGAGAACATATTCGTTTTTTTTTCTTCTTTTTCTTGCATTTTAGCATCAATCATCGAGTTGAGTACATTCGGATGAAATATTTATTATGGTGAATGTTTTACACTCCGAAAAGAGAGTAAACTTACCTAAAGAAAAAAAAAATTGAATAAAATAAATAAATACATGGCATTTTTTTGACTGAAATAAAACCTGTTGAAAGATTTTTTCTCCATTTATTTTCAAACATTATTATATTCTTATTATTATTGGTGTTGAGTTAAAATATTAATTGCTTTTTGTATTGTCCGACAAACGATAAATTTTTTGCTTGGTAATCACATTCATTAATATTTAGCAACCTTTGGTTAAAAAAGAGATTATTTGGGAGACTAATTAGTTGCTATAATAGAATGTAGAAATCTTGCTTCTGGCAATAGTTCTGACAAAATTATTCATAATATTATTATAGACAAAATTCGATTAAGTTTGAAGCACAGTAAAATTAAATATTATCTTAAAAAATTGCAGGATTAATGGCAAAATCATTGATGCCGCCACCGCCACCACCACCGCCGCCGTCATCATCTCAATCAAGCTCACCATCAGTCCGAAGTTTTAGTTTAAGTAAGTAGCTCCGACCTCAATCACCAAAGCCGCATACACTAACGCACAATGCGAAATTTATAAAATTGTAGAAGTCAAACCAATGGCTCAATTGGTTAAGGATTATAATTTCGGTTTTCCACTGCGAAACGTTCAACAATTGGATGCCATCGAACAAAATATTCTAACGGATGACAAATACGCATCGTCACTGGTAAAAAATCATTAGCATTTCACATTTAAAAAGAATCCCATTTATGTTTAATCTCATATTTATAAAAAAATCGACGAAGACAAAGAAGAAGAAAAATAATTATAAAATTTCGAGATTTTGTCTTCAACTGTTCGATCACGATTTTAACATTTATTTTCATGCTCTGTTTCTTCCATACTTATGTTCTTACATGCACGCAAAAACAAAATTGTGTCATTTCGTTGTTGTTGTTGCTTTCCAAAAAAAAAAAAAAATTATGGTGAATATGACTGAACAATGTGAACAAAAAATTAAACACGGTTGATTATCAAAATCCATGATTGCACAATCTATAGATTGGTTTTTTGAAATCAAAGCCTGGGTCACTGCGTCAAAATTTCCCCAAACTCTTTACCGATGATTTTACAGAACAATTCAATTGGGACGGTATCGGGAAAAATAAATTCGCGATTCGACATCGTGTATTTATTAGTCATATATTATACGGTTTGTGTTCTTATTTCTATATACTATATTTTAAAATTGTCAAAACAAAATTTATAAAAAAAATTTCAATTCTTTGTGTAGAATTTTGTATAACTATTTTAAAATATCTCAAAACAGTTTTTTTCGCTTGAAACTTTAGATTTTGCATCAATTCATATCGATTGAAGAATCAAACATTTTTATTTAGTTTTCATAAAAAAAAATCTTGCTTTGTATCGCATTGTTTTGCGAATTTTTCGAATTTTTCATGAACAGATGCTAATTGTATGCTTTTATTTATCCTTTTTTTCCAAAATCTATGCACACCAAACCAGAGGTGTACAAAGGTAAAATAGAAGGCGCAGCAATGAATATTGATAAATACGGGCAAGAAGTACGCAAAGCCATCCGATTATCCCGCATACGAAAAGGACGCCGTCAAAAAGTCATAACCGAACGATCCAAGAACAAATCCTTCAATTATTTTCACTATCCATAAAACAATGTCGTTCGCATGATTTTTTGTGTCAACGCAAAATGTTGTGGATGTTCGTTGGTGAATCATGTTCGTTGGCATGACACATTTTAGTGTCTCACTTTTTTTTTAAATCTAAACTTGTTCATTTAGATATATTAAATAATGATTAGAAATGTTACAGATACCAAATGCAAAGAAGAATGTACAAATAATTCATAAGTTGTCTATATTATTGAATTGATATCATGACATATTTTAAACAAGAAGATGGTACAATACAAATGGATCTAGCATATTTTGCTTTCATTTCAAATTCCAAGATCTATTTAAAGAATGAAAACGCATAAATGAATATGCATAAATTGGAATAAAATGTAAAATTTGAATGACAGTTATTTTGTAATAAAATATTGAAGAAAAAAAGAAACCGATTGTGTTCAATTCATTGAATATGAGGTAGTATTGAGATTTTCTTTATGTTTTAATTATTGGCAAGCTCTTATATTTTGGTCACATCTATTTCTAAGTTGTATCATATCTTCAAAACACCTATTTGCGAATGAATGATATATTTCACTTTGAATTCTCTTTAATAGATCCACTTGCCGTAGAGGAACATGATTGGGCCAAACTACTCGCCGGTACCAAAAATATAACGTGCGAAAAAATCGTGCCAACATTGAGCGAGAAACGATGTCCCGATTGTTTTACTGTATATTCAACACAATACAGTCATCATTGCCGATACCAATGCAATCCGAATCGTAAGACATCCATTGACAAGGTGAGTGACTTGACGCAACAAAGTGACACTGAAATCATGCAACGACGAAGTGAGAATGTTGATTCAGACTATGTGCTGGCACGCATCAAAGTCTATTCGTGCGAAGGATGCGGTTTTAAATTTAAAAACACTTATAATCTTAAACGGCATAAGCAAACCTGCAAGTCATATCTGTCGGGTAAAATGCTTGGTTCAGCCGATGTTGTGGTTCAAGAAGAACTCATAAAAGCACTAAAGTACCATTGCGATCGATGCGGAATGGTATTCAATCGATTATTTAATGTGAAACGACATCAGAATAGTCGCGGATGTAAGGGCAGACCAAATGACGAAACTGCAAATAATGCAAGGCATTTCAAGTGCATTGATTGCCAAAAACTACTTGTATCGAAGGAAAGTCACCGAAATCATAAACTTAAATATTGTCCCGCCATCACTTCAAGCAAACCAAAACGGCTCTTAACATGCAAGGGTTGTGGCACATCATTCACCAAGAGCTACAATCTTAATAGACATCAAACAAACAATTGTCCAGCATTGAAAGTTCTTTCCAAAGATTCAGTTTGCTATATATGTTCGAAAACATTTACCACCTTTGAATTACTGAATGAACACTTGCAGAAAATCCATAAAACTGATTGAAGATCCATTTTAAAAATAATATGTTAGTAATAAAATTTACCTTTTGCAAACAGAAACCTTTTGTTCAATTCATTGGATTTGAAATTTGAAATGGAAAACAACTATGACCACTTAGTGAGCCAGTCGATTATTTTGGGATATTTTAACTATAGCTGTTATGACTGTATGGTTACTAGACTCGATTATATTTAGATTGCAATTGCTATAAGTAAAACTATAGATAAATTGTGTTAACTAATGTTAGTTGAAGTTGTCTATGTTTCTGGTTAATTTATCCCGAAATAGTTAGCCACACTCAGGATAGCTTTGATACGACGAATGTAGAAAAAAAGCTCAAAACTTATTAAATGAACATTATACAGAGAACACACTACAAATAGATGGGGCACATATTAAGGGTAAGAATATTATTTCCATGAATCATTCGGTAAGTTGAAGAAAAGGTCAGGTATTCAAGAAATTCAAACCTCAATAGAATTGAGGGTGATTTAAAATGAAATGACCAAGGTCTATTATGAGTATTAGCATTTTTGCGGATCTCAAAGGATTTTACTTTTCCGCACACACTTAGTGTGTAAGGGGAAAGTATTGAAATGGGTCAAAATTTACAAAACCTCAAAAACATGTTTTCTGGACGTTTCTGAGGTCAGAGAACCCGAATCAGACCGTTTTGAGCATGGTTGTTGTGGGTCGCTTCCACGTCGTACGTCGTACGTTGTCCGCCGTACGCACAATTTGTCCATCGATTATCTCACCCCCCCAGAAAAGTTATTTAAAATCTGACTTTACGGGAATTTTTGGCTCAAAAACGAATATTTTGTATGAGAGGTACTCATAATTTTGGTTGAAATTTCTCCAAACCCTCCGAATGTTTTTTTTTGTGAAAAAAATAACCTGTGCAAAGTTTCACGCCATTAAGGTAGCATACAGACATGGCTCCCATACAAAAATCCAAATTTTTTGTGACTTTAGTTATGAAAAGTGTTTCAAAAATAATTTTTATGGCAAAATTAACGTCAGACATATTTTTTATAGTATTTTGTTAGAAAATAGAATACTTTCAAATGTCGTACAAATGGGTTCATCATGAAAGTGTGAAAAATCTTTTCTCGGGTACTTCTGCTATTAAATTAAAGAATATTTCGTTGCCAAAGTTGAAACATATTTTTTGGTCTCGACCTTTATGCCGCTTGAAAGGCTTGAAAAATCAAACAAATATTATTTTGAACTAGCTTAATAAAATACGCAACTACCACCGTGCGGAAAAGTTCGTAATACTCCCGTAAGACTCTTTCTTTTATTCGCATTCATACTTAATTTTCACAAATGGAACTTCTTTTCTGACTACAGAATTTATCGTTGAACTTTCCATCATTGTTCTATTCCAAGCAATTTTCACGTTCATTTAACCAATCTGCTCTACAATCATTTGGTTCATCCTTGATGAATTCTACAATGCTGTCTTTGACCACTGTACTATTTGACATCCAATTATAAATGAATTTGTTTGGGTCATGGAAGTTTGTACCAGAAGTCCAATACCAATCACCATCGGGATCTGTAAATGAAAAAAAAAATACACTAAATAGGTATCATATTATCTTGAAACTTTCTTAAATATTAAACTGACCGGAACTATTTATACGATATTTTTAAAGTAAAATCTTCAGGTCTGCGCTTTCCCAGTGTGTTGTAACACTAACTAAATTCATGTTTAGTAAGCGACAAGTTTGAAATGCTTGGAACCAATTTGCCTGTTAAAACAAACTCATTTTTAATTAATTTCAAAAGAATGACTGAAATTCTGTGAAATGCCGTACTAAAGCTACTCTTCACAAGATCGGTCGAGTATTCTATCTATATATTTTTAATAAACACCTCAAGAGCTACAAATTAAGCGATTTTAATTAAACAAACAAACAAATCATGTTGTTTCAAATTCTTTTAAAGCTTGATAATACCTCAAGCAATATATTTCATCAACATTTCAAAAAATATTTTATGAATGGTCAATTACAGCTAGGAATAAGAAATTCATTGAAACATTGATATTACTTACAGTTTGAGATATAGTGATGCGATATTTGTGGGAATTGATTTCGAATAATGGAAATAGATCATCAGCTTTTGATTCTCTTATTGATATAATTAAAAATATCATGTTGAACCAAAATGGATTTTTTCAGAATAAAAATCAAATTAATATGAGTAAATTTTAATTACCATCGTAAAAAACATCAGCACCCGTGCTATTGTATGGCGCATTGTCTGTGGAGGCACTCTCTTGTTTTGTTTGGTAGTGAGAGTTCTGTGAACTGAATATCGATCTAAGAATGGCGAATCATCTTCGACCGATGAATCTAACGCATTCTCGGAAGCTAAATGAGAAGCTGCGTAAGCTAAATAAATAAATAAAAACATACAATTAGCACTTTTGTTTGGTTCAAATTATTACACGTTGAAATTTTACCTAATCCCATAAAGAAAATGGCTGCCAATATTCGATTCATTTTGATGATGCTTGTGGAATGAATCGTTATTTGTGCAGAGGACTATTTATACCAGCATTTCTAATCTTCATTTTGGCGATTAATTTTTTTTGCCAACTTGTTGGAACGTTATCAGTTTGTTTGTTAGCGCAAAATTCCTAGAATTAATTTCGACATTATCAAAAATGTTGATACATTTCGTTTTCTCTGCACAATCGTTGACCCTTTTTGAACTTAGAAGCATGGAGACACTTTACTTTATCTTCTTGGGAATTTCCATAATGAATTTAAATTGCGAAATTAAAACAACGAATTTTGTGCTATTTTTAATGTTTATCATATAAAATTCAAATTAATTAACAATAATCTACAAATAAGCCTCTGAATGCACTGTGAAAATAAATACAAAAAGTAAATTCATTTTATTAGAGTTTTAATGAGATAGAATTTTATAAAAAATGTTCGAAATTTGTCAAAAGCACATTTTCAAGCAAGTTTCAAAGAACAGTTTCTATGTCATTAAAACTGATGTATGAGTATGCGTCCTAATTTGTCTAGAGAGAGGTCAGAAGGTAAATAAGGTATGCTCATAATCAAAATGCGCATATTTGAAACGAGAGATATCAAACCGCTCTTTATGATCTGATCTGCACGATCATTAGGTTGCTTTGTCAAAGAAAGAAACAAAAAATGAAAACATAACAGAAAAATTGGTATTTAATTTTCTAACAAAAACATGATTTTGATCGCCGCCTCCTTTCCGGTCGAACATTCGAATTTGTCAGTTGACTGTTCCTAGATATACCTTTTATCCATCCAACCGGCCGATGCGTTGATCAAAACATTGTGGAATCTGTCGATAATAGTAGAGAGTAAACAAATAGGAAAATTAACAAACGCTGCATGCCAGTGTCTATAATGAAATTTCCTTTATGTGTTTTTTTTTGTGTCAAGTCGTTCCTCTTAAGACAATTAGGGATTATGCTTTTATCTTTATTCAACTTTTATCATAACAACATATCCGTTTGTTGTTTTTCTTCGATAAATAATTGGTTCGACGGCAGCAATTATTTTAAATTTCACTTTTTTTTCTTTCTCTCTCTCTCTCCACATCTTTTCGCATCGTCGTTTTGTTGTCGGGATTATGGGCTGCGTGCTAAAGACACAGAATGAAAAGATATTCGTGTGCCTCGTGCATTTTATTTCTCTCTTATCATCTTGTTCTTGATAATAACACCGTTATTGATGTTACGTGATACAAATTGCCATAGATAGACAAACCGATTTGAAAATAAATCGTAATTTTTCAGTCAAAAGATTCAATCACTTGGTTAAACGTAAATTTCTTCATATTTGAGTGTTATGTGTTTAAAAACTCAATTTTTGCAATTACTTTCGATATCTATGTGCATTGTGCATTGTGCATACTTATGCAACGAAAAAGAAATCGAAAATGCGGATCTCTATCAAAATTTATCATAATCACACTTGTTTTATCGATTCTTGTTTCATTTTTCGTACAACATTTCACTCACAAGCACCGAATTGAATGAAATATATTATAATTTTTATTTTCCTGAATGGAAGAGACAGGCTGGCAAAGTAAGAGTGAAAATAATGATGCGTCGAAAACGAACGAAATGAAAAAGACCTGCATACACACAACGGCGAAGAAAATATATATTGATGATGAAAGATAATGTGGTAAATTAGCGTAAACGTCCTTGTTCTTCGTACATTTTAATAAGCAGTTTACATAATCGGTCCGTCGGAAAATTGGAGCAAACGCGACGATAAGTTTATCTCATGAAAACGATCGTAAAAGCGTAAATTAAAAACACTTTGAGCGAATAAATGGCAAACATGACAGGGAGAAAAAGAGAGAGACCAAACATCTGTGAGTAATTTCTAAATAAAGGATTTTTATTTAGCAAACGCAACCTTTTCGCATTCATCACGTATATCTTGAGTTTGTTCATGGCAACAGCAACCTGTTCGATTTGTGTTACATTTTTCTGTTGTTGTTGTTGTTTTGCTTGTTATTCGTTGTGGCTAGTCATAGCGTCGTCAAATCGCAAAACATGTTTGATTTTCTGATTGGCTTGATGGCGTTCAATCAAAATATAATGCGCATGATGTGATTTATATCGTAAAACATTTCGAAAATCATATCATTTAATTGGATTAATGGTTAAACAAATTTCGGTTGTCTTTTGTTGAACGAACGACACGAAGAATGAATGTCAAAACGTCATTGACACGAATTTTCAATATTTGTAAAGCGTCTGTCTCGAATTTAAATTGAATAATTAGTTGATGTACTGACCCAATCATATGTGTTCTAAAGCCGCATAAAAAGGTCCAAAGAATCCAATAATAAACCAAAATCTTTCAATAATTTTCTTCAGATGCACTCAAAAAAAGGCTCATTACTGGTTAGAGCAACGAATCATTCGATCGGATGAATTGTATTCCTTCCACAGTATCTGCGTGGATTTCAAGTGATTTTTTTTTTGTTGGTTACCGGTGACCAATCGCAATGTGTGACCGCCATATTTGCGGTTAATCGTGCTTTTTTTCTCTTCTCATTCCTTATTCTCATTCTCCGTTGATGTGTGGTTGTTGTTGTGTATTTTGTTTTATGTTTCGTATTTCATTTGCTTTGGGTTTTAGTTTTTTTTTTTTTCATTATTCTTGTTTCAACAAAAGTCGTGGTGCATGTGCACATCGCGTATTTGTTTTTCTGTTGAGTGCCTCAAAAGATATATTATGAGAGTGTAGAGTATGTATAAAGTTGGATTGGTGATGTTTGGTTTGAGTTTACGTTTTGCTACACTTGGGATCACATGTCGAATGCCAATCAGCCGTACTATGTTTATATATGCTTTTTTGCCATACACAAAAAATCGATCTCTCGTTTTCACTCTATCTCATTCTTGTCGCTGTTTTGCAAAGTGTGTTTGGCGTTCGTTTTGCACGTTGGCCCATTGCATTTTGTACAGTAGTAGTGGATTTCAGTCAAATGTGGTCTCGATTCTTTTTATAGTCGCATTCGTTTCGTACTCGCTCTCTCTTTCTCTCTCTCGCGCGAGCGTCTGTGAGCTCTCTTATTTCTTTGGTGCATACAGGCTCTTATTTGCATTCGGGTGCAACAGTTGCTTGGTTGAAACTGCAATAGGCCGTATTTGTTTGTGGTTTCACGTACTCGTAATTATATTTCATTCGTTCGCTTGTTTTATTATTTTGTTTTTGTTTTTTATTATTTCTTTATATATTTTTGGTGTTTGTATTGGTTTTGTTGTTGGAATTGCATTGCTGGGGTCGCATCGACATGACACATCGCATCGCCAAAGATAGGCAAAAGGGCGCATAATAATTTATTTAAGTTGAAACAACGCGAGTAGGCTCAAAAGTTCTCACAATGAATAAAAAAAAGAGAATAACAACCCAGAGAAGGCAAGAGAAAGAGTAGGAAAAAACGACAAAAATTCACATATGTACACGCAAACCAAAATCCATGTACATTCAAACACGAACCAGCAGTTTTGAGTAACAGCAACAGTGTTCAACAACGAAAAAGCATAAATAAATAAATACTTGAAGCGAACATGAATATATGATAAACATGCCCATAAAAATGGTTGTTGGTGTGCTACATTAGGCATGCATCACCCAAGCCTTTTGATTCACAAACGCGCATGGTACGACGAAATCATGGCTTGGTTTGTATATTCTCTCTTCTTTGTTCTTGGTTGTTTTTCCAACAACCAACTCACTTTTTTCGATGTTTGTATGTGTGTGTGTTTGCAATAATTACGCATGATTTGAGGATGTATGTAGTTTGATATGCGATGAAAAAAAAATGCTCATCCAAAAGATTCCTCTCTGGTTTTTCATAATCGCCTGAAGACAATTCCAGGTATTGCATACGTATGGAGTTTTTTTTATAAGATTTATCTATTTTTTTAGCACCTGATATGCATCGGATTGAGGTAAGCAGTTTGGCTCATTTATTCGAAAATATTAGGCCATAAAAAACACACACTCAATTTCAAGAAATATACGAACGACCAAAAGCCTTTAAGGTGTATGCATTACAAAATCGCCAACATATCTTCAAATAGACACTTTCATCTTTAAATGCGGTCAATCGTTTTCATTTTCTCTGCCTGTGCAAATTTGTCAGTCCTTCGAGCTTATATTCCGTGGAGAGACAACAACAACAACAACAAAAAGTCAAAACGCAAACATTTTCGTGTGTTTGATCATTTATTCGGTTTGGTTTGTGCATGCGACATGCAACCAGATCACAACTGCAAGATACTGTACGCAGATGATTCAATTTCGAACGAATCCGAATAATACATATCACAGAAAAAAATAAAAAAATTAAAGGAAAAATAGACAATTTTGTATTACACGCTATCAAATAATGTGTTGTTTAAGCAAATACAACAAGAAAAAAAATAATAATACAAAAATAAAACGAAAATAAAGAAAACGACAAAAATAAACATTTGTTCAAATGTGTTGTGGTCACGAATAGTTTTCCGGTTATGAATGTATGCATGTAAGCTTTTTTGTATAGAAAAACAAAATTTTATGAAAAATGGAATATTGCATATGTCTTCCAATTTGAAGCGATGCACATGGCTTTTGAACCTCATCGAATAAAAAAAATAAACTAATTAGAAACCAAAAACCAAGGTGAAATGTTAGGTCAACTTTTTAAAAAAAAATGGGATTGCTTTGTGTTAGGCGCTTTCGGACACAATTTATAATTCGAAACTTTGGCATAGAAGGCGGTGGCCAAATTCATTTCAAATCAACATTTAAAAAATGTTCGACGGCCCGAAAACTGGTGCCAATCAATTTCGATGCAAGTAGACGAGGTTCTAATCGCCTTAAACAATATTTTTTCGGCTCACTTAATGCAATCTAAAATGTTCGCCTTTCAAAGAATGATGCACTTCAATGAATGCAAATTTATTCTGCAAATCCCAATACGATTTTGTTGGGCATTTTTAGTTTGTTTCGAAAAGTCATCTATCTTTTCCAAAGAATGAAGAAAAAAAAATCTCAGCACAATAGTCAGGCATTTACAAAGTGTCGATGCCCAAAAACAGCCACACATCACTCGATTTCTCGTTTCAATCCATGAACGAAAGAGAGAAGTAAAAAAATGTGTATGCGCACATATCAATCCGATGCCTGCAGGGCATTCATATGCTGGCCGCGATTCGTACGCCATAAAAACAATAATAATGTTCAGGAGAATTTGTAAACAAAAGAAACGACTTAAAACGATACTCCAAGAGATGCAACAACATTAGACATTGGCAAAAAAAGATGCGATGGTCAGAGAGAGAGAGAGAGAGAGAAAGCTGTCGCTTGACTTGATACTTGCCACACTCCATGGAATTTTTCAACATCATATAATTCGCAAGGCCCAGTGTGTCCTTTGGTTGAAACTCAACTATTTGGGTAGTTCTTTTATCTTTCAATAAATCTCTTTTAACCAAAGGTGAATAAAATGCCTATGGGCCATGAAATTGAGCCCATTACCAATTTCAGCTATAAACTAGACGATCTTTAATCGTCAAAAGTTATTCGAAATATTTCCAATTTTCGATGAATAAATTTTCGTCGTTTGTTTCTTTACTTGTAAGAATAATTCTTCTTACGTAAATCATGGCCGCAAAGTTTCAATTCACAATTTTACCAATTGATTTAGAATGCGTGGAACGGAAGTATAGAACACGAGACTCGATAAAATACAAATAAAATGATAAATGATCACCATGCGATTTTCGAATGTTTTGCAGGCGAATGTGTTTCAACGTGCATTGTTGTTTAATTATAGGTGCTCACTGTTATAATTATGTATAACAAAATTTGCGGTTTGAACAAGAGAGATTTGTTTGCAAAACCATACGATTTTTTTTTTCTCGTCTTCTTTCTGGCCATCGTGTCAGTCAGGATTTTTGGTGCGTGTCTTGCATATCAGCCTGCACATATATATTTCGGTTGTCAATTGATGAAAACTTAAACATTCTCGAAAGATTTTCAATGATTTTTTTTTACTTCGTATTTGCGTTCGCCGAATTTTTGATCCAAATACGAATCATCTTCAATACTAAAATTGGCCTTTTTTTAACCGTTTCTATTATCTGCAGAGGAAAAGTGTTTCAAAAGAACAACAACACATTTGAGCTGAAATATTTCAACTGAACATTGATTAAAAGACAAAAACATTATCTTCTATCATCATATTCAACACAAATATTCAAATTAAGAACATTTATTAAATATTTATACAACACCCAGCACAAATGTACCGACCAATACCAAGAATTAGTGGTCAAAACTCAAATGGTCTCAGAAAATCAATTTTATTTTCATGTTTCAAACTCGTTACAAGGGATTAAGTAAAAGTATTTGATAATATTTTCAAAAAAATTGCCAAACGGAGTTTAAAATGGTTGCTTCCATCTCGCCCACTACTTAAATGTCTTTGAACAAGAAATAACTAGCATAAAACATGTCATATTGCTCGGTACACATATGTTGTACTTACGTTTCCTGATTGCATCACAATGTTTTACCAAAGAAAGAAATAGAGAGAGAGAGAGAGAGAGAGAGAGAGAGAGAGAGAGAGAGAGAGAGAGAGAGAGAGAGAAGGAGAAAATCAGACGAATGTAATTATTATTTACAAAAATAAGTTTTAAATGTGAAAAACCACAAAAAGTCTGTGAGAATTGAAAAGGCGTTTTGTGAAAGAAAACTTCAAATCAAAATTACTTAAATTTGTGTTGCTTTGAATTGAAAAAAAAAGCAAGGAAAAAAGTTCCGACCTCATCGAAAGAGTGTATAAAACTTTTGGTTTGGATATTTGAATTTGTCATGATATGACCGGAAAAATGTAGATATTTTGCATATTTGGTTTTTTTCGGTCATACATACAATCACAAAAGAGTTTGGCATTTTTCGTTTGTTTGTTTCTTCGTCGAAATGTTGTTCTTGATATCTCTCTCTCGTTTTTTTTTAATATTTCGATTCACAAATTGTCTTTCGTTTGTCTGTGTTCTTGTAAGCTGCACCGTTTTTTTATTGTGCCTGATATTGTTTTTACATATATTTTTTTGGGTTTAGTTTAGCAAAACAATCCAACGAGCAAAAAAACGTGTGTTCTGTGTTTTTTTTTTATAGTAAACAGTAGTTGATGTTCTCTTTCATTTTGTGGTTTGCGTGACTGTGGCATTCAATTCTCAAACGAATTTTGGGTAGAAAATGCTGAAGATTCGAACACATACCACATACAGAAAAAAAAACAACAACCAAAACCCACTCGCACGAATATTAAAACTAAAATTTAAATACACAAATAAAACGAGAACATGAACCCAAAAGACGGTGGAATTGAAAAGAAAAAGTCACAAACAACGAATGTAATTTGTTCACCGTGGCGTCGTCGTTGTGTTCATTGTTTTGTTATCGTCGGATTTTTTTTGGTCATTTCCTATATTTTCTTCCTCATTCCTTCCAACGATTTTTTTTTGTTTGCATATGAAAAAAACAACACAGTCATTTTTTTCTTGTTTTGATTTTAGTCGGCCCTTTGTCTCGACGTTTTGTTAGTTGTTTTTTTTTATATATATCTGTCTTCAAAATGGTGTCTTTGATTTTAGACACATGAAAAAAAGGAAGGACCACAAAATATAAAATGCAAAGAGATTTTTTTTGTTGGTTTGGTGATGATTCGTTTGAAATATGACAGAAAAATGATCGGAACGGAAGTTGAAAGTGGAATTGTGGGCGGTCTATTGAAACAATTCACAAACAAAGATTACACCATTGAATTGGAATGAATTGCTGCCATTAAAAGTAACGAAATATTTGTCGATGCAATTGGTTTGAGTGTCAACTAATTTTCCACGTCAAATTTATCCAATTTTTTTTTTTGCACTTTAAATAAATTCGACAATTTGTCGGAACGAAAAGCTTTTCCTGCTAAAAATATGATGCCGCAGGCAACATGAAAATGAGTTCACTTAACCAATTTTTCGTAAATTTTATTTGTTCATGTGAATTTTTGCGAACATTTATATTTTTTCAGCTTTTAAACTGGTTCAAGTTAAACATACAGCATCAATTTTATTTTTGTTCCAGGAAATTTCAATAATCATGTTATCAAATAATTAATGAAATAAAACGAAACACTAAAGCCCCGCACAAATCTTACATAAATATTTAAATTTCACAGGAAAAAATCAGTATTTAAATTGACAATATATATGTAATGATATGTCATTAATTGGTCGCGTATTTTATTGTTTTTTAAACAGGTGTTGAAAATGGCTTTAGACGAATGATGGTGATTTGCCAGTAACGATATTTCATTAAATGACCAAATGATTATTTAATTATAATTCATTGTAAACTGCCATCAAATGGATTTTCAATTATGCTGCTCTGGTGCGGTCATTCAGTTACTTTCATCGTTTTAACTCAACCACTCTCGCACACACACACATACAAAATATGTGGTGTAAGCACGACGGCAAGTCTCAAATCGATCGGGTTCGTTTCTAGTAAATGTTCACAGCCATATCAAAAGACAAAAATCATTCAATGAATCACTTGTAATTACTGTATTTCATTTATTTTTCATTTTTAGTATTCGTTCGTATTCTGTCATTCAATACATTATGAAAATAGTAATATTGGTGCTGGAAAGAAATAGAAAAGCCGTAAGTACCGAATTCCGTCGAATGCGACGTGCGCCTTGAATTTGAAAATGCCGACGGGGAAATGGCGTACAACATTTCAAGCTTTGTTGATTCCGTTTCATTTCAACGTTTTCGATTAAAGTGTTTTAAGAAAGGAATTGGAAAATCAAATACATCAAAGCAGTCAATTATATTTACTTAGAAAAACGAAGAACGAAGAACAAAAAAAAAAGCCCAACAAAATGTCTTCAAAAACACTTGATATTGAATGTAATTTAATCGAACACCGAACATTGTGGTTTGCTTGGTAATTGCTTTTCTTTGTTTTCAAAATGTGAAATTCAATTTTCACTTTTGTTACAAAGCCATTGACAAACATCCGACGCAGAAAATCAGCCTGTCTAATGCCCATTTAAATCAATCCACACATTTACAAAACATGCAAACAAGACCGCAAATCGTAAATACAGAGAACATCAAAAAAGAAAGAGAACAAACTAAATAAATGCACGATTTTCATTTATAAATATTTCATTGTAATTAATATATCGTTCGATATGATCTATTGCACACTTCTCACATTATCTGCGAAGCGTATCGCATTATGAATGCACACTTACAAATGCATCACCATATCGAATGGCATTTGGCGAACCATGTGCAGATGTATGCGTGAGCGTGCGCGCGCGCCCTGATATCCGTATTAAATACAGAGAAACTTTGATCTTGTGTGCGTTTTTCGTATATTTTATAAGAGAAAATCAAAATCAAGTTCGGTACGCGCCAATCCAATATCGATAAATCAATTCGGCTGTCAGTCGTTCAACAAACGAGCCGATTTATTAGCATCTCTACATTTTCGTGATGTTTGGCAAAATTTATGGCGAACACAAAACCATGTTGTGGTCAAGCTTTGCTCCAATCAATAAAGTCATGTAATTTATGCATAATCTTATCGTATTCACCAAATTCATGAATAAATTCCACAACATTTTGTGATTGAATGTGCGAAAAACCTAGATGAAAAATTACTTAACATTTTATCAGAGTGCCGTGTCATCCGTATCACATACACACACACACACGATTTTGAATTATTACGCTTACTTATTTCAGTGTTTTAACAAAGAAAACTAATTCCAATTAATTCAAACGTTTTGAACGAATAAATATCGGTTTAATAACTTGAATGCTTCATTTCGTTGAAATTCTATTTTTAACAAAAATCAGTAGTCGAAAAATTGTCTTGAATACTTCTTCGTAAATATGGAAATTTGAAGAGAGAAAAAAGTCCATAATAATTAAGACGGACATTTGATTGAATGTGATTTTGTGACTTGCTACTGTCGCAAGAGTGATTGTCGCTGTAAGAGATAACACATCCATAATTTGATCAGCGGTAAAAAGAAGGGAAAGAAGTGTAGATGATAGTCAAATTATAGTCTTTATCATAATTACTTAATATTGTAATTTTCAAAGCACGTCGAACGATTTTTTTACTGAATTTTGATTTACTGTCCGCTTGAGATATTCTGCTAAGAAGAGTAGCTTGTTTCACCCTTTTAAATTAGGTTTTTTTCACTTCGTTTGACGTATTGGTTGGCTTCGGACTCAATTTGAACTTGACCGTCGGATATTTTAACGCCAAATTAAGAATCAAACATTTATTTTTTCAAATTTTTCTTGGCGCCTTCAATTGCAATTAAACTCATTTAAAAATGTAACGATCATTTATCGAACAATTTCCAAATTTTAATGATAATGGATATAGATATTTATTTTTATTCCGGATAAAAGCTTTCCAATCAAAACAAAAGCGAGACAGAACAAATACATTGATTTTGTAGGCCATACATTTTATTTTTTTACATCAAACTAGAAACAAAGGACTATTTACTTTGAAGTTTACGTCTGCGTAAAAAGTTTTTTACATATTCTAAACAATGTTTTCTTTTTATTTCTATACCATTCAGTCATTTAATGAGCAATGAGAAATAATTTGCACGTCTTATTCGCCACGTGCTTTTAAGTGTTTGGCTTGCCTGAAAATTTGCAAAAAAAAAAGTTCTACCCACATAATCGATCGAAGCATATATTGAGCATACAATTTGCTTAACACCTTTAAAATAATTTTGGTGGTGGCTGACTATTATTAATTCACTTTTAGTTATAATACAGGGCATGAACATTTCAAATGATAAATGCAAGCTGGTCGTTCAATTACTGCGTTTTTTATCGTCATGTTTTTAAAATGTAATTAAATGGATGTTTTCATTCATGCATTTTTTTACTCTCTCTCTCTCTCTCTCTCTCTCTCTCTCTCTCTCTCCAATACCTCTAATTTTTTTTAATGTAATCGTACAATTTTACCGCTATAATCAACTCACGCACTTACAATATTTTTCTCTGTGTTTTTCTAAAAACATATTGGGCGTTTGGATTTGATCAGTCTAAATCTATTCTTAATTAACATTGTGGATTTTGATGAAAAAGATGGTCAAAGGTGCATTCAAAAAAGCGGAAAAGTTGAATGAAAAACACCGAATGAGATGGGTCAGTAATGGTGAATCGCAGTCAATCGAATTGGGCATCGAAACCAATTCCACTTTTATGAATGAATTGTTTTTTTTTTCGGCTCTGATTGTATTTCTCTCGTGATGATTATTAGACTCGTATATACCTCAAATATATCAAATATATATTGTGAAATGAAAGTTTCATTCAACATGTTCAAGGTAGAATTCAGCTTTATTCGTTGTGAAATAATGATTAAAAAGAAAAAAAAAACATTGATTATCAATAAAAAGAATGAAATTTTGACAAGAAATCGCCTGAAATCAAATTCGCAAAGGTATGATGATTAATAACTGAAAATTACATGACTCCTGACGAAATCTGTTTCAACACAAAGAATGAAGAAAATAATCCATCCCAACGTCGCTTTTTTTTGCTTTGATGCTGTCATTGTTTTGATCAATCTCAAAAAAGGGATTTTTTCTCTCTTTTTGTTCTGGTCATGTGACACCACACGCAAGCACAATTCACCGGTCTTATAATTGCTGTTCCAAAGTACATTTTGAAAGGAATAATAATAATATGCGTAAAGAAGAGAAACGAAATGTCGAATTGGACAAGAAACAAATGATCGGTTGCAAAACAAGAGCGAATGATCCCGACCAACGGAGGTGGAGATCTAGAATAAAGACAATGTGTCGGCTCGTGGTCGAAATCGAAACTTCATATACACAGACCCAATAATTAAAAACAAATAGAACATTCATAAAAATGTACGTGTGTTTCTTGTATTTTGAAGAAAGGAAACGGTATACCCGTAGGTAAAGAGAGAAAAAAAAACCCAAATCGTAAAGATGTGAATGCATTTCGGCGCACTATAAGACCAAATGTCTATAATCAAAGTTGATGTTTTCTCTCCCTTCTCTCTCTCTCTTTTACTTTTTCTCTATTCAGATGTTCGGCTGCAGAAAATAAAATAAACAGACACACTCAGTCAAATCAAAAGAATAAAATTCGAATGGAAATGGACACAGTGAGCGCCTTGCGCGGCTTATAGTGTACGGAAGAAAAGATAATGTGATAGTGATTTTCATTCATAAAGTTTTTCGGTCTTTTTTTTTCTTCTTCTTAAATTATTCGATTTTGGACCTCTTTTACGTTCACGGGACTCTTATGATTCTGTTGATCAAAATGCCTTGGACTTTTGCTTATTTTGGTTAAAATGTGATCATGGTCGAATAAAATGTTCAAATCGAATGAAAGCCCAAAAAAAAACTGTTGCGCAAACATCGAATTAAAGTGAAAACATACAAAAATATATTTGGACACAATATCAAAGCACATTTTAAGATATAATAACATAAACTAACAACCATTCATCAACATACATACCAAAAAAAATCATCCATTAAATGCAGTGGAGCCGTGCGCGAGAAAGATCGACCAAAAGATTGATCTCTCGCTCACTCTCTTTCTTCTCATGCCAAAAAAAAAACATCAAACAACGAACGATTTGTGTTTCAATGTTTTATTTTATTTCGGCATTTGTTCTTTGGATCGGATATGTGTCTTTCTATATATGAGATATATATCTCCTTGGATCGCCGTTCATTTGTTAGAAAATGTATGTGTTTGTGTGTGCGTTTGAGTATCGGAATTACATATGCTAACATTTGTATGCATTAATATTTATCTGAACAATAAATAATTACAGAGCGCTAGAAGATGCGTGCGCTCAAAACATAAAATTAATAATAACAGCAAATCAGTCATATATAAAAAAAATCTCTCCGGAAAATCGAATATCGTAGCCAATACGAATAGATTTCTTTTTATCGAATTAAAAAAAATACAAACCGATCGAAAGCAATGAGAGCGAGAAGGAGAAAAACTGACAAAATAAAACGCAAAACCGCACAAGTGGATGACGACAGAAAGCAACAGAGAAAGAAAACAAAGAAAAGGAACCATTTGGATAGACCAAACGAACATGATGGTGCTTCTGGTACAATCTTTCTTTTTTTCTCTTCTCTCTCTGTCAGTCTCTCAATCCATTGGTTTTCTATATTTGATAATGACCACTGGTGTGTCATTTATTTCAAATGTATTTCCTTTGCTCTCGGCAGGTAGATTGGAATCGTATATACAAAAAATATTACACTGTGCATCACACACACTCATCGTTCCCGACATCTCAACAACAGGCTACGAATTGATATTAATGATATTTGTAATAAAATGAAAGGTCTTTTTAAATCGTTTTCTTCTCGTACGCCGAATTTATTTCATGAATGAATCTAAGCCGATCTTAATCGTTCGTCTACTTGCTTCGGTTACTATATTTACACACTTTCAGTCTTCGATCAAATGACTTTTGAGCTTGCTTTTGAGACTCTTCAAATATCAATCAATTCAAAGCATTGCTTAACCGTAAAATTATTGCATCTTTATTGTGAGAGTGTGTGTGTGTGTGTGTGTGTGTGCGCGCATTTATATTTTATACAAGGTAAACCCAATAACAGCAACACGAACATGACATGACATTCAATGATGAATTGTCGAACAAATTTTTGCCTGCAAGAGATTCGACAAATACATTTGCCTCTCGGAAGTTCGTGTTCTTAAGTGATTTGCGCGGC
Organism: Contarinia nasturtii; assembly: GCF_009176525.2. Classification (NCBI taxonomy): domain Eukaryota; kingdom Metazoa; phylum Arthropoda; class Insecta; order Diptera; family Cecidomyiidae; genus Contarinia; species Contarinia nasturtii. The sequence goes on from NW_022198581.1 coordinate 2,960,153, forward strand.
TGAAACTTCTTATCATTATTGAAATTGTTCTTTTTTTTTCATCAATGTTCGATCAGATCAAGTCATTTTGTTTCCGGTCTGTCGGATGTTTGACGAATTTCATTAAATTTCAATAACTCCCAGCAGACAGACATCGTGTTTCTTTTATTTTCTTGAGGCAATTTGGTTCGTCTAGTAAAAATGAATCTTATATCCCTCAATCGAGCATTCATTTATTATTGATGTACGAAAAATTAATTGATAATTTGCATGTAGCATACTGAAATGCATAATAGTTCATTTGAGTAATAATTTGCATTACTATCAACGTACCTCGACTCTGTTCGCATAATTCGTGTGACCTAATATTAAAAATGACTGACGTATAGACTAAATCAAACTGACATTTTTCATTTTCAATTATGCACCTTTTCGCCATTTAATTATCACCGATATGCAAAGCGTCTTTTTGACCGCCATCTGGTTCTTTTTCACAATGACAATGCAAATGATAGTTGTCAATGATCAACAAATACTCAATTCTTCGTTTCCGATAATCATAGTCTCGATTCCGTTAATGCACACAATTAATTCCATTCCATAATTAAGTGTCCAAAATGTCAAAATAAATCGAACAGAATCTTTTTTTCTGCACAAATCTAACATGTAATTTCGATGATAAAATTAAATGCGTATGACAATTTTGTTGAATCGAAAATTGTGCAATACCAATTGCAATGATCCATTATTCATAGCGAACTTGAATTGTGTCTTTGATTTCTTTGTTTTGAAGACAAACGATGAAATTAATTTGAAAACAAATTCAATCACATCGTTCTTTCTGGGAGCGGAACTTTCGCGGAATTTAGTGACAAAAATATTTAATGAATTATTAAATGGGCGGCCGAAATTCGTGAAATTTCCTCGAAAATCATGTGGAAGTCATTATATTTTGACAGATTTTTTAATTAAATGCATTTCATGGCAATGGTCTTTATGCTTTTCGCATACATGCAATTACAAATAAATATTAATCGCTTTCTGCTGGAAAAAGAATAGCCAACGACGGTGGATTATATTACGAGCTATGACAAGTCATTAAATTGTATAGCGCTCTTCACATCGAATATGCAATGACTTTGGTTTAATGCTCGACATATAGAGCAATTATTTATCGATATAGTCCACCCTTATAAATTTCGTATCGTTGCAATTTTATTTTATCGTGGATAACATGAACATTGGAAACAAACCACATGAGCAAAGTGCAAGCTTGAAATGGTAACAATACATTATATAGCATCGTCTCTATCTTTCTTTCTCACTTCATTCAAGCAATTTATACTTTGGTGTAGTTATTACACCGGAAAAGTGCTTGCACGCTGTCTTGTACAATATTTACGTTCGTTTTGCGTATGTTGATACACATGATGCATCGTTTGAATTTGTTGCAACTAAACCACATTGATGCAGAAGAAACTGAAACGAAATGAAGCCCAGCTAACTTTATATTCACATTGTGGAGCAAGAATAATACAGACAGACTGTGTGAAAGAGTAAGAACGTAATGCGTTTGGCAAAATAACAAAGTATACGAGAACGATTTTTTTTTCCACCGACTGGACCTGCGTTCTTTATCCCAGTTTTTTTTGTGCTTTGAAAAAAGGAAAATTATCACGATGTAACCAATAATAACCATAATTCCAAGCACAACAAACCCAAACATAAATTTTGCTAATCTTTCTTTTACTCGTTCTCGCTTAACAACATGTCGAAGGAAAAAAAACGGCATTACATTTGTGTGTATTATGAAATTCAGAATTTACACAAAAAAAATCGTTGAAAAACAGATATAGGACGAAAAAAGAATACTTTCCTCACTGATTTGATTCCATTTTGTCGAATTTGAGTTAAAAAATTTAATTGTTCTTGCTAGGTTAACTACTTTGAACAACAATATATTTGACGATGAAATATTTCTACTGACACTTAATAATAATATTAATAATATTGTCTACAAGCCGCTTGAATCGTATATTTATTAAATCAGTTTTTTAACGATCGCGTAAAAAAAGTAAATTTGAAATATTTTTCAACATTATTCGAACAAGACATTATTCGATTCAAAATTTATTCTGTCATTGCAAATCAAAATATGGATCAAAATCACAGAAAATTGGGATCATTTCATGCCATTTAACATGCTTTATATATGTGTTAAAAGGTCTCTTGGCGCACACAATGAAATACACGAAGACCATATATTTCGTGGATTGAGAATTGCAAAAGGAAAATGGCGTTTTTCTCCCACGCCAAAAAGCGATATTTTTATGAGCGCACATTTTATTTTTTATTCTGCATCAATTCGACTCCAAATCCAATTCACGAGCGTTTGAACTTAGTGTAGGTTGAATGCATTCGCCTAAATGTCTTTAGGTCGCGCATATAAGCATACTGTAGAGCATAAAAAGACGAAACACAAAAAAAAAGAGATTCCATACACGCGTGAATAGAGGCGACGTATAAAATCCAATGAAATCAGTTTCTCTCGATTTTCAAACATGCACGAATTTTGAAAAATGGAAACAAAAAATATGAAACCGGCATAGCCGTGAACATACTATTCCCAAATCTCGACTCGATTTTTGTTCTCTGTTCTCATTCTGAATTCTCACTTTTTCTTCGTCTCTCGAATGGAAACCAAACAGCATACTTGCTTACATTTCTTATTTCATGTTCGACATCAAGTTCAGTACAAACTATTGGCCGTGTTTTTTTTTTTTCATCATGGTTTAGCTGTTGTTGATTCCAAGAATTTGTTTATTCTTTCGTCAGCAGGAACAAAATAGGTGATGCGAGTGCAGCTCATTTGCAATAGCGAAACGAAAAATACGAATAATACATATTAATAATATATATGTACATTATATGTGTAATTGTGTATATACGATACGAACAGTCGACAACAAAAACTGCGAAAATAGTATGCCGCACTTTTAAAATAAGCAAAAAAGTACCGAGTTCGATGAAAGCCCATACATTTTTTATCGTATCGCATTTTTTTATTTTAATATTGTACTTTCGTGCATTCTTTTTTTTTGTTGCTATTGTGTATATATGCACTTTCTTTCTTGTTCGTGCGATGCGATTTTGCCAACAAAAATAACAAAATATAGTAAACATTTGTGCATGCACCGGCTCATGACAAAGAATAAGAAGAAGACATGACGATGACGACGATGAAAAATACATAAAATACAACAGGAAAATATGGTAAAACGTAATCTCAACACATATTATTCAAAATGGAGTCCGATTAACCGATTCTCCAAGAATTCGATTTTTTGTTTCATTTCGTTCAAATTTTTTTTTCAGTCTTTTTTCTCTCGGTTTTTTTTCTTCTTCGCCACAATAAGACAGTTTTGTTCGTCTTATGAACTAGAATATTTTAAACACGCATGCAAATTTGAATTGCAAGAAGGAACAAACAAATAAAAAAAGTACATACCATCGAGTTGAAACGAAAATGCAGAAGCAAGAAAGTAAAAATGAAAATGCGACGTACAAAAGTTGTATCCATTGACAGCGGGGCATTAACGAGAGTGAAATCAGGAAGAGGAATGTACACGTACAATTTTATATTGAATATATATTACACAAGATACACAAATGCATCATGAAATCTTTCGACGTTTTTTTTTTTAATTCACTTATTGTGTCGAACAACGCATCATCATTCATGCACACACGCAACGTACTCCAACAACATTCAATTCAGTCTCTTTTTCCCATCTTCACATTTAAATGCAACACATTTTCCATTTTGTCTCAATAAAAAAGGATGATGCACACTCAAATATTCCACTAGATTTTTGTGTAGATATAGTCAATTTCAATAATGAGACATTTTTTCTACAAATTTTATTGAACCGTATGAAGAAAAGGGAAATATATTGATGAAGATAATAAAAAAATTCACCTTTGGTGAATGGTCTGTGCCATGTCATAGTTCACTTTTTTTTTAAATGGACACAAAATCACATAAGTGACAATGTAATAGATATTTTACAAGGCCGTGTAGCTGTAATGACATCCGATCATCTCATGCTGTTTTCTTTCTCGTTGTTTTTTTATTCTTCGTTCATAAATATACTGTTAATTTTATGAAAATTATTTGCCGAATGAAATCGACAGCGGGCACACACACACGTGTGGAAAAAGTAATTGCATTCAAGATAAATTGTGATGTGAAGTCTGGCATCATAATAGGTGGTCTCTGACTTTATGCACTGTCGAGTCTTCGATTGGCTGTTGGTCGGTGTGTTTACATTTCCACAGAATTAATTAATGATTGCATGGAAAATGCATTTCTGGACGCTAATTAGCCGGTGTTGTGTAACCCGTCAAAAACAAATCAATAAAGACGAAATCTGGTATGCATTTAATGAACATGTTGCTGAATAAAAAAAACTACTGACTACCAGTACATGTTTGTGACCTGCCAGTTCAACTAGTTCATAAAACAACGGACAAATTAGCGAGATCAAAAACCGGAAAACGAAAATATGTAAATGAGGCTCTATTTACATGGACATTTTGATTTAATTTTCTTTTTAATGACTTAACAAAAACGCGTGCAACATTTGTATGTCTTCTTCCAGCAAATTTTACTGTAATAAAAAAAATGGCTATATTTTACGGAAGTTCTGTGTCCTTTTTTTATTCGTATTAACGGAGCATCGTCCGGATATCAAGATAGTGGTTGCATCTTATAATGTCTCTGCATTAAATTTGATTGAAGCGAGATTTTCTTGGAAAAAGCTTTTTATTTTCTACCACCATTTTTGTTGCTGATGTTCGTTTTGTCGAAAAGTTTTAATCCGTTGCATTATTATCACCGAGTTGCATGTCTCTTCTGTTCGGTTTTATTCTACATAAAAAGCAATTAAGTTTTATTCATAGAACTATGGCATCGATGTGCAGTGCGCATTCAATCCATATGTCCGTGGTGAATATTATGAAATAATGTCGTCTCTTTCACTCTCTTTTGGCTTTGGCTGCAATTTAACTTACTGTCCATCGATATAATACTAGAAATATATCGTTGTGCACGAAAATATAAACAGTTTTCATCTCTGTCTATGTTGTTTTTGCTGTAAAATAAACAGGCATTGCATTTATGCAGTCGAGAACTGACACCAAAACATTTTCGAAGCAGTACACACAAATGGAACACAATCTTAGCCAGTTCATCGTCAAAGATGATGCTAAGTGAAACATGAAAAGAACAACGACGACGAGAGTTGAACCGAACGAAAAAAAAAAAGAATCAACAACCATGCACCAGCCAACAGTCTATATATAGTGGAATGTAAAATTATAGGCTTTGTGCAATGGCTGTTGCGATTACAAAGAGTGAAACGCAAGTAAATGTATTTTTCCTTTTGTTGATAAAAATGTATGAGTGTATGAGTTCAAAATTAATTTCAAAGCCATATCTTGTTCCTTGGTATTGCAGGCCAAACGAGCAAACGCGCGCGCCGCACAATTTGAGAAAGGAAAAACAGTCAAGACAAGTTTATACAAGCTAGAAGAAAAAAAGCCCACAAAATCCATGGAGAGAATGAGAAAAAAAAGGCGCGTGAGCGCACACAAATAAGCAGACAATATGAACGACGACGACGATGACGACGCCAGGAATCAAAGAGTATATATGCCATTTTATTTACATGCTATTTTCTTCGATTTCATTGCGACTGTAATTCTTACAGTGTGTGTTTTTTTCGTTTTGACTTTGGTACTGGAGTTTCTTCATTTTTTAATTTGGTGTACAATTCCTTTTTTTCTTCTCTGTGCTGCTTGTGTATGTCGTTTTTCTTGCTGGAAAGTTTATCGTTGGTTTCGGGTCAAAAAGTCTTCAGTTATACATGTAATATGTATGTAAAGATCTCATTCGTCATTCGTCTTATTCAAAATGCTGTAATTGTTGAAGAGTCTTGACTCTTCTTTTTTTCATCGTCTTTATCTCTGCTCTTCGACTCGTCTGAATTATGTAAAAGCCTTTTGCTTTGTGCAGGAATAAAAACGCATACAGGGATTTGAATCACAAATAAACATAGCCGAATCGTTCACACACAAATAGTGTGTGGCGTATATTTAAATGATCATAATGTCACCGTCAAATGCAACAAGAAAGATGTTACCAGTTAATCAATATAATAAACACGTCTTTTACAATAAAACAACCTCTCTGAAACTAGGATACAACACTCGAAACGAAATAAGCAGAATGTTAATCGCTGAAACGATCACTGTGTGTGCTGATGCGATTTCAAAACAAATGACCATTGCGCTCGTCTTTTTTCTGCAATTCATGTTCAGAGTTTTTCCGAAAAAAAATACACAATTTTTTTTTCTCTCAAACAAGAGCCGAGAATTTTTGCTCATTCTGGTCTGAGAAACTTTTTTCGGTCATCTCACCGGTTCGCTTTTCTTTCTTGCTCAGGCGTACATATCACAAATAAATTAAAGCATTCCAAGATTTATTTCGATTACACAGAAAACCAGAAAAACTCACATGAACTTAACAAGCGCAACGAATGAAAAACAAAAACACGACTACAACAACCGACTCATACCCACACCGAAATGAAAAGAGATAGAGCGTGAGAGAGAGAAAGAGAGAAGAAAAAACCCACGTAAAATGAACGCGTTTTATCGGGGAAAAATTCTCTCAACATGTAAAAAGTGTGTATAGGTTTTTTTTTTCATTTCGCTGAAAAGATGGTGTGGTGTATAGAAAACGACCCGGTTTGATCTCGTCAAATGTACACAATTTAAAATGATATGTTTCGAATAATAATGACCGAGCGAAAAACAGAGATGGCAAACGAAACAAGAAAACAGCGAACGAAAAAAAAATAAAAAATGCTTTTAAAACCTGTAAACTGGAGTATATCTCCTCTTTCTCTAAATAAAATGCTCCAGTGAAAATCAAATTGAACAAGACAAAAAGCCGATTAAGTGGATTCGATGCATTTTTTTTTTCTTCTTCTTCTTCTTTTTAGTCTTCCTCCTCTTCACTCGACGAAAATGCTCGCCAAACACAATGTAATCAATGTGAGAAACAAAAATTTCAGTTAAGAATTTCCGTAAAAACAAGAGGTTTTCTTTTGATTTTTGTAAACGATCAGATCATTGCGTGGTTGGCTTTGGCAGTCAAAATTTGTCTAACAAAAATCGATTTGTACTCGATGTGCATCGACAACTTTGTTCACATTAATTTCATCCATTTTAAGTTGATCGCTAATCACAGCCAATTATATTCGACAAACGGAACCGATTGCGCGCGATCTATTTTAGTTCCGAATTTGTTAATTGTGTGTGAAATCTATTCGATCGATCGATTCGTTCGTCTGATAATTTGGGAAATGGAGTATGTGGATGGTTGCTTTTTGTTTGTTTCAGAGGTAAACTCTCACGACCCAAAACAGTTTGTGGTTTCGACTTTGATCCATTCGTTCATTTTCAAATTAGTTCAAATGCAGTTGATCAGTTTGGTTAATCATCATAGAAAAAGTCGTTGATTACATTTCCGATGCTCTTCAAACGTTAATCAACTTTTATGGAGTCTATTCTTTTCATCTCCATTGTCGATGGAATAAAAACCAAAGTAAAATTAGGATATTCGTGTGTTGTGCTCAAAGTCAATGCTACGTCATTTGCCGCGTGATCGATGAGAAAATATTTTCAGTTTGTTTGCAAATTCGAACACGATTCGACAAGCCCTTTTTGGAAGAGAGAAAAAAGTGGATAGATTGAAGTAAGATTCTTAAATTAAGTGAGATGACATTGAGACCCAAATCGCTTGCAATTTGGATTACGAGCTTGTTGCGGTAATACCAATTTCACTGTTCAAACATCATTAAAATCAAGTCACGGAGAAAGCAAACAATTTTCAGGACGAACACATCAAATGCACTGGATGTGTGTTAATCGCAGATTGTTGGCGTTTCTTTTATTAATACTCAGACAACACGTTTATTGTTCATGTTAATAAAAAATCGTTCTTTTTCCGTATCATGGTTGAAAAATTTGGGTGAAGTTTAATTTCATCGAACAGACATGATCAAAAACCAAGTCAAAACGTATCGTAAGCATGTGAATGATGTAATAGAATATTCATAATAAATAAATGACCATTTGGGCGCGCGATGAGGGAGGCAAACATAATTAGGTTTACTCAGAGCTTTGGAGTATCATCCATAAATCTTGGTATTTGTACGCATATGGTTAGTTCTTTTTTTTTTCATTGTGCGTATGGATTAAAGTCAATAAGCATATATGATATTTATGTTATAGTATATAATTAATTAATTAATTATCATTAACACTTTATAAATACTAATTTTCAAGCCGTCGAAAGCCAAGTAATGGCCTAAACAAATGAATTCACGAGTTAAAAGAAAGCCAACGAAATAGACATAATTTTATGTTAAATATAACCAAAAGCAATAATCACCGACTAACATACACAGGAAGAGAAAAAATATGCGCGAACGCGCAAATAATGTGTTTGTATATTCAAAAGCAAAATCGCGTAAACATAGAATAGATGTTGTAATATTCATAAATAGAGAAAATGTAGTTCAGCGTTGTCTCGCCGCCATCAACCACTCAATGGACTTTGGTCTCATTGTGATATGCCCGCTGCCATTATTAAATATTTAATCAAAATAGGAATTAATTTAATTTCATTATAGGTGTAGTACTCGGATACCGACACCAAGAATGAAAACCATCGCGCGCCAAACAAAATATACGGTTGAGTGTGTGTGTGAGAGATAGAGAGAGTCTATTCATCGTCATTGTCGGCAAAATGCATAAGCTAAACGCAACTTGACCAAAAGAAAGCATAAACATTAATGGCGTTTTTACAACGATGAATTATGAACTTTAGTTGTCATAATAATTATAACATATCACTTCATGAAGAGCAGAGAAAAAAATCGCAACAAAACAGGGAGAGTAAATAATACCAGAAGCTACAGACATTCATGTCATTTATCCATTACGTGTTCGTTTTTTCTTTTTCAGTTAAGAATGATCCGTGTCTTCGTTTTGTATCACTTTGAATTCTTTGGAATAATCACCCGTAACGCTATTCGCAAACTGCTTACCAGCCATTTCAACATTTTGCTTTTCATTTAGATCCATTTGCCAATAGATGGCGACAATTGTATATGTTTGGTTGATTTTTCAAAGAGTACAAACGCTATCAATGGACGTATACGTCATGTTGAACACTTTCTTCTCATTCGTCATAAATTTAAAATTACCGAATTTCACATTTCTTATGAAAAAAAGATCAAAGAAAGTAATAAAAAAAACTGATTTAAAAAGTATTGGTGCATTTTGTAGATTATTGCCAACCAATTTGAGTTTTCATTATCAGACCTATGACTTGTTTGGTTTATCATGTCGAAGAATTTACGGACAATGTGACGAAACATTAGTTACAGTTGTGACTTTTTCAGTAGATCCCAAGAAAGAAAAAACCAAACCACAATGTTATATGAAATGAATAAAAAAAACTGTGTTAAAGTCGTTGGTTAATACTTTTTCGCTCAAGTGAGTTTAGTGAATCAATTTGTTGTCGGCGTAGCAGTTCCGCTATTAATACATTTCACAGGCGAGTAAACATTGTGCAACACTATGTGAAAGTAAAATGCCTTTAGAAAAGGGTAGCTTGTCTCAGCGACGCATTCATTCTCCAAAGACTCAATAACAATATCCTTTTGTTATGCGTTCAGTAGCCAACCCGAAAACAATAAAACATTCATTGAAATATTTCATTTCAATTGATAACTGCATGACAGACTTCATGTCAATCAAAAATATTCACTTGTTTAGCCAACGGTAATACGCAAATATTTGAATGTGAAAATGCTATCTATGAGTGACTACTAAGAGTGAAATTCCCATAAATTTAGAAGAAATGCAAAATTCGAATGGGGAAAACGATATAAAAAGGACAAAGTAAACGCCTCCCACAATTGCCCATAAAAAAACTGCGTTACCCCTAGACAAAAGTCACAAAAAAAATGTTTCCAATCCAATTAACTTCAATTTGAGATGATTAAGGTTACATTATGATTTTCGTCAATTGCAAAAAAAGAAGAACAGCGACGCAGCCTGTTTTGTAGCAACAACCACTGACATCAAAACGAAGACGAAGCTAATGCTTTATAACAGCGATGATGACTTTAACAATAAACAAATACACAGGCCTCTATTCACTCACAAAATCCAATGGTTATTGGCGCGCATAAAATTCGCCTGTGCGTACCACGAATATTGAAATCGAATGAGAAATTGAGCCATAATTTCTTGCCAATCGTAAGATAATATTGACGAACGAATTGGAATTCAAACCAATTCATAATCCATTTGAATAGGCACGTGTCACTCCATGCGTTCATTCAGAGAATGAACGAAAAAAAAATTGTCGCATTTGATGCTCGAGCCAAATTGTGTGTGATGTCCTTTTTGATGGTGACGCTTGATCTCGTTATCTCGATTTTCTCAGGGTGAAAAAGAACATAGAGAGCGAATGTCCCACATCAAGTGAGTTGCCCTGTTGCTTATTGTTAAAATGTGGTTGTGTACCGAGTATGGTTCATTTCTTTTCTCTTTGTTGTTTCGATTCTTCTTTTTCCGTCGCCAATCTGACGAACTCAATGAGCAACTATATTAACACTTTCATGCAGTTTTTCCCTTTTTTATGTTATCCTTTTGTCACTGCCTCTCTTTTTCGCTCTTGCTGATCAAATACGTACATTTTGGGTGTCGCTGAACATTGAAATGCGCTAGATTATTTGCATTTGTTACTTTTCACGTAGTCAACCAAGGGATTTTGGGTTCGAAATGTGCATATCTCTGTTTTGTGTACGATTCGATAGCGTAGACCAATTCACAAGGCCATTTTATCAACTTGTTGAAGCATAACGATATGTTGTAAACATAATGTAATATTGCGGCAAATGACAAACTCTTCTTCTTCGTCGTCGCCGTCGTCATCATCATCAACGTTTTGTTTACAAAGTTCTCGTCGACGCACAGCGTCGCATTGAGACTCAAACAGTTAGCCATGCTCGCCTCACTGCATGAGAGAAACGTGGCTCTTTTGTATTCACTAACAATTGTCAACAAATTAAGTGTGCTAATTTTCAGAATACGAAAATTGCTGATTTTTTTTTTGTCGTATTTTCGTGCCTTCAATGCCATTCGAGCATACAAACATACATTGGTTAGATACAATGTTAATACTTTTTGCATCGAGAAAAACGGAGAGTGAAGCGCGAGAGAAAAAAGAAATAACGCTGTATGCATACGTGTGGTCATGAAATAATGCGATAATATAATAGCAGCAATAACAAATAGAAAAAAATGATGGGTTTCAATAGATCAAAAATGGATTTAAATAAGATGATTAGATGAACATGGATATGGAAAAGCGCGTGTTTTGTTAAAGAATGCAAACACACAAAAGAGTAGGAGAAAACGAGTCACACACACGCAATGTGATTTTTTTTTATAAAAAGGGCCACATTGATTACAAACCGATGGGAATTGACACAAAACGAATGAAGATATATAATGAACGTGCTATTTTTTATTCATTCCTTTCAGCATTTGAATCGGCTGCCAATGCTATCGAACGGCCATACCGTTTAAGTAATTGAGTGCATTCCAGTATCCAGCATTGGATGCTTCAACATATTGTATGTTATTTTTCTATGGCCTGACCACTATTTTGGATGCAACCAGAATAAACCCGGACGATGGACTTTTTTTAAATGATTATTTGTTGACTGTTAATAGTGCCAAACTTAAAACCCATAGAAGAAGCAGCATACTTTTTTGGCACTGATTTCTAAGAGGTCATTTTTGATAGGCTTTGAATTTGAATTGCCAAACCAATTTGTTCAAAAATCCATTGTTTTTATTGCGTTTGACAGCATTTTTTGTTTTCAAATTACGGTTCTAACTAGCATAATATGACATATGATTTTTTTTACTCACAAATAAAAACCAATGGAATAGCGGCAAACAAGAATTCTTCTCTTATTTTCAAATCCAAACAACCTGTTTATTCAAATGACTGATTTTTCAGCATTTGCCCATTTTATATAAATTCGTAATTTTCAACTTTGTTTCTGTGTTTGTGTCGGTTTTCCAGACTTTTTCACTCGTAATTTGTTTGTATATAGATGTATTAACATGCTCGGTGCCTAAACACAATAGAAAACTAAACTATCCAAATTCAAAGTCGTTTCAAACATAACGAGAGGTTTTTTTCGTCAATGATGATGTAAACAAATTGTTTTCTCTACTTGTTTTTCCGTGCCTATTTGCGATTAGGGCTTATAAAAAGCCACACACTTTTTCTATATATAAAATCATGCATTTTTATGAAATTCAAAAAATATACTAACTTTTTGAACGAATTAATTGGCATCAATTGATATATTTTTGGATAAATGTAAGCCAAACCAGCAATTTTCGATATTTTAATGCCCATTTTATTTATTCGGATCGGATCGGGTTCGGACAACGACATAACAGACATTATATTGAAATATTTTCAGCCAGCTGAATCAGCTCAAGCAACTATCGTCAGGTTATATCACTGTAACAATCACTTCTATTGTTTTCAATTGACAACAGCTGCTAAGTTGATTCAGTTGCCTGAAAACATTTCAATATATAATGTCTGGGGCGGGATATTTTTTCGGCTCAAAAACTATGAAAAATAACTGAACGAAACTAACTTCATCGCCACGCATATTGCAAAAAAATGAAAAAAAACTATAAAGTCATTTGAACCGCCCTATCCCGCCAAGAGAATGATGAACAAAGTAACCTACGAAGAAAGAAACCATCCACCACTAATTGGAATAAGATGTAAAATTGTCAATGTTATACATATATTGTTGATATGCTATTCAATGCCAATTCGAACAATTCAACATTCATGTGAACAGACAAACGAAAAATATCTTCAGCAAGTTTTGTTTGAATTTTTCTAGATTCTCCGCTCCCATCCGGTGTTATGCGTTTGAAATGCGTGCGACCAAGCACGCGAGAAAATTAGAGACAAGAAAACAATTCATTGAAGATACGTGAAAGATTCATATTTTGTTGTTGATCCATTGTTTAAACTTGATTTTTTTGGAGAAATCAGTTTTATTTTGTCATATATTAGTGTGATTTTGTACGATATTCACACGACATCTTGGAAATACACGAGAATGATAATTGTCAACCATTGGCATATCGTGTATGATTTTTGGCTTCTGATTGGTATTGAACTCATTCCAAGGTATTTGATGCCGATCACAGATACGAAATAATTCATTTGTTTATCGAACTATTAGTCGCATCACTAAACATGTACAATTTCGATAAAAGTAGAATGAATAAACTTCATAATCATTTCCCGCCAAAAACAATATAAACACAACGCAATTAAATTGCTTATCAAATTAAATCGCATTTTGGACGCGACATACATACACACATACACGAGAACGCGCGCGCGGGCGAATAGTCATAAAAGAAACCACCTTCACAAAATGTTGACATTTATTTAGCTTGAAAAGCAGATCAATGTCGAAAAAAAAAACTAATTCGATTGACATTCGTGATAATATTGTTTGCGGTGTGCATAGAAAAACAACAGCACATAAATCGTGCGGTTAACTTTTGAGCCAAACAAAATGGCTAACAGTGACCAAATGGAAACACTAAATAAAAAATATGTGTACTTTTTGAAAAAAAAAGACCTACGAAATCGAAGTGTACATATGTTGGATTGAAGAGAGAAAAAAAAAACACACCACTATGCCAATAGCCATTTTTTCTCGTCCCGAGTTCGACCATCGTTGTGGTCGTTTCATGTGATTAGTGAATACGTCTATACACAAAACATACACTGACCGAAGGGGATTGAATGTGCAGAGTGTGTATGTGATGAATAAGGCCTGATAACATCTCAAAATGAGCTTAATATCACATATTTATATATACAAACATTTTTATATGACGATGGTAAGCCCAAAAAAAGAGTAACCAGTACACACCATTCGGTATCGACAGCGGTGCATGCTATGTAGAGTATACTTATAAATGCGATCGTTTCTTCGTCATTTATTCATCGGCGCGATTAACATTTTCCATAATTCTTATATTGTGCGCGCGGCTTACAAAAACGAAAGAGAGAGAGATAGAAAGAGAGAGGGAGAGGAAAAGAAGAAGACAAAAAAAGAACGTAAACAATTCTCTCTTCACTCTCCAGATGGTAAATAAGGTGTTGTTATGAAATAAGCAAACGGGCAAAAGCAATGGTCTCTTCTCGACCATTGCGACACAAATATACAAATGCACGCACACACATAATCATCGAAGCAGCATACAATTCTGGTTTGTTAGTTTTTTTTTTCATTCATTTTTCATTTTTCGTGTGTTACTTTTTGTGCACGGCTGTTGCTGTTGCTGTTGTTGTTGTGTATTCATTCGTTATTCATTTACTGCTTTTTTTTCTACTCTCACTGTTTCATATATGCAGAAGAAGTATGTGGATTTTTATGTTGAACGTGCTCGGATACGTCTTTTTTTTCTTCTCTATATTCTACATTATGTACACAGAAAAAGCAGCAATGAACGAATGAGATCGTGAATCGTGATAATAAATCACCTCAAGACCCTTGGCTTGGCCTTTGAAGGCAGCACAAAGCATACAGAGCACATAGAGAGAAGCGAAAAAAAATGGAAGTCATAACTCTTCTCCTTGGGTGTAGTAGATACACAGAAACGCGAGAAAATAAGGCACAAAGCAAAGAAAAACTAACGACAACTACAACGACGACAACAACAAGAACAAAGCCCAAACCATACGAATGAGCAAATGGCAACAACAACAAAAAATAAGAACGACAACAACTTTAGTTTATATTCTTATAAATGAACATTTTTCACTCACTCATACTGCGGCATATTTACATAATCATAAGTTTACCTTCACAGAGGATGTATATCGCGCCATTCGCAATTCCATGTAATGGCATATCGAATTCACTTTACCATACACTTGGCCAAAATCTTCGTACTTTTTTTCATTCTTTATTCTTCGTCTTCTTTCCTGCTATTGTATCAATTCAACACATTGTTGTTAATTAGAACGAAATTTGACGGATTGATGAATTTTCAATTGAGAGAAGGGAAAAAATCACGGCTTAAATTCATTAAAATCAACAAAACAACTCATTCATCACTCACTCTCTCTCTCGCTCTCCTCTCTCTCCCCACACGAAGCGCTTCGATGAATGAGGCGGATCTAACTGAGCTTCTCTATTTACTTCAAATTAAATGCCACAAAACGTTTACTCATTCTCATTTTGTCTACAAATTTATATTTATAAAATGACGTACACAATGCATATACAATGTACAGCTCATTTGAATGTATAATGTGCAATGATTCTAATTGTTTACAAAACAAGGCAGCAAAAAATCAGCGAAGTCTTTGATTTTAAGAGGGGCCAACTCACAACTTAACGAGATTTCTCGCTTTATGATAAAATCATTGCACAACGGTGATAAAAGATATGACACCGATTATTTTGAATTTGGTCCAATGCTTGATCCAGTATAAGTTTTATATGAAAAATTGCATTTAAACCATAAAAAATCTGAAATTCCTTTAACACGATAATTGAATTCGATCTTTATCTTTAATTACATCTCCAACATACATTGTTTTCTCAATATTATAATATGTATTGAAATTAGTTTGTGTATAAGTATATCAATACTTAAAAAAATGATTCAAATTGTTGAAAATTCATTATAAAATCAATTAAAAAGAAGTTTCTTTTAAAGAACTGATATTGGTCAATTTTCAAATAAAAATATTTTCGATATGCAATTATGTTGCAATTTCCTCTTGTTCATCGTTCAATTTTCATGTTTCAATAATAACCAAAAAAAAACTGTATAACATTGTCATCTCGACGCAGACATCGGGACATAAATTTGTTTGGTGCGTGGATAAAACTTGCTGAAGTCGTGTGAAAATCGATCAATCGATGCATGTTTATCAAACAAATTAATAAAAATGTTCAAATTGGAAATTGATTGTCCATGGTCTTCATGTAAAATTGGATTAAAAACACTTTGTCTTCTCTTTTATTGCAGATTTTTTTTCACTCTTTTCGTTTATTGTGTGTTTTTTTCTGGTGTTGTTCTGTAGTATGTTATCGAGAGAAATTAATTAGTTGGTTGGTTGCTTCAAATTCAAATATTATGATGGTTTTCAATTAAGCTTGACATCATTACGATGTCGAATTCATTATTAAGGTCTGTTGTTTTTCATCTTCTCTGCGTTTGATTTGTGTGCTGAATGCAATGGATTTTCATACATACCGTGTAAGTTGTAACATATATTCTTAAATCGTATGTTTGTTGGGCGAATTGGCGCGGGAGAGCGGGAGAGAGAGACTCAGCGACTACAAAAGGTAGTAGCTTCGGTTTCGATAACAAATAGCGGCAGCAAAACAACGAAAATAAAAAAAAAGAAATAATTATCCTAATTGCATATGAATCGGAACGTGGTCGTGCATTTTTTTCTCGCTTTTTTCCTCTCTGCTTGTGTGTGCGTTGAGGTATACTTTTCTTTCATCTTTTCATGCATTTGAATATAACATACATATAAAGATTTTGTGTTTTTTTTTAAAAGGTGTATTTAATTATAGAGTATGAGTCTAATTTAAGATAAAAAAAAATTATACATACATTTATACACGTGAAACGAACAAAAACTAGCAGTATTCTTTCTCGCGCGCGCTTCGAGTGAAAAAAAAAGTGCATGCGAAATAATTGCATATCGGATTATGCACACCAAATACTCGACGATGGAAAATATATGTATGTATACGTAGTTGCTCATAAGTGCGCGTATTTTCAGAGTCGACTCGATTCAACTTAACTTAAAGTCTAAATTTCCATGGAATTTTGCCCGGGTTCCGTCCATCTCTATTACATTGCTCTCGCTCTCTGCCGCTCACTTTTCTACTCGTTTTTCTTCAATATGTGTGTGTGTTTTTTCCTTCATTTGCCGTTTCGCTACAGTTTTTTTTTTCTTCGTGATTTTTCTTATTCTTTTTCTATTTTTTGATTAAATGATTTTCTTTTTCTCTTCACAATTTTCATGTTTTCTAGGGTGCATCGTTTCTTGTGCACCTTTTATGTTAAGTAATTCATTTCACCTGTGCAACGCATAGTGAGAGAGAGAGAGAGAGAGAGAGAGAGAGAGAGAGAAAAGAAACCCGTAGAAATGGCGAATATTCACATAAAAGTAGGAACATTTATGCTGGGCAGTGGAGTCAATGCCCTTTCTCTCGTTTATAATAAAATTTGTAATCGACATGCTTATATTTCATGTGATCGTTAACGATTTTTGCACTTTTGCATCACATCGAATCTTATTTGCATCTTTTTCAATTTTTATATTGTTTCCGGGTTGCGGTATAATGAAACTTTCGTTCAAACTTCTTCAAATAGCAAACTGAATAAACGTCCGTCATAAGCAAAGTCCGTCATAAATATGGCGTCATGGTCACGAGTCACGTAACGTTGTGCACGCATTTACCGATTACCCTAATGCTCTGACAATTTTCTTCTTCGTCATACTACTATTGGCTGGATGTTGTTATTTCTTGTTTAATTAAGCTTTGAAGAACATAATTAATTTTCGTTATTTCAATGGAAACAAAAAGGTTGAGTTAACCAGTCTCTACAACAACGAATGTTATAATGAAATTGAAAACTTTGATGAAAAAAAATGCGATGAAAAACAACATGCAAACAAACTACAGATGCCGATATCTATGAAACACAACTTGCGGCTATTTCTATCTCTTTTCCACTCGCTCACAGCTATAAAGCAATAGTTCCTTATATTGATAAAACTTGTCGATGTCGAACATTGCGATCATAGTTACATATGCAAATGTTTAGCAACGAGCAGTGCCAACGATGTGGTTGTTGTTATTGATGTGAATTTCAATTGGTTATTGCCGTCTTTTCATTTCCAATCGAGAGTCTAAATGTGAATATCAAAGCAATGTGTCGTCTAACTAGCAACTCTTATGGAAATGGTGCATTTTGTCGGTTAAATGAATGAAACAAGCGATTAATAAAAAAAAATACGCTCCACGCAAACGAAAACAACTTAACGAAAGAATAAGACGATAGAGAAAAAAAATGATTGCAGAGTTAAACTACACCTATAATGCGAATTGGATTGACTTAGATTATCGATGCTTTTGCATCGTCTAAAATCAGCATGAGCAACAAAAACAACAACAAAACACACGATGAATTGCAAGTTCCATTGAATCAGTATATTGATTACATATTTTGCAACCAGTTCTCCACTATCGAATATCACACAAGAAAAACAAATGTAACTAATTTCGATTTCGTTTTTCAAGCAAAATCGGTTTGATGTTCTCCTTGCGAGATCGTTTTTTTTTTTGCAAAAAAAAAAATCGTTCATCCCAAAACAGAATTGCGCATATATGCTAATTAAGTGCTGCTTCATTAGAAGAAACTGACCGAAAAAGTTACAGAAAATACGCAAATTTCAATTTTACCATAAAACCAGTGTGCCCCCCGAAAAAACACCTACGAAAAATATATTACGCGACTGAATTATGAACATTCGATTCATTTGCTTCAGCAGACGACAAAGAAAAGAAGTGAGAATTCATTGCCATTCGATAACACAATGTTTCATGTAAATATATACAACAAAGTGCATGTGCGAGCAATTTCGATTTCCATAAAGAAGGCTTTTGCCGCTTGAAACTCCTTTCCAGTGCTCGGTTCTGTCTTTTGGATGAAGTGTGCATGCGTTTTTGCTTACATATTGTTTTTGTTTTTTTTTTTTTGTTCTTCTCTTGAATCGTGTGTGTGTGTTGATTGCTTACATTCGTTCGGTTGTATGTTTTGCACTCGATTCGCAGAATACTCGCGAGCCTACAAAATGGCGAACGAATACATATATAAAGTATAAAAGCTATTTATGACAGGCGGAGCATTTCGAAAAACGTGAACATGTACAAATTAATAAGAAAACAAAAATGAATGGAAAAAAGTAACATACAAATGAGAAAGAATATCAAGCTACTAGCGCACATACGTCGTCTGATTGAATCGCCTAAGAGTTCTCTGTTCATTTTTTTCTCTTCTATTGTCATGATGATATCCTCTACTCCCGTTTTTTTGTCTAAATTTTAGTTTGTGTAGAATTTCGGGTGCAATGGAATTAGCATCTGTTTTTATAGGCATCACGTTTTTTTTTGTTCTTAACGCAGCCCCTAGTTTTTGCAGGTACATGTCTGATGATTTTTTTTTAATTTGAAGCAACATTTTTTGACGTGCATAAATATTAATGAACTTTAAACTTTCTTTGTTGCAATATTTTGAGGTTTTTCTGCGTTCTTGACCAATGGTTTCTTTTCTTTATCTTATTTGAATGGGATGCACAATTTAACATTTCTTCATTTGAATATTGTTGCTTCAGTTAATTGTACATTTGAAAGCGCTTCCGTTCAAAAATACTCAAGTTTTGCTGTTTTGGTTTTTTTTTTCTTGCATTCGTTTGGTGGCAACGGAAAAAAAACGAAACGTTTCGCACATTTTCTTTTGCATTGACCGTTTTTGCTACTTCATAAATCAGAAGAAAAGAGAACAAGATTTGAGTTTTAAAAAAAGAGAGCAAGCTTTGCACGCAAAACACATTAATACTGACTCAGTTTAATTTGCATGTGTTTTTTTTGTTCAATTCTGAAGCTGTGCATAGATTAAATATCGTGATGCCGCGCTAAACGATAAACGGCATCCTATCCATTTTTGCATGGCAAGGAGTTTAAAATTCAAGGAGCTGCATTGTTTTTGTTCGGTTTTTTTTTATGGATATGTTGTGTGTTCACTTTTTTCCGTCTTTATTTCGGGTGAAACAGGACTAATCAGTTAACACGAACTGAAATTAAGTGGATTGAATGATGTTTCAAGCGAAAAAAAAACCGAAGTGACTGAACTGATTTGCTAAGGTAGCGAGGCAGAACACATCAATAGTTTTTTTTTATATTAAAATTGGCTTAGTTCTCACTATAAGCAATACCATGCACCAGAGAGAAAAGATGACGGCAATGGCGACGATATCCAATGAAAAAAAGTTGAGCGATCGCACAAAACAGAAGTGTACTAGGAAAGTGTAATTTTTCTTCTTAAACAATTTTGTTGCGGTTGTTATTCAACTCTAGAGGTAAATGTGGGATGAGCGGTGCAACAGATAATTCTGCAATTGTATTAAATACATTTGTTTTGATTGAGCCGAAGATAAGGACAGGGTATCAAATGTGTTGACACATGCATTTAGCTGTAATCTTGAGCTCGGCTCATCTCTTTCTCATTCGCTATATTGCGTTCGTATGGTAATTCTAGCCGCAAAAAAAAACGCACGAATAATAGTCACGCATAGAGAAAAGATATTGTGGTGGCGAGAGAAAGAATTGCAATCGTTGATTGCGATTATGATGGAGTATGTATTATAAAATGGAATGTATTACAAGTACGTAGGTCGCATTATTCACACGAATACATCCGTACAAGTATGTTGAAATGCAACAGAAAAAAATGAAAATTTGCAAAGTTGCAAAAGGAACAGAAAATGAGAAAACGAGAAACCATTCAGAAATACTACAAAAAAAAAAGAATTATTATCATGAAAACGCGCACACCGACCAGGCCACAACGTACGCACGAACGAAACACAAAGAGAAAAATTGCATTTCAATAGCGGCTAATTGAAATTAATTTGAAAATTTAATAATAAATTTCATTTAACTATGTGTAATTTGTACACATTTTGTATTCCATATTATAGACATTATTTTATACTTATTTGATAGCAATAAAAGAGAGAAAACACAAATTAAATATGTGAGATGTTTCTATGGCTGATGATCGTTCGCTGTTTTTCATCATCATCATCATCACCGTCATCACCTTCCGATCGCCATCATTTTAAATGCAACACAAAATTCAATGCGTAAAAATATACGCAGAAACACGCACATGGCCATCAAAATGGATTTTGAATTAAAATTTATGAGCGTGCGTAACACTCAAAATAAAGAAAAGGCGCCTCTGTTCGATGGTTAATCAGTTTTATTTTTGGCTTTGTTGCGCGCACACACCACTTTATGATATGCATCGTGGCCCGCCGATGTTGTCTAGGCACAATTAAAACGGATGCTTTCGATTCGGTTGCAAAATTTTCTATAAAATTCAGTGTTTTGATAACACAATTGCATTAATGCGGAACACATAGGCACCAGATAGTTCTCGATAGCTCTGGACGCATGAAGTTTTCAAAAAGTCTCCAATCGCCGTTGAATATGCTCATTAAAAAAAAAATCCGTAAGAAAATGAGAAAAAATACATACAAAAAGAGCATAAAACATGTTGCAAAATCAACCTCATTATAGAGAACATTGTTTTTTTTTCTTCGTCTCATTCATATACACTACATTTGGTTCGTTTTATGAAAAATGGAATAATGCTCTATGCTGCTATTGAACGGCACCATACCACATCATCGGATTATCAATAAACTGTAATTGATATAGGTTTCAGAGAGAGAAAGCGAGAGAGAGAATGATCGTCGTCGTTCGAATCAATCGATGACGATGATGCAGGCTCTGGCCTGTCGAATGCAAGCTCACACATCAATACATTCTTATATCGTCATAATAAAATGACTTTGCTAATGATCTGCTTGCAATGATTATAGTGTCTGCGGCGTATCCTATGTCATATCATTCACCATCCTGTTTGTTTTCATTCCACCGGCTCTACTATATCGTTTCGTATTTTTCTTCGACTTTTTTTTCTCTCTCTCTTGGGCTGCTACTCCTTCTTCTTCTTCTTCTTTTAGCAAATTATTTTGACCGGTGCATAATATAAGTTACGTGTGTTAAATTTTATGATGGTTACACAGATCCGTACATCGGTTGTCAAAAATGTATTGTGTATATATTGCTTTATCGAGAACTGTATATTCTAAACTCATCACGTTTTATTAATATAATCAACTGATCAGCAGGGAAAAAAGGTGCAGAAGAAAAGAAGAAAAAAAAAATCTAATTTCTGTCCAATTATCACTGATACATCACAATTTATACATACATTGTGGCGATGCACACAAAATGCCATATATTTTAAGCAAAGATAATGATTATATGTTGTTTTTGGTGCCGTTCAACATTTCGTCAATGCTGATTTGAATGGATTTCTTGTTACAAAAGAACGAACAATCGATCACCATGATTCAAGTTTTATAATGAACTAGCTTATATCATAATCAAAATTATTAACATTTTCTCTGCCAAACTTTCATGCAGAACAAAAATTATAATTTGCCCATCGACGTCATTGGTCAAATCACGCATTGCTTCATACTCACGTGAAACGACAAAATTTATCTTGATCTCGTTTCAGTGTGTGTGTGTCGTTTTTTTCGGAATTGAATCACTTTGGTTCGAATGTGTTTCGATGGCAAGCGTGGTATGATGTCGTTTAGACAGCGCGTTAGTTTTTAAAAGGAAGAGTGAATTAAGTTCAATTTGATTCAATCAGTGTAGATAATGTCCACAAGTAGTAGATACTTAATTGATGTTCACACAAAACATAAAGAAAAATAATAATAATAATGATGACAATAAATCGTCAAAAGTAAGAAAGAAGTGCAATGCTTAACGACCCGCCGCTCAACATCAACAACCAGAGTATTCCTCTGCTTACTGCTTTTTATTTGTTTGCTTTTTTTTTACATGCATTTATATTGTTTTTAAATTCAATTAAGATTACTCTAGGCTCATAATTCAAGGATGATCACAGGCCAAAACTGATCAGTTACTAAGTTAAATACAAGCGGGTAAACATCAACACTGCTGAATCGTGGAAGCATGACTTTCTTTCAATAAAAACACAATGTGCTGAAACACAGAACAGTTTAACACAATTTTTGACAATCAAAATAGATGTAAGACAATATAACTACTATGTTTGTTTGTTAGCCCTGTTTCAAATGCTTACTGGATGAAGCAAGTTGGTTCGCAAAACCACAGGCTAATTAAGCCAAGTTGAGTTCGCCTTTGAGAAGATCGAGTAACCCAATTCTAATAACCTAACTAATAAAATGTTTTATTGAGTCCAGAGTGAAGGAGAGCGACGAGAGGAGAGAGATTCATGCGCATACTTTTGAATCAATTACGACAATAGTGCCGAAAATAAAGTCCAACATATACAATAGCCATTAACAAATCCGAGTAACCAAACAGCGTACGATAACTTGAATAAAGTCGACACAGAGCGCTCAACGAATTCAAGTGAAAAAGATTCGTTTGTGTGCACTGTATAGTGTTGTTTGATCAAATATAGCGGTTCCGTTTTACTTCGAAAGAAATTATGATCCATTATAAGTGTAGGAGAGTTGAGTGCGCGCACATATTTAAGGAAGCCATTAATTAACTGTCTTTGATTTACAAAAACAACATCTTCATTGAAAATGCCTGTGCCGTTGTTGTTCTGTTCAATCCAGTTCAAGTTATGCGTATGTGACACACAATCATATCAATTCATTCTGGACCATGTTGATTTATGTTCCATCGCTAAATTGATTGTGGCACGAAGATTTTTCGGTATGTGAGCGACGCGGGCGATTGCGCGTGTAATCACATCAACACGCCAAATATTTACTTCGGCATTTACTTTCTGACACTAAATGTTATTTAGAAATCGAGAATCTCATTACAATACCGATAACTAAATGCAGCACGTAAAATTGTCCGATTTGTATTCACAAGCACCTCATTGAAAAGCGCCATCTGGCTACGAGTAGTGATTGGTGTAGTTGCAGAAAAAACCAGAAAACTTTTTAATTGGTATACACTCCAATTTGTAAGGTGCGTTTAACCCTTGTAATTGGCGAATGAATCTCTCAAATTGAATTAATATTTTATTTTTAATAATTCATGCCGGTTTATATATTTCATTGTTGTTCGAATTGATTTTTGCGTGTCAGAAATGTTGATTGATTTATTATTTTTAATCACAGACACATTTATTGAAAATTCAATAAGAATTTTATCAATGTCTTCAATCATAATATTTTCAATTAATTTTCACATAGCTTTGTAAATATTTATAAAAAAAAAAGACATTGGCATCACCATCCGCGCCTTAAATAACATTTGAATGTACATTGAAATGATGATTTAAGGTGCAATGATGATCGATAATCTCATAATGAATACCACTCAATCAAAATTGAATTGGTGATAAAATTGGAGAAACAGAAATTTGATTATAATGTACTTGAGCGATGATGTTTTGGTTTCTGTATGTTAACCAGATGTGAACTTGTCGAATAATTTTTCTCAATTACATTCTTGAACGTTTTCAACTCGATGGAATACAAAACAATGACGTCGACGGGTTAAGTTATCGATAATAACCGCACCAAATATTATTATCATGATTTTTAAATAATATTAATATTATTGGCTGGGTTCTTTGTTTGCCGTTTTTCGATACTTGTCCGATTCATTCGACTTTTCTGTTAATATTGATGTTGCTTTTGTTTCATATTGTTGAAACAGTAAGAATAATGCAGTTATTTACTGAGAATGACGTTGTTTATACTTATACTCTTACTCTCTATCATTCTCTGCAAGCGTAAAAAATTTATCCAAATCATGCTGTTAATAAAAAGGGATACAAAGACTCTATGTTTGTGCATTGCCACGAATCAAAAGCACTAATCTATTGTTCAACATACACACAATCATGGTGAATAGCACTCGAAAGTGTCGATTCGACAAGCAAATGCGATAAAAATGTTTCTCGTTATTATTGTTATTAGTGAAGTGGATATCATATATATCGTTTGCCATGACATCAAAGTAGCTCTCGCTGTGTTGATATATAATAAAGCACCACAGCCTGATGAATTGGAATCAGGCTGGCTGTACAAGTGCGTTTTTCATTTAAATCATGCACAATTGAGCATTGTTCATTATTACTATTCATATATATATATTATTTCATTCACTTAAAAACAATAGACTTACATTTCAAATAAAAGAGATTCACTTTAGTGTGTGTCTCTTTCATCACAGTGTCATGTATGACACATTGAAGAATTTCAACAACAGCAAAAATCAACTTACCCAAGACGTAATTATTATTATAAATAATAGCATAGAAAATTATGAATATGTAGATGTGTGCGTTAGCGATTTGAGCCAGTTTTAACATTTGTTGCACCAATTTTTAATAAATATAAAACTAAAACTGTCGAATGGTGAAAAATGTTAAAGTTTTGTCATACAAACAGCTGAATCGTTGTCGACTGTTTTTTTTTTCAATTGCAATTGCTTCATTATACTCAAAATTATTAAAGAAATAATATTGAAAGGAATTGAATGTGTGATTGAGCATGTATTGCTGCGAGAAAAGACATCTGTGGCAGTTGTAAAATTTACAGCTTTGGCTATTGTTTAAAGTGAACGGAAAATGCAAATTTTCACTCGGTTCTGATTGTGTCATTGAGATGAAGTAAGAGGAACGAGGTAAAGAAAGGAGGAACACCAGTGACAATCCATCGAAAAAGCAGCTTCACTCTAACAACAATTTGTTTCCATCGTAATGTAGCAACGTCCACGTTTCTATAAATGTGTTTGTATGTGTGTGTGTGTGTTTTTTACGCTTCTCTGAAACGTATTTGTTCTGTTTGATATTCACATTTTCATGCGTTTCATTTTACAATTTTCTGTATACGAATTTATTGGTTATTCATGGAAGAAACAACGAGAAAAATGCTCATACTGAAAAAAAAAATACGCATATACAAAAAAAGGTGATCCCTATGTATCAAAGAAGGAGGAGGATCTCGAGCACACATTTTGCCAGCTGAAATCTGAACTTGGCAAGTTTTGTAGTTGTTGTTATCCTTTGCATTTGCACCACATCAACCGTGCATAAAAATAAATCGTATAATGGAATATTGAGGCAAATAAAAAACTGTACCGGAAGCAAATATAAAATACAATTCAGCAGCAGCAGCAGTAGAAAAAAGAACTCAATTTCCAACAGAATGTACTACACACGTATACAAAACTGTTGTTGTTTTTTTTTTATTCAAACACACATGGAACAAATGATACGCGCGTACCAAAAAATGCAAAATCAAAGGGAAAAAGGAATATAAAACTGCTGAAAACAAAAGAAATGACAAAAAAAACCGTTCGAAGGAACTCTGAATGAAGTCCCAGTTTTCCTTTCGCATTCTTTCTCTCTCACACCCTTATATCTCGACTATGTATATTCTGCTACACTTCCGATCGCATCGCAGCCATCAGGCTACTCGCCGAAGAAAACAGTCTCTGATTCTTTGTGCGCCGTTTTTTTTGGTGCCTCTCTCTTTCTTCTTTTGATAATCAAAATCGTTCACCTTTTCCATTTTGTATAATGTTTCAGTCAAGTCTGGTTGTTGATGTTATTCCCCCTTAATGAAGGCGCACATTTTCATCGAATGACATCTAGCACTGTTTGTGTGTGTGTTTTTTTTTTGCAAATGACATTGGAACGAAAGTGTATCTGGTCATATGTGTAAAACGGACCAACAATTGCAACAACTATTTGGAAAATGTAGCCGTTTCCGGTGCTCTGGCTATCGACTTTCAAACAAACCCATCATTTCTTTTTCCACCCATCATCGAAATTTATTATTCAAATTAGGTTTCAACTGTTTCCGACGCAAATACGATATCAAAAAAAATGTGATTGTGTGAAAATTAGCGGGAGAAAGAAAGAGGCAAGCGATGGATAGAGAGCGGGAGAACTTTATCCGCATTCTTTTCAAACTAATGTGTTTCTTTATTTAAATATTTTATTTTTGTTTTCAACTGTATTACGTATTTATTTACTATATAGTCATATTAAAATAGTCACATTATATGATTGTATGTGCATAATTTCGGTGTTAATTCACATTATGAAGACTGTTCAACTGTTGATGTTGTTTATGTCGGTCTAAATATACATTATAAATTTCTTGTTGGAAAACCTATAATCAAAAAATCGTAGCTACTTCATTTTCAGAGGTTTTAAACCAGCCATATGATATTTATTATTTATTGTAGGCACGCGTTTAACACTGGTATCAAACTTACACACAAATATATACCTTTTTATTTGAAACATTGGCCAGAACAAAATCATCAACAAAGATGGAAATCTAATGCACTCTGAACACACATGTAATTTCCGATCGCTCGATGCTACACAAGTAGCGTTTTTTTTGGGTACTTCAAACAAAATTCATTTTTTACGGAAATTCTTCCAATCCAGATACGTTGGTTACCTATCCTTGTTAGGCTAGCATTTTGCTTCTTTTTATTAATATATTGTAAATTTGTGTTTTTTTATATTAAATTCGGTTGTTGGCAATAAAAAAAAATGTCTAACTCGCCCCAACACCCGATTGCATCGATGCGTTATGAAGCAGAAAAAAAACCGTAGTGCCATTCATCTAATCGGTAAATTGAAACCATTAATTTATGATACAACAGTCATCGTATAAAAGACATGAAACAAATATAATAAAAAAAAAATCGCTTGCAGACGGTACTAACTTGAAACCATTACAATGAAAAGTGACAGAGATAAAAGTGCATAGTTTTGGATAAAATCTATATTATTAGAGAGCGCAACCAGAATTCTGATGCTGAAATCAAATAACAACAACCAAAAAAAATGTGAAAACAAAAAAAAAAATGAAACAGAAAGTTCCGCACGCGAGCAATGTCGTCAAAAGGGTCTGTAGTCATCGACATTTTGAATGAAAAAAAAAATGCACACAAAAACCGGCAATAGACACACATCATTTTGGCAGCAGCGAAAAGCTGCATAAATTGAATAAAAGAATGCAAAATCCAGTTATAATTAGCTGACGCAGATGGTGCATTCACCAAACGTCAAACATTTAACAGGATGCCATAAGCATGAACTCCCTGTGCCAGAGAATGAATTGTAACGATGAACATTTATGTTGTTTGATTGCATACAATAAAAAAAACGAGGTTCCTTTGCACCTATTTAAATGGATTGTTAAAAGTCTTGTGTGGAAAAGGGTTTATCAATCTATTTAGTTTGTTTCGGTTAATTTCGGTCAAAATCAAAACATTTCACTACTCATTCTTTGGAATATGACTGGAAATATGACGAATGTCTGTTTAGAATATATTCAAATGACTATAATAGCTGTTTTCACCATCAGCATATAAGAAGTTGGCGAAGTGAAAAAAAAATAGTAACAACTTACAATGGAAAGAAAAAATGAAACATAAAAAAGCCGGAAATTTGATTGAAGACAAAAAAGCCGAAATGTGAATAAAAATTCAAGAAATCTGCCTAAAATTAAAATGGAATATAAAAACTTCTTCTTTTCTTTTCGTCGTCGTCGTCGTTGTAGTAGTGTATTATGCCATAAGACATGTTTGCTGTAGAACCGAAATACAAACGTACACATCACATATTGTTGGGAATGTACCACACCTCTTTTGGTGCTTTTGAATGGATGATGAAAAACGCATATAAAATAATCATAATAACAAGAACAACAACAATATAAAAAAAGAAGCCTACAGCCGTCATGTGTGTTTGTGTAGCAGTGCCATTTGTTGACATTCGCCTCAGCGAGAATGATGACTTGCTGGCAACCAAATAGAAATTATGAAATGAATTGTAGAATATGTGGAAGAAATTTGGCATACACAAAATCCCACACACAAAAATATAGGCAAAAGTGACATATACAGAGCCCATTAAGCAAAGAGAAAATAGACAGGCATGTGAACGAGAATTGATCAAGAGAAAGAGTGAGAAAACAATGAGCGAAAAAAAAGGCGCGCGCAAAGGAAGACAAATCGAATCGCACACGGAATGCGTCTCTGGCTTTTATCCGAAGAAAGCATTTCAAAAACTGGTGAATGGGATTTGTGATGTGTGTTTTTTTCTTCTTCCAGTTCAACTGAACACATTTCAACTGAATGTACGATAATGGAAATCATTTAAAATAACACAAAAAAAATAATGGAATAAAAAACGCAGAAAAAAACATGGATGAAAAAAAAAATAAGATCGAATCGAACTCGTGCGACGAATTCGCTCATCGAGTTGTGGTATTTTTCCAATATATCGTCAAGATGGTACAGACGGTTTACAATAGATTCGATGAAGTTTCCTCCACGAATAGAAATCCAATAACATGGAAACATGTTAATTGGATGGAGAGAAAGAAAACCAACGCGATCAACGAAACAACGTTGAAAGTATGAGGTGGACCAATTATTGGCGAAATAATGGGATTTTTTTTATTCGTAAGTGGATTTTTGTATTCCGATAGATTGATGGAAACCGTT
The DNA here is from genome assembly GCF_009176525.2 of Contarinia nasturtii. Taxonomy (NCBI): domain Eukaryota; kingdom Metazoa; phylum Arthropoda; class Insecta; order Diptera; family Cecidomyiidae; genus Contarinia; species Contarinia nasturtii. The sequence continues at coordinate 2,989,747 of NW_022198581.1, forward strand.
ACTTTGGTCTCTATCAGAAAACCAAAAGATCGAGATCGACACACATATATATATATAAAATCAAATGAGAAGTCTTCGAATCGAAAATATTTTTCTTTTTCCATACTTTCCATATGTTTGTCGAACCGACCAGACACATGCACTCGTAATGAGGCGATAGACATTGCCATTCAATCAATTCGCATCAATATCGAATCGGCGGTTAAGCGATAAATCATCTGAGTTTGTTTATTTTCTTTGTGTGCCTAATTTATTTTGACCATAAACACTCAAATGGCAGATTTTTTCTTATCTTTGCCGCCAATTTATCACTTGATTTTGTACCGATTTCGGTTTAGATCAAAGTTAAAGTGGATCTCATTAAGTAGAAGGGAATTTGTTTGATAAAAAAAGAATCAAATAAATCAGAAGTAATTTTATAATCAGTAAATAAGTATGATAAGTATAAGTAAGTTTTTCATTGAAATTTACACCCATGATAGTTTATCTCCTCATCAAGTAATCAATGGCAGCGAAAATAAGGGATTATAATTAATCAGCTACGTATTATTTTTTGCATGTGACAGCGAATCAAAACATAGGAAGTGAGCTACGTTTGTTTGGTTGTTTCCAGGCGCGCCGTACAATTAGTGTTCAATAAAATAATGAAGTAAGACGATGAAGAAAAAACACAACCTCCAACAAAAGAACGGAACAAATCGGAAAACAAACGCACTTGGTCCAACCGATGGGTCATGCAACTCACTTGAATCGAATATTTTGAGAAAGTTAATAAATAATCATATTTTATTGATTCTTATGAATTATTAATCAAGACTTTCTCATCGAAAGGCGAATAGAACCATCTACTGTGCGCGTACGCTTTATTTCATTTTTGAGAAAAAAAAAGAAGATATATGATTAGTTTGTATTGTTTGTATGTTGTTTCTTGCTTTGTTTTCGGTTCTTTAGAAGAAAATAGAAAAGAATGTCTGAAAATGGGGCATCTAACTAACTGAAAATCGGACGCTCAACACGCTGTTGTTGGATCCAAATGATAGTCGATGTTCGTGGGAACAATCTAACCGCAGATGTTTAATATTTTAGGTGATGAGTAATAATTGCCACCGCTGAGTGAGCATGGCATATGATATACAAGGATTTTGTTGTGTCAACACTGACATGGATTAGTTTATTTTTGTGCCTATAAGTATATTTTTTGTGTGTGTGTCTATTATTCATAAGCATTAAATGTACAAACAATGGCAAGAGCACGCATTGTCATCCAAACGAAACTGTGTATATATCGAAAACTTTGGAAAAACCAAAAAGTACTCTTCAATCACCAACCACCAACTAACAATGGGTTGCTATTTCTTTGCTTTTATGATACGATTTTTTTTTGTCACCAATTTCCTAGGTGTTGTTGTTGTTTATTGGTATTGAGGCTTGTTTTTAACTATTCGAACACAGAGAGAGGTGAAAATTGGCATCACACTCATCATAGGTAATCATTATTACCCACTGTGCATGTTAAAATTCACATGGTATTTAATAAATCCATTCAATAAATTCATGCGCATCAGAAGAGAAAAAATGAGAGAGAGAGAGAGAGAGAGAGAGAGAGAGAGAGAGAGAGAGAGAG
>NW_022198581.1:2991380-3088271 GCF_009176525.2 Contarinia nasturtii
GAGAGAGAGAGAGAGAGAGAGAGAGAGAGAGAGAGAGAGAGAGAGAGGGAAAAAGGAAACACACAAAAACAACGTCAAATAAATTCGAAAGCACATCACTCTCGAAAAATCAGCGGGAGACTGTGCACGGACGGGAATTCGGCACAAGCGTTCAACATAAATGCGCAAATAATTTAATAGCATCTTTGCACAAAACAACAAACCGATCAAAGAAAAATCGTATGTGAATTGAAATGAGCGCTATAGGAACAAGTACAACCATTACCATTTATGAAAAATACATTACATTTTGTCCTTTTTTGTGTCAACCTCTAATTATAGCCGCCACTTCTCTCTCTCTCCCCCTCTCACTCTCTCAGTGTCGATTTTAATGAAGCGTAGAGGAAAAGGAAATCGGACCAAAATATGGTTTGCTCTTTACCTGCGACACCCAAAACAATGCGCCAAAAATATCATTTTCTTTTCACTTAGTTTTGGTTGTTGTTTTTTTTTTGACTATATTTTACAAAACAGCATCGACATCACTTCTTAGTCGTGTTTCAACATGAAGATTAAAAGATTAAAGCAATGGAAACAAATCTCAGCACTTGAAACCATTTTGGATTAAATCCATTTATGTGTTGTTGTTCATTTTGTTATTTAGTTTTGGCAAAACAAACCTCGGGTTGCATATATGCACAGATAAACTCAATGAAAATAAGAGATTAGGTCAAGTAGATGATTGTACAAAAAGAGACACAATATGCCATTTGAGATTTCATACTTTACCTTTCTCGTCTATTTCCCGTTGCTCCTTCGGTTCGTTTATCTCTAACGTTCTTTTTTTTGTTTTCAATTGAATTGTGTAGCATTAAAATATACTTGAAATCTTTTTTTTTTGTTTAAGAAGTCATACACCATCAACATACATGCACAAAGGATATCGAAACATTTTATCCGATTTCTTTTAGATTTTTGCTATTTTCGAATGAAGATTTATTTACATTGAATAAAATCGGCTCATTGCTTATTTCACTTACTTTTATAGTTCCCTTTCGCTGAAACATAAAGTCTACAACTAAAAAAAGGATGTTGAAAAGAAAAGTCAGTTTCGAGTTATTTTTTATATCGTTTTTTTTTTTTTGAATTTTACGAAATATATTTTAATTTTTGTCAAATTCATCGTCATCTATAGTAATTATATTAATCATCATAGTTAGCTCATAGTTTATAATATACATAAGATTAAAGTATACATACATTATATGCAAGATTATGTCTAATGTGTGTGTGTGTGTGTGTTTGTGTATATTTCTGCATTGAAATTCTTCATAAATTTGTTGGGTTACTGTTGCAAAGTTTATTTTTTCGGTCTGTTGTTATGTTTGTTGCATTTAAAGTGATCTGGTTTTGTGAATTTGATTCAAATCAGTGGCCTTTTCTTATCGTATTGTTGTCGATTCGTCCCTTTTATCTTAATTATTGTTTTTTTATTGACCCCCTACAGCCAAAACCATTGATATTTTCATCATTTAGATGCTTTAGTTAATACACAAAAATAAATTGGATTTGTACAACACACGACATCGTTCCCAAACGACGGAATTTGATCGATGTTGACGATACACTTCGAGATCAAAGTTGTAAGAAAAATGACAAATTTTCTTTGAAAACCAAATTGTGTAAATGACATTTATCATCAAATGTTTTTTTCTCTGGTTTGAACGAATGAATATCGTTGCATTTTTACATCGAACAAAAATCAATTTGTTGCGTTTGCTTTGTACATCGTGTGGTTCAGGACTTTTAGTATTGAAGGAATGTTGAAAAATGATGATTCATACCATGAATCAGATGCGGTGCGGTATTGTCAGTCCCTGATTAGCCAATATAAATAATATTCTGTGTCACTTAAAAACAAACAAAAAAAAGAGAGAATATTTGTGATTTCTTACCAAAATGCCAAACAATTTGAATTCTTTTTTTTCTCTTTTGCACGCATGTGCATCAATTGTGTTTGTGTTTGTGCAAAACCGCTTGAAAACACGGCGATTGCATTGTCTGTATGTGTGCTACAACAATATCTACAATCCAAATGTTGATTTGTAAATTAAAGAAACGATCAAATAAGCATTATTCTTTTCAATACCTCCTTATTTTATTAAATAGTTTCACATTAAACATTTTTTGTTCACAATTTTGTGTCTTATTTTTTGTTTTCATTTATTTTCACTAAGTGTAAATTAAATAAATTCATTTCGATTTGTTTTCTACATTGAACTTACAAAAAAAAAACAGAAGAAGAAAACATATAGGAAAGCGTACGGTTTGAAATGTGGAATGTAAATTTGTATTGAACAATATATATTGAAAATTCGTTTCATCAAATATGTAAATAAAAAAAAATTGTGCACGCGTTTGGCGCGTGTCTTATTGAAAATCGTTTATTTCTCTCACATTTTATCCTATCTCGCCACTCTTCGTTTTTCTTCTCAATTAATTTTGTTTCACTTATATTCGACAAAGTAGACCAAAAAATGACATCAATTTCTAACTAAATAAATTGATTTTCATATTATGAAGTTGTTTTTGGGGAATATTTGTTTCGGCCAAAACCAACAAAAAAAAAACAGTTAGGTGCATCGATTATTGTGTCGGTTTTCTCTCTCTTTTGCCTATATGTTTTGTTTAGGTGTGTTTCATTTCACTCTTTATTAGAAATGCTAACTTTCTTATTTCCCTTTTTTTAAAATCTAATTTTAATTTTTTTTTTTTGTTCTTGTTTGCACAGGTATTTTTTTTGTCATTTATCGATTTTGCAAATGATGATTTTTGTTTTGTGTTTTTTCTCTTTAAATTTCATATTCCTTACTATCTAAAATGAATAATTTTCTTTTTGTGTTTTGTTGTTGTTTTATTAATTTTTACGCACTATTTTTTTCTTCTTTTTATCGTTAGAATCGATTAAATAATTTCCATGTTTGACCACAAAGTGCGCTATAGTCCTTGTTACACATATACACACACCCTTTCGATCGACACACAATTTTACGCTACTAAAGATTTTTTCAATCAATTTGTGTGTTTGTATCTCTCTCTATGTCGATTGTTTAGTATTTCAGATCGCTTAAAAATTAATGCTGCTCATGTTGTTCTTTGTACAATTTATTTGTTATTGTTCACTATAATTAGTTATTTGCGATTTGTTTACCATCAATTAAATGAAGAAGATGTGTGTGTGCCTCTGTGTGTGTGTCTGTGAAACAGAGTGAGTGAATGGCGTATGCGTCTATGAGTACAAAACAAAAAGAAAACGAATTTTGTCCAATGAATTTTGACATTTGGAATATGATGGGAATAGAGTCATTTGTTCAAGCGACGGCATTTTAAACGCACAAGTTCAATGCATTCCCAATGGAAAATGTTCGAGTGGATGGACTACACACGTTTCCTATGCATTTTTTACGGACATTTTTTTTATATGTTTGCATCGTGAATTATTTCGCAATTGCTTCATTTAAATTTCAAAAATGTGTATGTGTGTGTTAACGTTTTTTCCACATGCATTCCCGTTTTATTTGTAGCACACAGGTTTCGTTTGATTTTATGATCAATGCAGAATTATAAACTAACCATTTGAACAAAAATTTAAAATTCCATTTGCAAAATTAATTTGAGCTACACTCATCTCCACCACACAGACACACGCACTAATGCGCGTTTACACTGCTCACAAAAAGACATACACAAAAAGGCAAATTCAAAGAAAAAAAATATAGTTTCATTATTTATACAATATTGCACAGCACTTGTGTCTGTTTTGTTTCGCGTTTCAAATTTGATCCGTAGAATTATTTTTTTTGTGTACAAAATTTGCATCGCTTCACATTTTTCGGTTCAATTTATAGCGTCGGGTTGTGTTCATTATTTACGCACGCATTTCTGGTGCATACGATTTATCGGTTGTCTGTCTGTGTGCTTGGTTAAATTATTCATTGTAATGATCGAATTTGTTTCGGGATATGGAACAACAACAACAACAACAAAAAATATGATGAAACACATTTATGGGCATATAATGTTGTGCATTTAAGAAATGTCGATTGAAAGAAAATTCAAATAGAATGTTGATGCATTTAATGTATGTGTGCTTTAATGGCGCTCGGCATTTTCTTGAAGCATTGTAAAGAAAAATTAAAAGCGCAACAACTAAATCAAAATAGAAACAAGCAATCCTATATATATATGCACTTTATCTATTCACCGGACATTTATATTTTGTTGTCGCGTCATTTGTTCAATTGTTTTGTATGTATATGTGTGTGTTTGTGTTCCTTTTTGTTTTGTTCTTCTTTTCATCTTATCAATTTATTGAATTTTTATTAGTACTTACGCTAAAAACTATCATTTATTATGCCTACTAGTACTTTGACATTAATTCTAGGTTTTATGTTTGAAAAAAAAATTGTCTCTTTTGTCATTTTGTTTATGTATAGTTTATTTATAGATAAACCGTTGTTTTTATTTCTCTTCTTTCTGAATGTCTTACTTTTCATCATCATCATATTATGTATATGTGTGTATTTAAATCAAATGTTTATGAGAAATATCAAATTTTCCTAAACCAACGAAATCGACGGGAGAGAAAAAGTAAAATTTAAGCTGAAAACTACATATATAATTTGCATTTTCATGTACACTATGGATTGATAAATCCATTTGATTTTTTACTTTACATTCTTTCAAATGACATTTTTAGATAGTTTTTTTTTGTTGTTGTTGTGAATACTATTTTTTCGCCGTTTTTAAAGTTAATGTCGAATGTTAAGTGTGTTTCGTATGTCAAACGAAATCAACATAAAATTATTTTGTTTTTTTTTTCTTTTCCGATTGATTTGTTCATTAGTTTTGAGAAAACATAAAACAAATAACATTGAGATCGTATAGTTTGTAGTGTGTTTTTTGTTTTACATTTTTTTTGTTGTTTCTCAACTCTTCAGATTCATTCGGAAATTCTTTGTATGTATTCTAGGTTTCTATTTTGTGAATGAATTGGAAAAACTGATTTGGTAAAAAAAGAATGAAAACCGCATGTTTCATCCACCCCAAGACAAACCATTTCCATCGATCCAAAACAAAATAACAAAAAAAAATCTGAATTTATTATCAAGAACTGTTATTCCATACTATATAGATAATTTTAAGAGAAGAATTTTCATTAAAAATGTGTCTCGATAGTTTTTTAATGGCCAATGATGATTATAATCGATTCAAAAAGGGTATTTTTTTTGTTCTTTTTAGCTAAATAAATAATTCATTGCATTATGTATACTTGCGTGTGGCATATGTTATGTATCTCTTGTCGGTCGCTCTGGCTCTTTCATTTCAAACTGGTATCGAGTGCATTTTGAAAAATAGGAAAAACTCAACATTATCTCCTAAATAACATTCAGTTTTTCTCTTTCATTTTCCCCTCTTACTCAAACAAAAAAAAATATCATTTTTCTCTCTGTTCATTTCTTTGATGGCTGAGATGTGATTTTACATTAATGCAATTACTTTTTGATCCTTTTATACCTTTTCAAGATCAGTTTTTTTTGTGTATTATTCTGTTTTTTATACTACGATATCGATTCACTTAACACACCATGTTTTACTGTTTACTTGGCTAATTATTAACATTCATCACTCTTTTGCACCAACCAATTTCTAAAGTTTAATATTATGATTTTTTTTTGTTGTGTATGTTTATGCTCATTTCTCTTGTTTTACTTTTAAATTTTTTGTTTGATTTCTTAAAAAAACGAAGTTTTAGGTTAATTTATGATTTCATTCATGTTAAACTGCTGGCCATACTCTGAAATTAAATGAGAAAAAATACCAATTCGGTTAGTAAATTTAGTTTTAAATCATGTATTTTTTTATGAATATGATCGCAAATGACATAAGTTTAATAAAGCAATTTTAGAACTTTAATGGAAAATGTTTAACGAATGCTTTTCGCCAACAAAAAAAAAAGAATGAACCAGATGAAAGTAAACAAACCAAAACAATTTGCTTTGTAATATGTACCTACGTTAATAGTGATGGATTCGTTTCAGGATACCAATATTGTGGCATGTAGCCGCCCATTTGAGGTGGTGGATGTGATTGTGGAGGCGGTTGATGCGTCTGCATTTGTGGAGGCTTGTGATCAGACCAATGTGGCGGTTTTTGATCCCAAGGTGCTTGAGTTTGTGGACTTAATCCTGAAATTTAACATAAAAAATTAAAAATGAAAATCCGGTTAGCAAAATCGGTAATTTCTTCATGATTTATTTGCTATATGAGATTGAGTGAAAATGTGAAAAGTCCGAAATTTTGTCTGCTATTAATGATTTAATATGGAATAAAATACAAACCTGGCGATAGTTCGGATACTGGTGTGCTCGATGGTGTTGGACTCTGACCTGGAGGTAGAAAATGAGAAGGTGAACCACTAACACTTGAACCAGGTGCGCCTAACAAACAAATAATAACAAATACATCGCACTATTAGACTAAAAAGTTCAAATTCAAACCGTGCACACGTTCAATGCAGTTCAATAGATTTTTTTTTGTGTCATAAAGTTTCTTTCACTTGAACCATCAGGGCATCGTTTCAATTCGCCATTTTAGCCTATTTAGCACACTCCAAAAACAACAACAACTACTGCGTACTAAGGTGCAATTCATAAATACCTGGATGCATTGTTTGATGATTTGGACTGTGAGAACCTGGATTTTGTGTCCCTAACGGCATTCCACCAGCACTGCTGCCACCGCCAACGCCTGGTCCTTGTGCTGCTTTCATCATTTTCTTGTATTTTGATCGTCTATTTTGAAACCAAATTTTCACCTGAAACAAAAAAGGAACATTTTGTTAGCGACCGGCATTTCTATCATCTTCAAATGAAATCCAAATTCTAAAGCGACGAGGAAAATTCACGGATTTTTATTTGTTAAGCAAAAAAAAGAGTTTCATTCGAGTCATTTGCCCCCCATGCATATTCATTTTGTGCGGCTAAGCTGCCGCTTTCAACTTCGCCATCGAGTCAAAAGATACGAGTGTGAAGGAGATGAAAAAAAAAACCGAGCTTAAAAAGGTATATGATGAATCACAACGCTCACTCGCTTATTCGCGCAATTCATTTTTATGCATTGAAATGCGCATGAAAAAACAAGATCATTGTAGTGACTTTTTATGCGCACACTCATTGCTGCATATAGCATCTCGCTCAAGCATGCGCCTGTGTATGAGCCGTGCGTTTTGCATTCGGGAAAAAAAAGAAGTATTTGTTACAAGGTCTTATTATAAGTGTCTTGTTTAATTTGCTGTTTGCTGCAGTTGTTTCTGCTGCGCAACGTACATTCGGTTTTTTTTATTCGAATTTACTGTTTGATATCGTTAATTATGAATAAAAAAATAATCGCCGTCATATCTTTTGCGTACACATCGCGATTCTTTTTTTCATGCGCACTTACCGAGTTCGATCGAATCGAAAGCAAAAAAAAAACATGATATTATTGATTCACGACGCTCTTCATTCGATGAAATTTCGACTTTTTTCTGCTTGCTCAAAAATCCATGGGAATGTGGTATTTTTTTTGTTTTGTTTTTGAATAATCGAAGTTAATTTCTTAGCGCTCCAAATTTGCACCCATCAATATATGTGTCGATCGTGTCTTCGTGTGTTGATTTCAAAACATAATTTCGAATCTTTCAAGATTAGCGATTCGCAGTCTTACAAATCAAGCGAAATCGATGTATGAATCAAAGCACATAGCAAAGATAAAACTTTGAAAGGGGGACCAAGCGAGAGAAGAAAAATTGAATAAAATTGTTCAACGTTTTATAAGCAACGCATGTTCATTACTGTTACAATCGAATTCACGATCATCACCGATGGAAATTCAGACTATTTTTTTTTTTGTTTCACGTTGCGAAAATTGTTGTTGTGCTTTATTTGTACGCTGGCTGGCAATTTTTCATTATTCATTCATTTTCGAAGAAAATAGATTTATAATTATATCGACATACAGTTTAGTTATTAGTTGAAAGTAATCTCGGTTTTGTATTGTATATATTGTATAAGAAGCAAGATTTTTTATTTCTAATTTTTTTGACAAAATCAAAACGATTTTGAGAAGCTATAAAAAACAAAATACACACACACATACACGAATCAAGACAAGATATTCGCAAACAATAAATGCACGTCGCACTGTTGTTCTTCAATTAAAACATGCATTTTTCTTGATAAATTTATCATCTTGGAATCGGTTTTTTTTTAATTTCGTTCATTGTATGTGCAATGTGTGTTCATGTTTGGGGTTTTTTTCGTTGTTGTCGTCGTCATGCATCAATTTGCAGCCTGCATAATCAAGCAAGACACTGCATAATATGGATTCACTCGCTCGCTCACTCACTCATTTGCGCTCATTCATTCCCTCACTCACCAAACCGAGCCAGAAGTAATGTAAGTGTGTGTTTGTGTGACTCAATCGACTTCAAATCAATAAAAACAATGTGCGACTGCAAATTAGCCGCCGGCTGTAAACAGAATATTAGCTGCAGATTCTTTGTTTGCGTCTCCTGTGCAATTACATTCATTATATTACTAATGAATGTATTCGCATTTTTTTCTTCGCTTCTCTCGACGATTCCAATGATATTTTTCAGAGAAAAAAAAACACACACACAAATCATATGAACACGAAATGAAGCTTCTTAATTTGCACGGAAATGAATTCGATTTCATTTGCGGCGACATATTTTGACTGTCATCTTGATCGGGTGGCTTTGAAGAAGATTGAGATGTGAATTAAAAGATTTAAAGAATAGAAAGTTGGAAATGCACACCTATATGTTGATAAACATTAGTTTGGCACTTTATCGAGGGTTTTGTTTTTCAAGCTGCAACTTTTTCTTTGCGATATTTAAATCGAAAGAAAAAATTGCACAGCGCCGTGCCAAAGAGAGTACACGAGAAGGAGAGTTGGAGTAAAAAAAAAAACCAGAACAAATATCATGGTGCCAATCAATGCAAGTGCACGTTGGAGACAATATCTCAAACAGGTTGTTGAATTTAATTACATGTAATCTGCATAATAGACACAATAACAGCATTGCCAGTGCATTTTTTTTACATAATTATTTTTTTTTCACCGTCTCTGTCTCTCTCTTTCTCTCGCCTTTCTCGGCTCACACAGCTTGCCGTCCAAATTATGGCTATTGGGCAAAACTATATTTGTTGCGTCAATTTTTCTTCTGTAAAACAGGATCAAGAGGTGAATACTTGTTTTTTTCCCTTACGAAGTATTTCTAAGGTTATATTAGTGTTGGTTTTCTCTTTCACGCTCTCATTGTCATTGATCGTCACACTCATTAAAATTATTCCGTCGATTTGATGTGTTATTGATTGGTAAACTCAAGCCAGTATTCATTGCAGTATAACTTTTGGACGGACGAAAAAAAAACTGTTGGCACATCGATTTGTAATACGCACATATAATGATTGGCATGATATTGAGATGTATTGAAAACACCTTCAAGTGAATTTTCATCCGACCCACAATAAAATCACATAAGTTTCATGTCATATGCACAATTCATCAATTTTCTGCGCGTTACAATCTAAATTTTTTTGCTGCATTCGCACGTTTTGTTCTTATTTTGTTTTATATTTTGTTTCCCTTTCAATTCAATATCACTCGCTGATTTTCTGTCGTACTGGGTATGTTGTTGTTACGTGTGTGTGTTTTTTTTTTCAAATTCATTTTGCATGTAGCCTGAGAAAAAAAAGAATCTACGAACGATCAAATTGAATAATTTAAACATTGACCTGCCCTACCCACTTCCAATATATGTAAATTATGCTCATACATTGAGCAATCTGAATGAACGTACATAAAAACGAACAATAAGACGAACAAAATGAAGCTGAAAAAAAAAGAACTAAGGCAAGGATGATTTTCCACATGAAAAAAAGCGTAGCAGTGTCGTCGTCGGCGGTGGCGGAGGCAATAGCAGCACCAACAAACGTGGATTCACAGTATGGATAACAAAGTGTGCCCAAACATCTTCTATTAATTACACGACATTTCAATTGAAACATCATTCCGTTAATTCAATGCGAACATTTCCATTTTTGGCGAAAAGCAAATAGCGAAACTGCATCACGGCAAAGCCGCCGTGGCAAATAATGAAGATAAAAAAAGGGAAAATTTTTCTCAACATACTAAATACATTGCGCGTGCAATGCTAGATTGACTTACTTGGTTAGTAGTTATGTGCATTTATTTTTCTTTCTCTCTCTTTCTCGCACTCTTATGACAATGTGTTCAAATGCAAGCGCTATGAAAAGCAATAGTTGTTGATGATTATTCTTTTTGTTGACGTTCGTTTCCAGCGAAACAAATGACTTATTTATTGAATTTAACGCTTGGTTAAATGCATACAATATTTGCTTTATGCGTAATGTAATGTTCATATGATTCCGACGACGATCAGCGGCTGTGTCACACTATCATCCACCGTGTGCACGCTCACACACACACACACTCACTCCACCATGTTCATTACGTTTTCATTTCATAGTCATTCATGCATTAAGCATAATGCCAATAAATGAAGTTCAATCGAAAATAAACCGAAATCAAATTATAGGCGAATGCCGCGACGAGAGAAAAAAAAATCAGTTCTTTAATTCTCTGTTGTAATTTTTTAATGTGTCACTACTTGTGGGTCTTTCTTACGCACAAATAACTGTTTCATTTGAAGTTAATGAACAAAGGGGTCAGATCAAGGGGTGATTTGGTTATGATTTAGTCATTTGAAATGAATTTCTTAATTTTTTTACACGAATTTCTTTTGTATAAATGAATTTGGCTATTATCTCTCTCTCACACACACACACACAAATGGTTAGGGTTCGAGTCTCTTGTCTTCAAAAAAAAAAATTGTTTATCCATCCATCATGCATTCTAAATTTGTCATTTATAATAATTCAACTTGTTCATAAAAATACAAATAACATTTTTTTGGTGTTTTTATTCAGTTGATGATGAAAAAAAATCTCAATCACAGCATTTTAATGGCATAGAAACAGAGTTTTTCTCTGCCCACGCAAATACAATAAAAATTTATTGAATGCGGAAAGAGGTTTTTTTTCTGTCATTTCAAGCTCAATAGATCGTGTATAACATTGTCGTTTTAGTTGATGATTAAGCTGAGTGCGATTGTCAATTTGACAAATTTTGTCGTTTTGGTCTTGTCGCCGTTTGGATGTATTCGAAGTTTTTTTTTTCTGTCCTCTTCAATTGACTTCTTTCAAATTGCTACTTCAACCAAAAAAATATCGTTTTTCGAGGGTATTTTCTTTCTCTCTTTTTTTTTCGCTGTGTGTCGCATACATTGTTTACCTAGTTTGTTTTATTCTTCAAACGCATACACATGGAATCATTGTTTTGAATTGAATTTTCGGTCTCATAAGTCATAGCTCATAAAATTGTATTAAAACATTCAGCACACAGGCTCACCACATAAGCATTCACAAATTTATGAGCAATACAAACAAAGATGACATAATGAATATGAACAGAATAGAAAAAAAAATATTTCATCGAATATATGCGTGTGACACAAAGTCAGCGAGGAAATGAGACAAGAGAAGCTGACATCGTCCACGACACAAAAGCAAATGGAACTAGCGAAAAAATTTATATACACACACACATTTATATATACACAAGTGGAGCAAGAGAGAGAAAGAGAAACAAATTTTTACTGCGAACGTGAATACACAACGCAAAATGGAATAATAGTTGATGGGCAAAGACAATTATGGATTCAGTCAGGCATTGAATTTTGTGTGCGTTTTTCTTCTTACGCTCTTGCTGTACGTAAAAGTCACATCATTGTATGTCTCATGAATCGCGTCGATTTTTCAGTTTCGCCTGTGTGGATTTTTGTTCTTGAATTTTGTTTGGCTTCCTCTCTCTATCTATAGCATATACAAATGGAAAGAGTTTGCTTGAAACGAGAGAAAAGCTAGAGCGAAGAGAATGAAAAAAAAAACTATCTCAGGTTAGCGTAAGAAAAATCGTTTGGCCTGTCAAGCGGCGAGAAAGAGACAAGTCATGGCATAGAACAGGCAGGCCCCGAAAAGAAAAAAAAATCTCGCTGTTTGCGAGCATGCAATTATTATTAGAGTCCAGTACACACAGAACAGCATACACAAACAACAACAATGACAAATCAAGCAGCGGCGCATTTTTTTCACTCGCATAGGCTTTGGTTTTTTTTCATTTATTTCTCCAGCAAAATTTCAATCAGCCAACCTTGTCGCGAGCAATTATTACACATACAATTTCTCCTATGTTTAAAAATGAACACAAAAACCATTTTTTTTCTCGCTAGCACTCGTTTCGTACGCTTTTTTGTGTTTTTTTTTCTTTCGGTATATGGGCGCGCGCGCATTTCAATGCAAAGGTATAGTCGAGAGCGCATTTAAAGTTTTTTTTCTGGCTGGCTTTTTTTCTATTTTATTGTTCAGACGGTCATTTGGATACTTTGTAGAACTAAAAACGCAACAACATAAATAAAGTTGTATTTGTTGAATAAAAAAACAGCAAAAACACGACAATTTTATCATATTTTGCTGTTGTAGGTTTTGTTTTTGTTGTCGGTAATGATTTGTTATTATTTCAAAAGCGCTATGCGTATTGGCCACAATCAAAAACAGACGAAGATTAAAATGTAAATGCAATAACTGCCGATGTTTTTATTAAGCGATTTGGATACAATGAATGCATTTGAACGGTTGAAAGTTTACTCTGATGGAAAAAATTGTAAAATTTTCAACGAATTCTTCTGAAAAGTTCTTAACATTATTCGAACAATGTATCCAACATTGGTGGAAAATCACCGAGTTCTGTTTCAACTTTCTACACTGCAGACGAATGATATAATGTAGATGAAAACTCTTATTATTATTGTATGCTATTTAGCAAATTGAGTTTTTTCATATTTCAAATAAGAAGCTTCATATCATTTTGTGTGCATCATCACATTGAATGTGATCACATTCCACCTAAAAGAAATTATTCACTTTTGAGTAATTGCGGAATGATTTATCGGATCGCTCAGTTTTATGACGAACATTTAATCGACATTTTTCACGCTTAAGGACCGCTCCTCACTGCCGAACAAGAATCTCATACAAGCAAAAGGAAAACAAAAACCCAAACGGAAAGTGAATAAAAGAGAAAACATAATAAAAACCCGTGAACTGAAACTGCAGAAAGCGATTGTACATATGCGCGCAGTGTGCGCATTGTGACCTCAACGCCGACTGCGACCGTACTTATAAAATTATTAACCAAAAACTAAACATCTACAGAGAGGATAGAAAAAAAAACTACACCATTGTTCTCATCATATTATATTTAAATATCATTTTTTTGATTACGTTCAGGTTCTTTTTTTCGTCATCATCATTTCGATCAAGTGGCATTGTTGTATGGAGTAGGATTTGCTAAGTTTTTTTTTCACTGTCGCTGTCTCTGTCTGAGCACTGCCAGTCAAACAATAAAAGATTGTTTGCTTTTTAACAATGTCATATTTTTTATTTCGATGTATCGGAGCGAACGAGGGAGAGGGGGAGAGAGAGAGAAACGGAAAAAATCACATACAAAAACAAGTGTCTCCAAATTGCTAAGCCATTGTTTCATAGGCGAAAAAAACACGTGAAAAGAAACAAAATACACAAAAAAGGTCAATCGTAGTTATAAACAGCAAAAAAAAGGCAGGCGGGGAAATCGTTTGTTAAAAATTATTCGGATTCCTTTTTCATAAAATGCATGTCATATGACTGACTAAAAAAAGTCATCTCTCAAAATATGATTGTAAATTTCATTTGTCATCATTTCGATTCCGTCATCAGTTCCGTCGAGCACAAATGAACCGTTGTCATCAATTCATGTATAAATTAATGTTGACAATGAATTAAATGCAAATTTGCTTTGTTTTTTTTTCTTTCGTTTTGTTATTCTTCCATCGAGTTGTGTGAAACGTCACAATTTCAACAGTAGACAAATCAAAGAAATGCCAATGTAAGTGGTTGACGATGGATTACGAGTGAGAATCCGATGATAAATAGATACGTATGTATTTTTGAATAACAAAGATAGAGAAATCTTTATAAAGAGATATCACCGAGTGCATTCGATTTGCAACAATGCGGCGCAACGATCTTCCGAGAAAATGAACCAACCACAAACTTAAATCATGTACATGTGTACGCTCTTTGCTTCGAATGCATTTTGTGCGATGTGCATACATGAATATGTGTGTGTGTGTGTGTGTGCATATTTCCGTTGATGCACAAATATTCGAAGCGACAAATGCTATTTTCTATCTATCTATCTCTATCTCTCTGCGACTCTCATCATAATGATAATCTATGAAATTTGTCTACTTCACTTATTTCTTATGTTATATTATATTTATATATGGATGGTTTTACATTTTGATCATGTATCTTTGTTGCTCATTTTGGCGTGATGTATGCGTTCGGCCTCTTGATATTTTCTCGGTTATTGTTGGCAAGAGTACGGCATTTTCCCAGAGACTCATGACAATGCTATTGACGTTACTATTTGTTGTTGTTGGTGCTATTGGATTTAGTGAAGAATTGAAATTTTTTAAGACAAAGTACCTAAAAACAAACCTCACAAACGAAAAATAGTCAGTACAGAGAACGAGCGATCGTACTGTTTGCTAGTTTGTTTTTATACGATGTGTATACACAATGGGCAATGTGTGTTTTTCGTCATGCAAGGCTTATCATGCGAGAAATATGCACTATGCCTGTGCCTTTTTATACACACATACACACATCAAATATTTTCATCTGAATACTCGCTGCCTTTTTTCGTTGTCGTCGTCATTCTTTCTTCTTCTATCCCGGCTTTTTTCCACGTTCAATTCTGTTATTCAATGAATTAAACACATCAAATGAAACAACAACAACAACAAAAACAAAAAAAACATTCTGAACTTTTCGTCGTTTATTTGTTTTTACTTTGTATTCTTATTCGCGTCGAAAATTTTATTGTTGTTTCGAATTTTGTGTTCGATTTTTTTTTTCTTTTCTATGTGTATTCATTTCATCTTTGGTCGGTTCTCTCTTGCGCGCGCCCTCTCTCTCCCTCGCATCGTTGAAATGTCCCATTTGCTCATCGTAAATGCAAAAGGAAGCATGCACCAAAAAAAAAGAGAGCGCGCGCACATACGGCCCAATACACCAAAATAGGACGATTCGGTTGAGCAAAGCGATGAACTAGCAGAAGAATAAGAGAGACAATGAGATTGAGCACTAAAACACTCTCTTATTTGAATCGAACCGCAGAATCAATTCGCTCAACGATCGCATAATCAAAATAACTGAATACGAAACTATAGCCAGAGAGATAGACAGAAAGAACGCATTCATATCGATTGTTCGTTACCATGTTATTGCATGTGCATGTCATCGTTATTTGTTTTTTGTGTGCCTGTGCTTTTCCGCTTTTGCATTACAAATGGGCGCGCATAAAATCATCGATTTGACAAAATCGTGTCGCGCATCAAATAAAATACGACAAAATCGTATTATATACAGACGCGCTTTTTGGCATAAAGTGAGAATTTATGGGCATCACCACAAAGATGCATACAATTGACATAATTTTCATTTTGGATATGTTTATTATTCGAACTCTTTTCGATCAATATCAATCAGGCGTGCGCGCGCCTCACAATTTTCAATCGTCTCTCGTTCCACTCTCTCCCTCTCTCGCTATCTCATTTTGTTTGCCGTGGAATCGTTTCTGTTTGCGATTTTTTTTATTTCTTTTCAGTGTTCTTGCATCGTTCTTCGTCGTCATCATGCGTACCATGAATGCAATGCATTTTGTATACAATTTGATGTGATAATGAGCAAATCATTTCATCTTCAAACGAAAATTGTTACGTTTTATGTGACTGAAAGCTTTCTTGTGCTTCGTTGACAATTCAATAGAATACGAAAAACAACTTATCTCGATGACAACGAATGAATTGGCAGTGCATAAACACGAACACAAAAATGCATTGAATACAATCGTATTATTAAAATCTGACGATTAAACAAAAACAAAGGCTGATCTTTCTTACTCTTCCTCTCTCACTTCCCCTCTACTTCTTACTCTCTTTTTGTCTTTGCGCTGTTGACAATTGTTAATCGGTATTTTATATATGTGCATCGTTGTTGTCATCAATAGAGAAATGGCTTTTCGTCTCACATTGTGTGGGTGCAGCTTTGGATGAATACACAATGCAAACGATCAACAAACACTAAGTATGCATTTCATCCGAAAAGGAAGATGAAGTCATTCGCATTCAACCGATTTTTTTCGTTTTGGTTTTACAATGCAGAAGTAGCAAACTCTTTGATTATGTAATCAGTGCTGTGGAGCTTACGGCTGATAACAATTTCATGCACTGATTACTATTCACATTGAATATCGTTGCTGAAAAAAAATTATATAGGCGTATTTGTGTGTACGCATGTGATTGTTCTGCAAGGAACACCATAGAGAGAAACTTCGGTTTGGTTCAATTATTTTCAAACAATTACGTGACGCGGTATATTTACTTTGATTTCAAGTTTAATATGAACGTTGAAAAAAAATGCACACATTTATAAAACGATAGACAAACATGAATAGTTCTGATACACATGAAGCGTGTGTTGCACGATAGACCAATTTTACCATCAGTGTATCGATAGAGTTGCCAACCACCAAACCGATTGGAAATTGGTACTACCAATAGAAAATCTACTGTGCAAATCAAAACCTACTCTTGCGCAAATGTACATCAAGTAATCGAAGGAGAATGAAAATGGGAGAGAGCGAGCAATTTTTTTTCATTCGATCGACTTTGATTGGTTTGGTCGATAACATTAAAATATGGTGTATGTTTTTTGAAATAGATTTTCCCCATGAAAACAAAACTAAAAAAAAATCGATTGTGGACACAACGAATAATAGGTGTTTAGAAATAAGCCTTGTTCATAGTTTTTTATTCTCATATGTTTGGACTCACACACAAACACAATACTTTCACTCGTTCTTTCTATCTTTAAATTTTATAGTGCGAAAGAGCAAAAGATTGCTGTTCTTTTTTTTATTATTATTTTTGTTCAACGTTTGCAACCGTATTTGTGGTTATGTAGGCGAAAGATGGAGCAGTAGGTACATATAAATCATCGTCAACATGTATTAGTCATGTCGATCGACAAAACCCACTATATAAATTTATACATTTTATTTATGCATGTGATGTTTTTTTCCACTGATCTGTCTCCCTGTCTCTCTCCTTCGCTCTCTGTTCGTTTCTCTTCACTTTGGTTTCACTGGCAACAACAAAAAATCATAAATAAATATTCAGCTGTATCGAATGATTGGTACATGTGTTCATAAATCCACAATAGGTTCGGAGTAGAGCAAGAAAAAAAAAATCAGCAACACTTTTTATGGCTTCATAAAAGATCTGCTGCTTTTTTTTTCTATCGAAATTCCATTCAGTGGTGATCTCGTTTATTTTGAATTGTGCTTGTGTGTATTCGTGCGATCGATCGGCATTTGCTAATTTGTCGAAAAATATTATTTGCTAATTAATTGGTGTTATTGTTTCAATCGAAAATTATCATATGATTCATCGGATTCTTGTGTGTGTGTTTCTAAAATTTTCTATATTCATCGCCGAATACAAATAAAACTCTTTTTTTTCGTCATCATATCGAAAACACAACTGTTCCATGCCGATAATTATATGGTAAGCAGTTTGGTAGAGAAAAAAATGCATTAGAAAACAAATCATTGTTTTCAGCGCAAAAAAAATTGAAAACGTTTTCTTTTTGGAAATGTGCACGATACGAATCGTTTTTTTCGTTCCGAACGTTTTTTTGATTCGTTTTTGTTGTTCGTATTGTATTTGCCAGACGTCAGCTCCTCTTCACGCAATGATTTATCGGTTTCTAAAATGACACATCACATCATCCAGAAAACATTGCATTCGATTACATTTAGCACTTAACTGATGGCAAAAAGGGAAAGGGAGAATACAAGAGAATCAGTCTACAAATAAAACATCATTCAATCACGACTACAGCAGCGGCATACAGTACAACCAACAATAAATCTGAGACCGACCGATTGTTGAATGCATGGGGTTACCCAATAATATACTAATTTCACTACTATTCATTTATTGCCACTGATTATTTCAATTATTGCTAATCTGCTGTTGTCTTATCGTATATGTCGCGTCATTACAATTATCTGCTTTGCATGGACAGAAGAGCCAACTTCACAGCAAATATCCATCAGTGGTGTCGTTTTGTTCTTTAAGTTTGCTTTAATTTTCTTTGTGAAATTTTTAATAAAAAAATATTCATACATAGATAATAATCAGTGTATTTTGTTACGCACAACCTGATTCTTGCTATTATTTTTATTTTTCATTATTTTTTTTTACATATGTACGAAAATAACGAAATAGTTATTTTGAGTAACCCCATGGATTGAATGAGAGACGTGGAAACATTCCGAAAATGGCATGAGAAAAACGCTAAAAAGATGTGTATGGAATGAAAAGATCAAGAGAGAGTGAGGGGGGAAACAGCAACAACACTGAATGCAGAAACACTTTTACCTCAAGGTAAACCAAGAAATTCCATTGTTCTATGGTTTTTCAGTTGAACGGTTCTTGTTGGTGAGGAGATCAAGAGCTTGTGGCTTGATTGGGTGTGATAAAGATTAAATAAAATGCTCATAATTTTCCATTTTGAAGACGAATGTGCTGCTGCCAACGAACAACACACCAAAACTTCTCAATGAAATGTATGTGCGTGTGTAAAAATGTGCACTAAGCATTTTGAAGCGAAAAAAAACGCGCATTGTCCATTCTGTTCTCTGTCTCTCTTTTTTTTTCGTATCAAACGAGCGAGTATTAAAAAAGTATGCACATAAATATCACATCTAAATCATGGTCAATTTTGTAATCAATCTTTTTTTCGTTTGGTAGATTTTGCATTCGTTGTGGCTGGCATCAGCAATGCTCACAAGGTTACTCAATAGAAATTGTGCATGTATTCAATTAATATGTAATGCAAAGTCTTTCTCTCCTAGTTCGGAGTCTCTTAAGTCGACTGAACAAGCTCGGTAAGCTTTTAACGAAGAGATGACATTCAATTTCGATTAGTAAATGCTTAGATTGATGCTTCACTTCGTTCGTTTCGGTTGAAAAAATGTGTGTGTGTGCGAACAGTAGTGTTTGTTGTTGTTATCGTGGTTACCTGATGCTTTTGATCGGTCGATTGGCAGCGCTGGCTCTTTGCTGACAAAAACGCATAAAAATGCTGTATTTATTTTGTATGGCATGGATTTTAAGCGAAGTTGCGTGAAAATTACAATAAAATCTTGTCTTTTTTTCTGTCTTTGATGTGCACCGCACAATGTTATATGCTGTGTCGCGCAAACTATTCGCTCAAAACTCAAACAAACAGAAAACGCACATACAGAAAAGACACACATATTCATGTATATATAGGTAAATAACAATGAAAAGTACGGTATTTTTCAACTTTTTTTCTCTGCTGCTGCTGCTGCTGCTGCTGCTGCTGTTCATTCTCTCTATCTCTTTATAGCTCACGCGCGCTCAACATTATTGCATCCACTGTTTCTTTTACTTTTCAAAGACTTTCATTTATTTTTTTAAGATAAAACAGGAAATGAGTATGGAGCAAGCAGAAAAAAACTACAACGACGAATGCAGGCAAACAACAGGCCGACGTTTTCGTACGGCATAAAATGCAAGCAATGTTATATTGCAGCCGATCGCTGCATAATATTCACATTGGACACATACAGAGTCAAACGCACAAACGGGCTCACTCAAAGTGATCCATCTAAACAACGCACACAAATGCCGAAATGACGTGGCCGATTCTCGATGATTCGCGATGTGCTGTTGCAAATTTTTAATGAGTGAATACATGTATTGCACCATGCTTAAGACAAAACGAACACATTCGTTTGTCTTCGTATCTCTCTCACTCTTTCTCACCTTACACCAACCCGATTTTACATTGGGTATATATGTTGCATGCTTGGATTTGGATACGGTGGCCAGTTTAGTTAAAACTACGAATGCGGTTGGAATACTTTGGTTTTTCTCGCCACAGTCTCTCAATGCGACATCAATGACGACGACAACGGCAACGACGTGCACAAAACGTTTCATTGTTGCACACATCAAAATGCGCGCGACTATTCATTTTATCTGGACCGAAGAATGTCCTTTTTGGAATTCACTGCTCACGGGCATTTCTTTACGTTGCTCTCTTGAAGCATTTCGTTTTCAGTTTGTGTGTATGTACTTTTTTTTTCTCTTCTCGTCATCGGTGCACATGAGCTCTTTGCCATCATCGCTCTCTCGTGCATATCGCAGCCACAGAGAGAAAGACATACAAATTCAAGAAAATTAATAAATAAGTACATGATCGAGCCAAATAAACACTACAACAGTTAGCACCCGTGTGTAAATAAAATAAACGACTAATTCAAAACCAAATCGACAAGCTTTATGTACAAAAAAATCTTCCAATTACCAGTAATGAATTAGCTACAATCAAATCTGGTTGCTTAATTTGGGAAATAATTAGGCGTGCTACATTTCATGCAATCGGTCAAATTTTTTCACATGTTGCAGGTGATTTTCGTTGCAATAAATTTCATTTTATAAATTTTGAAATTTAAACGACACGATTTATTAAAATATCGTTTTCATTTTGTCCAACCATAAAAATTCCGAATCCAATTCAACAAGAATTAAATACTATTTGCGATTTTTATGATGAAAAACGTAACACTTTAAAAAAAAAATAAGTATCTCGCCTAATGGAAGACAAAATATATTTGAAATAAACGAGTTTATTTGCAAGAGCGCAACGATGACAACAACGATCGCCACATCACAATGATTGCATAAGCGTGGGTCAAGTTGTATCAAGAATTTGTGATTGCTATCAAATTCAGGGTTAAATTGGAATTCCAAAATTCAATGGTTGTTGCTTTTCTTTGCGGGTGTGTACGTTCATTCGGTTGCTTTGGGCACATGCAATATCTAAGCCCGTGTTTGGCGTAAGTAAAAATACTTGAATAATGCACTCGACTATTACTTGTCCACTTGCAATGTATGGACGAAGACACGAAATTCTGTTGTTGTTTCTTTTATTCAGTTCAATAATGTGTACTTTTTCGTAGCCTTTGCCTTTTGATTTTGGTACGACGGTGTGTGTGTGAGAGAGAGCGTTTTTTTATCTTTCGTTTACCTTCATTAAAAATGAATCAGAATCCGTGAATGTAAAAAAAAAATACCGAACTAAAGAATTTTGAATCAAAATAACGTCAATAAAAAAACGGAAATTTCTTGCTTGTCTTTCATACGATTACGCTCAGATACATAGTAGCAACCAGGTTGGAAGTACCTTCAGCTGTTGAAATTATTACCCAAATATAACAAAGAGAAGAGAAGAGAGAAAAAAAACGCACACACGCCAGCAATTGAAAAGGGCTGACGAAAAAAATACACACATTTTATCGACA
The DNA here is from genome assembly GCF_009176525.2 of Contarinia nasturtii. Lineage (NCBI taxonomy): Eukaryota > Metazoa > Arthropoda > Insecta > Diptera > Cecidomyiidae > Contarinia > Contarinia nasturtii. The sequence continues at coordinate 3,013,074 of NW_022198581.1, forward strand.
TAAAATTGAACATGAGACACCACACACATTTTTACATGGTAAAATATATTCATTTTGGTTGTGATACAACCTCACTTAATTATAATAAAAAGTACATAGATACCCATTATCCGAATGAACAGTTGAATACAGACCATGTAAATATATATATATGTGTGTGAATAATATCAAGTATGCAAGCTCACACAACTGTCTCTTTTCCCTATCGCGCCCTGTCATAAATGCCAATATTTATCAATATTTAATATCTCATTTTTATTTTAAGCATTTCTCTTTCTCTCTCTCTCTCTATCTCGATTTCTGATAATTTGATTTGGCCTAAGCAGAAAGGGTTAACTTTAATATGTACCGATTGGATTTAGTTTAGAGTGATTTTTTTTGGAATTGCTTGATTCCCGTCACTTCAACTTAATTCAATTGTAACGTGTTTGTTTCGTTTTTTTCGGTTTTTTTGTCGATGATAAATTTTTTATTAAACCACACACCACGTATTAAAGGATTTAAAATCGAATTTGAGCGCGAATGAACCTTTCGGAAGCGTGTAACAAGCGCATTTGAATTTTTGATCATAATTGATAGGTTTTTGTTTCAATTTTGAGTTTTTTTTTCATCTAGTCGTTTTAGATTTCAACTGTGGACAGTTTTTAAGGATGTCAGTAAGTAAAATTCCATATTTATCTATAAAATTCCATGGCATAGTCAAATGAGAAACAACGTAGTTGTGAATCAGATGAAGCAATTTCATCAGTAAATTTGAAAATGTGGATAAAATTCCAAATTTTAACAAACATATCTTTTTTTAGAATTTTCAAAACTATTGCTGTTCCAATCTGTAAGCTTTGAAAAAACAAGTTGAAAAATGGTTTGCTTCTCGTTGTTTAACAAAATATCAAATATTTGTCCTTATAACAATTGTAACAATAACGAGTAAAATGAAACAACAAAAAAAAAATTAGCCGGAAAACTGTCTCGCATATTTATCGAGGGAGAGGCATAATAAGTAGTGAAAAAAAAAGAGTGGGCAGATTGCGAGTGGGATTGCATGTGTATTACACACACGACACAATATGAATAATGCCCGTATTATTCATGTTATTTTCAATGGTGTAAATAATTCAATGGGGTAGTCATTGGGCGAACAAAGAAAAAAACCTCACACACACACTCCGAATCGTAGAAGAAAGGATAAAAATGACAATGAAAATTTGTTTACCACCATTCAGTATATATTTCACTTCTTTTTATAAAGTTCAATGGTCAAAGAGTAAGACAACAATTCGAGAATGTATGAACAAATGACAAAAGTCCTATTTCTCATTCTCTCAATACAATTATTTGATATGGAGACAAAATGCAGCCAATTCGGTATCAATTGTCAGTAAAATCGTTGTATTTTGAATGGGGCAAAGATGTGTGCTACGATTGATTCTATGAAGTGGAATTCAATGCATTTTTCTATTGTTATTATTGTTCAATTGTAATTGGTGGTTCGTGAATTTTTTATACACATATACACCCTTTTCGTTTTGTTATCAAAAAAAAAAATATGAAAGAAAGTCGTGCACGTGATGATGTTCTGGTGACAATCATATATTCCGAATGGAAAAACCAACCAATTTCATTCAATACACCATTTGCAAACAAAAGTGAATAATCGAGTGATGATACCAAGTTAAAATCACCTGTACCGGCGCTTAGAACAATGTTTTTAAAAAAAACATCGGGATCGAAAATTAACGCTCTCAATTATATGTGTTTAATATTAATATTCATAATAAAGAGAGCAATTTTATTCGCTTTGTGTCACGGGTCTGAATGGAGAGGAGTAAGTTATCTAAAATGCAAGTATTTATAATTAAGACCAACTATTATTGTAATTTGAAAAAGTAATTACAAACGGTGACACGAGGTCTGCACCTTACTTCGCGCGCACTCTCTCTGTTTCCTGTTCACAGTATTCCAACTATTTTGTTGTGTCGTTTGAATCCAAATCAACATCAAAAAGAATACTTGATCAATGAACAGCGAGAGAATGCGATAACAAAACTTGCTTTGGTCTTTGTGAAAAAGATGAATAGAATTAAATGACTTCGTTATGAGTTTGCAAACGAAAGTAAAAAGGTCTCTTCAACCATTCCACACAATGATTATAAATTCATACAGTTATAATTATGTATATTTGAAGTGTAATTTTTCGTGAAGTAGCATAACTTAATGAAAAATGAAAGACACACCAATCGCACTTTATTGAATGAAGTAACTGAAGATAATCGCCAAAATAATTGCTTTTTAATGGGCCATGGTGTTGTTCAAAGTGTGAAACGGACTAGTGTCAGTCGTTGATCGGATAGGAAAGTGTTCCTAATTTATGGAATTTTTGGCCTCATAAAATACGAAAAGGATGTGATATGTGGAGAGAAGAACACAACAACAATAAAACACATATTGATTAACCAATTAAAGGTCAAAATAAATGAGTTAATCTGACACATGTTCACATTTGGCCACCTTTAATTATAGGCTTTTGTGGATGGATCTTTGTAAGCGCATCGAAGCGCGCACAGTTGGTTGTTGTCATCTTCATCAACATATACAAATGAAGCCACACACACACACACAAAATCAAAGTAATAATAATGAAATCAAAAACAACAAAAAAAAAACTCCAAAAAATGAAGAGAGAAAGAGAGAAACAAAATTGAGAGAAGCAACCAGGCCGCGCGCCAACCACAACAAAGCAAATTGTTTTATAAACACATTCTTAACTGAAAATAAATTATATGTAATATACCACTCAAACAAACTGCTTACTAAATAGGTAATAACTAGCAATTATCATTATCAACAAGTAGCATTATTGCACTCTCTGCCACATGGTTAAATCGCGCGCGCAAAAAAAAAGTGAACCCACGAAAAAAAAAACCAGACACACATACACCAACCAGCCGAAGAAAAATACACACAATCGCAAAGCACAGCGCGTTGAAGCACACAAAACGAATTATTATTAAGGAGTCAACAACAAAAATAACCGCCAAACATGAAAAAAAAAAATCATAGGCGGCGGCCGTAGCTGAGGCATCGAATGCAACGGCTGATCGAACTCAGTATTGTGTTTCCTTGCGAAAATACAATATATAAAACGAGTGGTGAATACAAAACGAGAGAGAGAGCGCGAAAAAAAAACTGAACCGAGGAAGAATGCCTGTAAGAAAATGCATTCCCAATAATGCTTCGCGATCTCTTGACCATCTCCAATGTGCCCGCCGTCCAAATGAATCTTTTTAAACAACCATGAGTGTTCACAGAGAGCTACTTTTTTTTCCTTTTGATTTAATTCTTCATTTACTTGCGAAGATGCACAAAAATTTGGTTGTTCATTTTCACATAGTTTCCCGAGAGTTGATGTTTTTTTTTTTTTTAATTTCTACAGTGAAGAATCGATATATACTTTGGCTCAAAGTCTCTTTCTGTCTCAGTTGAACATTTTTAACGCGCTTGTGCCTGGGCTGGTTTTTTTTCTCTGTGTGTTTCAAGGCAATATATACACATCTATACGTATATCACATGTTCACAATCGACAACCTCTGAATTTCGCTGATGATGAAAAGTCATCAAAATATACATGCACCATGTACATATCACATACAAATATCGCATTCAAGGCTTGAACGTCTCTGAAATTGGTACGAAATATATTTAACAACAAAATAAAAAAAAAATTCAAAATAAAATCGCCGATAACAAAAAATAATTATTATTAACATCAATATATGCAACACAAATGCGTTATAAAATCTCCAGCCAGAGAAAAAAAGTGTTCTTAAATGGAAAGAACAGAAAAAAGCAAACACACATGTGTTGGTCTGTTGAAAAAAAAACGAGTATATTTTCCATGGAAATAGCGAACGAGAGTGTGCAATTCTCTATAGATCTTGAGCGCGCACACATTTTTCTTCTTCTTCGCTTCTTTGAAATGAACAGTGGGCGTCAAATGGCCAAACAGAGAGAGAAAGCGAGATTCAAAGAGCGAAAAAACATCCTTTTTTGTTATCTCACCAAAAAAATCACATTTATAGCTCATATACTTCATACTTTAATACATTTTAGGGCCGATTGCTCTCTTGAAACAAAACAGAATTACATCGTGTATGATGTGCACCTATGCGAACTACACACACACACACACAATGCAGAATATACGCGACGCACTTTATTATCATATTTATATTCATGCATGTGGCTTTAATCATCATCGTCTCACCATATATCCAGTTGAAAAGATGAGGAAAAAAAATCTGACGAGATTCAGGTTCAAACGATGCTGAAACAAAAAAAACTGAACCACCAAAAAAACCACTGAATAGCTGACTCTGAACCATGTGCATATACGCTGGGAATATATATATGTATGTGAGAGTCTGGAATACACCACCGAAAAAGAAACACAACAGCACGAAACGAGGTAAAATGCTAAAAGGTAACACACGACGATGAATCGAAGCAAAAAAAAACACTGACCGAAAACGCCAGCAAATTTATGCATCGGCAAAAATATCATAAACTATTAAATAAACAGTTAATCTTTAAAACTATCTCTAATGTGCAACCCGAAACGCATACAGGCCAAACGAAAGAGAAAAAAATAAACCAAATTAACCGACAATAACAACGGCGACGACGACGACGACGAGTGAACCTACATTTGACGATGATGTTACGATGTCTGAAATGCACTGTCTGCGCCGCGCGTATCTTCTGTCTGTATTTTGCAATGTGCATTGTATTTTGTGTGAGCGGCGCGCAATTTGTTCTTCTTCTCTGTTTTGTTTGCCCGGCTCAAAATTTCTTTTTCAATCTGTGTGAGCCAAACTCAACGAAATGGACGAAAAGTTATTGGCTTTGAAGATCAAGAAAAGAGCAACAAATAAAAATAAAAGGTCATCTGTCGAACAACAAATGCATAACATGCTACGAAAGACGAAACACACATACACGTTTTTTTTTCTCTCGTTCGTTAGATGTTCTCATGTGCGATGCCCAATTATGCAATAGGCGTTATACGATCTTCTTTTTAAACTGTTCTTTTCAACATCACCCACGATTTTGTTTAAATTTTCGCTATTTCACAATGTATTTTTTTGCACAAAAAGGTCTTGCATTTTGGTTTGCGTTCGGTTTTTTGTTCGTTTGGCAGTGTGTTTTCAAATCATATATTCATATGGTAATTTTTTTGACCGAATTCATATGATAATTGGAATGGACAATCGAGCAATCAAAAGGAATATAACCATATAAAAGACGACAGCATTTACAAAACAAAAAGAAGTCTCCCAATACTGATCTCAAAATTGACGGATGACAAATTTGATGCGGTCGACTTTATATGCGGACATTCAAGTGATCAATTTGAACACGATGGATCGAAACACTTGCTCATGTCAAACAAGTGTCAGCCCATATTTGTTACACTCACCGATATCACTCGCTCATTTTGTTCACAACAGATGTAAATCATGTGTGTGTGTGTGTATTTTTTGTTGTTGCTGAAATGCAACAAAAATATCGAGCAAATGAGAGAAAGAAAATGCTTAATTTCATTGGAGCAGCATGCGCATTTAGCATCATCATAGACAATATGATTACGGTATAAGAAATACCACAGTCTTTAAATGGTCAGATATAATGTAAAGTGTTGCGCGTGCGCTCCACAAGCATCTTTTCTTTTGTCACTTCCTTGTTCAGTTGATCGTCTCCCTCTCTCTCTCTATCTCTCTTCGTTTTTTTCGTGCTTAAATTGATCATCTCCCAATAATGTGAACGATTGCAGAAAAACACACCAACTAATAATTGCAAATAATCAATAAAAATGCACAAACCGTTTTTTTCTCTTTCATTTCTTGTATAGTTTTGATAAAGTTGTGCAACATGTATTTTTCTTGGTCAATCGAAATCGATCGTTATATTGTGGCATTAATATTGACACCATAGCCATATAGACATTCATATCGACCAAAATAAAATGATAATCACATTGAAACATAAAAAGCAACACCTCAAACAATGAAGCAATCGAGTGCTCGAGCAACAAAAACACATACACTCGCATTATTACATGCACAAGCAGAACAACAACGACAGTAAAAAAAAGAAGAAAAAAAAACACAATGAACAAGCGATGCATGTTCTATAACATGAAATGCACATCTGTATGATATGTTGTGGCATAGAGTGATTGACAAGATCCAGTCCAAGGGCTGGCTGCGAGTGTGTGTGCAATGCACTTTTTTAAAAAAAAACTGCCACTCAACTGCACTTCAATCGAATGACAATTTCCATTCGATTTTACATGAATCTGCTCGGAAAGCTTGAGCGTGTTCGTACTCTCTCTCTTTCTCATCTCATGTTTAAATTTATTGTGTCAAAATCGAGAGAAGATCTGCACCAAAAACGTATAACAGAATCCATACTATAAATATTCAAGTATGGAGAGAATCTGAAGAATCGCGATGTGTGGAATGAATAACGAACCGAATTGGATGCATATAAAAGGCATGCACAATACGTTCAACCGAGTGTTGTGCGAAAACAGTGGAGAGAATGAGTATAACACAGATTTGATAAAACTTGTGAAAAATGTGTGCTCAACGTTGCAAATCGGTTTTGGGCTGTTGTACGATTTTTGCTTAACGGCAGCAACCACAACACAATCTTATAAATATTTATCAAAACATGTGATAAGTTTCGTTCGTCGAACTTCGCTCTCTCTCTCTCTCCCTCTATCAGGAATATTTTCGGATGATTCAATGTTCGATCACTCTTTTCTTTTTCGCTTGTCAATAAAAGTAACAGCGCATAAAATAGATTTCCAAAAACGTTGAAGGTGAAATGTTTACATCCGATAAAAAACGAAACAATTCACACATAAAAACAAAAGCAATAAGAGAAAAACGAAATCGCTTGGGTGAATAGATTTGAATATATACATTTTTTTTGTCATTCCCATGGACCGTGATAATGAGTTGGCCAAAAAATGGCTGAAAAAAAAACCGCTGTGGAGACAGAAAAAAAGCGCAACAACGTAATGTGTCAGCCGAGTGACGAGTACTTTTCAATCGATAAAACAGTGAATTCCACGAAATATGTTGCGTGCAAGTACAGCATGACTGAAAAGTAGCCTGTGAAAATTGTTCAGAGAAAAAATAAACCATATTTGCCATTTAAATGAATCAAGGCGTCGTCTCGGAGTGAATGGTTGACCAAAGACTTAAAATCGATATTCCGAACGCGCTCAAGTAACGAACAAAACCAATAAATACCATTAAGGCGAATTGTGAACCGAATGAAGGGGCGAACCATCTCAGAATTCAGCAATGCCATTGGAAATGCAATGCAAAGTACTTTTGCACTTGCCACTTTCATCTCATTCGTTTACCATTTCGCGTTCGCTTATTTTTTTCTCTTCTCAGTCTCTTGCACATTTGGCAATTACACTTGAACGCAATCAAAGCACGTTCCAACATCCACTGAATAACAATAGATTTTTCTTTTGACACTTGAACACTGAAACAATAAAAAAAAATCCCGATCTTCGATGGAACACTTGTGTCCATGCCGTTTTTTTCACTCTCCATAACAATCGAGCTGGAAAAAGAAAGACAAAACCATTTGTTTTGCGTTGAGTATGTTCACCGTGAATTGTCGGAAATTGTATACTTCGTACAAATGCAGTATCTAAATGAGAGAGAATCATTCCATTCACCACGGCATTTAATGATGATTTTATTGCGTGAATAACTCTTTTTTTTTAAATGAAAATAAAAGCAACCGACCAAATGATGCCGATTAAATTAAATCGGAATCTTTTTCAATTTCTGACGATTACGTTGCGTCAATAGATTCACTCAGCCAGACACATTGAACGATAGAGTTCGTGTATTTATTGAACATATTCCATCATCATCATCGTCGTGATCATCAACATTGATGAGGGCTTAATATTCATTTACATAGTTCGCCGACAGCGACTTTGTGAATTGATATTCACAAAAACTCGAAAACGTACGATGAATCCCCATAAATGAGCTCAAGATAGCTCGGGCATTTTGTGTGTTTATTGTTTTATAAATACGCGTTAATAAAGTTTTAAGCTGAACATATTTTTTTTTTAAAGGCACACGCATCGATTCGTTTTGCCTTCATTTACGCTGAAAGCTAAGCCAACGCACAGAATAATAATTTTTATTTTGCACGCGCAACTATATGCATACACATTACACACATATGAATTTTTGACCAGACGATGTATATTCTCTTTGTTAATGGTTTATTCTTGTGCTGTTTTCAACCACACGGTACTTGCGTATGTGTGTATGCCTTTTTTGTGTCTCTTTTTTTTTGCTTTTCCTCGCAAATTTATTGTGTTTTTAACTTGTTTCGCATAAGTTCATAAACAAAAGAACCGAAACAACCAATTTACACATAAATAACTATAAAATATTTTAGTATGTAGGGTATTTCTATGCATCCTCTTAGCGTTCGCACTAAAATACCACATAATTAAAATGCGGATCGACATTTTTCGTTGTTATTATTGCTGCCGGTTTAATTTTTTTTCGGTGTATGTGTACGCTTATTATTGCCGGCTTCTTCTCCTCGTGAGTTTCCTTTGACTTACATTCATTTACAAAAAAAAACATTGAAACTTTTACAAACAACCGAAAAAACGACATGCAAAAAAACACATACACACTCTACGAAATATGATTAGCAAACAGCAACAACGAAAAAAATGTGCTTTTTCATTCGTGGCGTCAGTTTGTGGTGTCCGCTAAATTTTTACCGCTGAAATGTAGTTATTTTTCATTTTCATCCATTCCACCCGGTCTACCAGAAACAACCGAACATTAGTTTCGTTGAAATATGATTTGTGTTCTAGTTAAATGTGATTTTTCACAAACAGATTGACAAATCTTCATTTGAATTTCTTTGTCTGGTTGAATGATTCTCATCATTAAATGTGGACTTACCTTGTACTTCCTTACAATTCATCCGATTTCACACGATATTAGCAGACTTTGTGTGCGCACGTGAGACAATAGGTAACAAGATACATTAATTGAGAGAGAGCAAGAGAGAAAAAAACACCGAGGCATTTAGTTCGACAAAACGCCCTTAATGAACAGGTGAACTAAAATGATATTCTACACCGATTCTTCGATTATTCGAAAAATAATCTCGTTAATTTGCCCTCATGGTTTAAAAAAGTTCTCTTGAAATATGCAGCAGGATCACATAGTGTTCGGTGCATGCTCTCAATTTTAGAATGTGCGCCTCCGGTTAACATTTGTTTTTTCGGTGAAACAGACATTTTAAATTCCCCTTTCTTGTGTACATTTTTATTTCGGAAGCGCATTTCACATACATATGTAGCCACAATCACTTTCAACATGATGTTGATGTCAGTGAGTGAGTGAAGGGTTTTCCACGAAACTGGATTCGTTTCGAGTTAATGTAGCCAAAAGAAGATCGTATTCCAAATTAATTTGATAGAAACATATTTGTTTTGACAAATTAACATATATTGCGTCGATACATGTTGCGTACACACTGTTAAATTGTCTCACACCAAAGCATCGGTCATAGCAAGAATTAAACATAAAAATCATGCGACGCATGACGATCTATACTTCGCACGCACATTTCCACACAACTCAAGGGGTCAATACGTTTCTGATGCCAATACCAAGTTTTGTGCTATTTTCTCCGAATAAATTGCTTGTAATTCGAATGAAAATGCATTTGAAACTTACTACCCCCTTGTTATTAAAAAAAAACACACAACAACGATGGAATGCATCACTGTTGTGACAGTTGTGTTTCATTTGTGCCGGTTTCATTTTTATGTCATTAATTTATTTAATAAAATGCCCTGAAATGATGTGAAATAACATAATATATGGCTGATTCGTGGTCATTGCAGCTCCACATTTTATGAGAGAAAAAAGCAACAACTGCAATTCAATGTATTACGAATGTATGTTTTCGTGCATATGGGCAAAGATCAAAAGCGAAACAGTAACATTGACTTGTCAATAAAGTACGCGCGCCGCTAAGAGTCAATTAAAATTCAAAATTTTGAGTCATATTCGTCGTCAAACTCATTTCAGTATCAAATAGAAACAACCATTAGAAATCATGATAGTTTGTTCAGATGAGTCAAAATATTTTGTTTCGTAAATCGTAGGGAGTAATTTAAGATGTGCGATCAATTTTATGTGTTCGGTGCCAAGCATATACCATACTGAATTTCGCTAATTTTTTTTTTTGCTCATCATTCTCTCGTATTCGGATTGTAAATTTCATTTCTATCGTAATATATATACATATATATTTCGCGCGTCAATGTTTGTGCAGAGCATCAAATTAAATTGAATTGAGATTAATATGATGCCAATTAGTTAAGTTTTTGTGTTATGACCACGGGAACAGAGGGAAAAAATGCCGACTCTGAATTCGATACTGTTTCGAATCTTGCACTCTCAGCTGGGGTTGCAAATGTTAATCGGACTTGTTTTTGTATTCATGTCGGAATCCCAGTTGTGTTGTGTCGGAACATCAACAGTGTTGTCTCATTGATGAGAAACCGGCTACATTGTATACATATTTGTGTGTGCGTGTGAGTGGTGTGGATGTGTATTTTTCACTTGACCCGTACATATCAAATGGATTAAGCAAAATTGCTCCGCAGCACTTTATTCAAATTACACAAAGCGAGTTGCATTGCAACAATGTTCACGCAGCGAATACGCTGCTCATGTTTTTTCAAGGAAGCGCGCTACGCAGTCGGAACAAAAAGTCAAGCATAATTTTCATTATGTGTTGATTTGATAAAGTTCTTTTTTTTTCGTTGTTCAATAACATCATCTTTTCTTCATCTTTTAGATAATTAATGATAGAGCAAGAAAGGAAAGTAACAAGAAACGGCTTGAGAAAAAATGGCACATCAATCGAACTATGTTATAATAATGTTGATGCTGTTGTTGTTCGGATCTTTGCTTGATTTGATGAAGTGTGTTGTTGTTGGTGTGTGAGTTTTTTTCATCTTCAAGTTGGGGTATTTTGTGAATGAAGCTCGTTTTTTGTTATTGATTCATTTTCCCATGGCACATTGAGAAAGCATAAAGAACAAGAATCACGGCACCATAACATCACAGTAGCAATCGAGTAGATAATTTTCTAATTCTATTAATATGCATCATACGGAAATATTCAAAGAGAGAGGGAGAGAAAGAGAAAAAAAAAGGTGAATGAAATGAACGAGAACAAGAGAAAATCAAAATAACATCACCGATGATAATGTATTTAATAACTCATATCTCGCCATTGATTCATTTTGAAGTGATTTTGAATGCGCGCGGGGATCTTTGGTGACTAACCGAGGAGCTCCAATTTTCTCTTTAGCTCACTCATAATTTGTATTCAATGGAGACTTTCGACGATTGTGTATGTCGATGAAAGAAACGCCATGTGAATCTTGCTAACAATACACCCATCAATGTGCACACACACACACACAACGAATAAACACAATTCATTGATTAAAGTATAAAATGGGAACGAGGCGTTAGATTCTTGAAAAAAACACAAATCAATAGAGAAAGAGATAAAGGCATATGCCCTAGCTCTCTCTTTCTACCAATAAATGAGCCGGAATAAATTCATGAATGGATAAAAATTATTCAAGATGATGGAACATAGAAAAAAATAACAACATACTCTTTCGGAATAATAAGCGCATAGAGATAGAGAAAAAAGTATGAGAGAGAATCAACAAATTACAGATGTTGGTACCAAGCAACGATCTTGAACAGTTGGAATAAAATCAAAGGCAAAAAAAAAGACCGTCGAAGAGTTGGAAGAAAAAAAAAACACTATCAAGTGAGAACTTGAAATTTAATATATTTAATGGTAACACGGTGCTATTGTATCTATAGACAATTGAGACTCTCTCATTCATAAAGATTGAAGAAAAAACCAACTGATTGATCCTCAGCTTCATAATGAAAAATTGAACAGCAAACGATACGATACGCTGAGTTAAAAAGTTATAGTGCAGCAAATGTGCGGCGATGTGTCGTATGATTATTTCAAATATACACACGAGAGAGAGAGAGAGAGAGAGAGAGAGAGAGAAAAAACACAACGCCAAAGAATGGAAACAAAACAAAAAAACAAGCAGCAACGAATTATAATGAATTTATATTGTGTCGATCGAGTGTGTGTGTACAAAGTCAATTATTCTTAAAGTAAAAATTGAATAAGAAGAACAGAACGGAACTGGAAAAATACAAGTTTTCATAAAGACTCTCGGAATTAGGTAATGAAGCATTGTTGCTATAAAAGCCTTATCGATGGTGTTTGATGTTGCTTTTATATGTTTTCTATAAGTTTGTTGTGATGCATAGAAAATACGATTTGCGACAAAACTGTTTTTAAACAATGGGGTATATCGTTGGATGGTTTTTCGTTTGGAAAAACACGTGAATAATTAATTTGGTCAGCTTTGGTATATCCAAAAACAACAACAACAAAATAAAAATACACTCTTCTGATGCCAAGTTAGAAAACGGGACAAAATGCACACATTACACATCGTTAAGGGAAACAAAAAAAACGATTAATGACTTTGGTTCCACAGGCGCAATTGCATTTGAATGAAAATAAAGATTGGGAAATGTCTTCCAAAAGCAACTGTCGATGAGAATAATAGAAAGAGAATGAAGTAAAATGAATGGAAAAACTGATAAAAACGTACAATGAAATGGAACGGCAAGTGCGCTTCGAAGCCACCAAAAGGCAAAGTTTCGACGAACTTGTCCTTCTGTCTCGCACCATCTCCATCGCTATCTCATTCTCACCACATTCCAAAATGAATGTGGCTTCAGCTTGGACATTTGTTTCTATTCATATTTCATAATACAGGCCGGTAATTATTAATTTCGAAACGCAAGAGTTGTAAGTGCTGGATTTTAACCAAACAGCCTTATTCGGCCGAGAGAATTATATGAACGAACCGGACAGGAGAACAGAAAAAAAACTAAAGCATTTAAATTAGAGAACGTAACGAAAACTACGAAAGATCTATGTGTGTAGAATGGGACAGTCAGTGTTTCACACAAGTGGTTTTTTTTTCTATATGTTCTTCAATCACACAAGATCTTGTGACTGCGATACGAAAAGTTTCGAAAGAGAAGAGAAAAGGAGCGATAGAGATAGAACTCTGATGAACGACAATAGATAAAGAGGATAGCATATGAATTGATGGAATACATGTAGTGGCCAATAAGATTGAGCATGTTATATTTTCGGTAGCTGGACGTTCTTCTTCAATAATCCGTTCACTTTATGCATGTGTACTTATATTCCATTAACAATCTTTTTTTTATTTGCTCTTTTTTATTCTTCCGTTCAGAACGATTTTTTTCTTCATTTTTATTCATCATATCTTCATGGCTTTTTTTTTGTATGTGTTTTCACCAAGAAAGAGAGTTGCGACAAATGCATGTACAGTAGCTAGCACAAAAATCATTTGTCATGGTCATTAGTACTCGCGGTTTTTTCGTTCATATTTTGAGCTAGAGAAGAAAAAGAAAAGAACTTGTGAGTTGAAGACACGATGAAAAAAAAACGATCAAAATATTGTTGTAGCATCAACAAATTGGTGCCGAACTTGTCTAGTTGATTCGATCGTTGCGCTTTAAATGTGCTAGCGTATCGCAAAGTCTTGACCAATCATTTTTTTTGTTCCTCTTTTTTTCTCTGTCACACTCGCTTAGTTGTTGGCACTTTTTTTTGTTTTAACGCTCATTTATCTATCAAGAAATGTGTTTCGATCGGTTTATGATGTTTTGTGGTGTTTTCCCCTTTGGGTCATCTTTTCATGCACAATTCATTGAAATATTAAAGCATTCAGTTGCCACACCACACATTGGCATATTTAATGCTCGCTTTCTCACTTCTCTCAAATGCGATTAATTTTCAACGTGTTTTCTATGACTCTAGTACCATTACAAAATTTACACCTAACCGATCCGATTAACCGTGACTATAAACCGTTTTTTTTTCTCTTCGTAGTTCTGTCGTTTCATTTGCACCGAGCGCACTTTTGACACCGGAAGATTCTTCACAAACCGAATTTCAACGTTCTCGTCGATGTAAAAAAACATATCATCAACAAAAACTCATCAATGCGTCTACTTTGAAATGGAAAATTCCGGAATATCTTTCTTAAATTCATTTTAAATAGTTTTGAAATTCGATTGATTTGAACCTGTTTAATTTTGTGGAGTGTGTGCGCGGGCGCTTCCATTCAATTCGATTTAAGTGTATTGCGTTTTTAATTTGAAGTCAACCTTGCCTTAGGTATACACGTGTTTAAGTAATAAAACGTTGAATTGATCATGTTTAATATTCATATCACATTTGTTCGCCGGGTGCCGTTTAAAATTATGAGAAATTGAATGCATTGTTGTTGGTGTATGTGTGTGTGTGTGTGAATATGAAGTGGCCGCCAATATGCCACAGCTCATTGTGCCACTTCATTTTATATATCGTGAACGAAGCGCATTCAATCATATAAATATACACACCAACCAATAAGGCTATAACAAAACATGCCACAATAAATGAAATTAATTAAAGAAATTATAATTACATTACATTAAAACATGAGAAGTGCAGCATGAAATCCATTCAAATACTGAAACGAATGCAGGAGCAAAGAAGAAAGAGAGACAGAGAAAAAGTGTCCAAGAATATACATCAGCTCATTTGTCATTCATATCGTCGGGCAATAAAAATAAAACGATGTGCAATCAATCACTTTGTGCATTTTTTTTTCTCATCGAATTACTTATTTATATTTTTATTTTTTCAATAAATTGGTATCGAATGTGTAATCGATTTTTATGAAGTAATTTAGTGTGAAAAGAGTACGAATGTGTACATCAGGAATGAAAAACAAAACAACAATAGCGACGAAGAGATCACGAAAAATAGCAATACGTAGTTATTCACCTTTTATGCTAGAATTTATGTAAAAAAAACCAACAGTCGTACACTTGTTGTTTTTTTCCCCACACAACGAGATGAAACCAATATTTCTTCCATCTCACGTTATGAATATCCATGAAAGCAATTAAAATGAGACCGCAAAATTATTGCGGTTTGTTTTTTTTTGTATTGTCGCGTCGTGGTTGTTAAAAAAATTTGTACAAAACAAATATGTATTGACACGTTTTGATTGGTTTCGATCCCAGGACGTAATGTGTCGACGATGCAATTGCGGCGCGCAAAATATGTGCACATTCATTGTCAAGTGTATCGATGTACAAAAATTGTTTTCACTCTTCAACATAATGATTGCGTGCACTTGCTTGAATGCCATTGTGATTGAATGGTCCATTACGGGCAAGCGAGCATTTTTCTGATTGGATTGAACAGATTGTTCGATCTATTTAAATAACGAGGAGAAAAAGATAAAATATAAGAATATCACGATCAAAATGGTGATCTAGAGCATTAATGCAAGCCGATGCAGACACGAATACACTATGCAGAAATGAAGAGAAAATGAAAAAAAAACAGACACGATTTTCACTGTTGGGCACAGAAAAAAAAATCCGCCGAGTTGTTGCAGTTTCGTCGAGCCAAGAAAGTATAAAGAGAGTTGAGGAATTGTAAACTCATTGAAAAGAAGAACACATAAAATACGTGTATGATGCTACCGTGTTAAAAAAGGAAGAGAAAACAAACAAACGCACAATGTTAGCGTACAAATTGTAAATACTTAATTACCGGTAAATGCACTATGCATACGGAATACATAAATAAATAAAATATTGCCATACGCCATGATTACGCTAGACTTAACAACAGTTTTATGTCTCTCGATTCGGATGTATTTATATTCGGCCAGTAGCCAACACCATGAGATGCTTATGCTTGTGTGTTTCGTTTTCATAATTTGCTATTTTATCATTATCATTTAGTCGCGGTGTGTGCGTGCGAGCTTTCGTTCTTTTTCAAATCAATACACAACAACATAATGAATAATACAACATTTATATGACATTCCATCTTAATTCATTGATTTTATTGTTTTTTTTTTGTTGTCGTCGACGCACCGATTCCGTTCTGTTATATATATTATAATGATTTTATTTCTTGCCATCAATCGGCAATTGTAATTGCTAACAAAATGCAGTAAATACATCAAGTGCACTGCACCACACACACACACTTCCAACGATCCGTTTTTAGTTCTCTAATTATTTTCACCATATATTACATCGGAATCGTTTATGATAATTTAGTTATTAATTAAGTGGAATGATTGCGGTGTTGTTTTGTGAATGGCGTTATGTGATGTGGTGTACGCCGGTTGCGGTTGTTGCAGTGCAGGCAAAAATTGAATCGATTGAGATTCAGCAATCGGAAAGTGAAGTGTGAATCGATGTGTTAAACGTCTGCTAAACAAGAAAATCATCATATATCGAACGTTTTACTGAGCGTGAACACAAATCGAGAAAGAAATATATTGTTTAGAATAAATTACAACGTGTTTATTGTGAATGCGATAGAGAAAGAGAGCTAGCAAGACCACTGAAGATATGTTCTCAATCTCAAAAATTCGATTTACTCTTTTTGCCATTCAAGTGTGTAACCACATTTTTTTTATAGTCGTGAACATATTTTATTGCCATTTTTAGCGCCTTGTAATCTTGACTTTTTGCACTATCACTTGCTGTTGTGGCCGCCAGCGCATGAGTGTGTGTGTTCAATGTTGCATTTGCTATGCGCCACATAAAAAATCATCAAATCTTTCGTTTCACCGTTCAATGACCGCCGTCACATTGACAGCCAAGATGAATGGGCTAGTTCGCCTATCGAATAATGTATTGTAATTATCGGAAGCGTGAATATCAATTGGCATCGAAAGATGAAAATAAATGCATTGCGTTTTTTTGCTCAGAAAATACTTAAATTCGATAAAGAAAGGAATAAAAAAACTTGCTGCTCCCGCTTAAACCTCGTACAATGTTGTGATTGCATTGTAGCACAGATTCAATTAAATGCCCGTGGCAAAATGCATTTTCGTCAATAACAATAGAACCAACTTAAATTCAAGTCAAAGCATTGTTTTCAATTCTTTCTATCGATACAAGTGCAGCAGCACTCATTGCACTCTTTATACACACACTCAAAGCCAATGTAATGACAAAGATTTTTGTTCTCCTTCTTTCGAAAATGAAACAACAAAAAAAAATCATGAACATTTTGATTTGTTCCTGTGTTCATTGCGATTTGAGTGTGGTTAGCGGTTTTATGAATGTACATATGGTGGTTTTGGATATGCGTCTATAAATCTTTATTAGTATAAATCATGTTTGATTCGATTAAGTACAATTGAAATGTCTTGCATTTGACGACAATAAACGGCATTTTCGTTATTCGGTTTTGTATACTTTGAATATGACAATAAAAAACCACCAAACAATCGTGTGGCATGGTCAAAAGCAAACCCAAAAAAAGAAATAGAAATTAAATTGTGAAGGAAGCGCAAAAAAGGAAACGAACTGCCGTATGAGTTCTATGGAAACGAGAATGTGTATAACCGCGTTTCGGAATTGCATATGCCTACGTGCCATTCAACCGATACATATCTAAAGATTATGAAGGGGAATTAAATCATTGCGTCTTTACACGCGAGATCAAAATACACATAAAAGAAGAAAAGAGATAGAGAGCGAGAGGAGAGAGAATGATTAGAAATGATTAGTTTCGAATGCATCAGTTGTACAAATTTTTGAATAGAAACACTTGATAAGCTTACTCACTTGCATCAATACAAATACGCATACATAGAACGCGCGTTCGCTATTTTGTCATTGTCGAGGCAATGAAATTCATCGAGGCATGAAATCCAGTGAAGCAAAACCAACGACAAATGACGGAGGATTTTTTTTATTTCATTCACGTCACTGCCAACCAGCGCAATAGTCTCACAGCGAGAAAAAGAGAACGAGAAAGAGATAGAAAAAGAAGCGAAACCTCTGTATTTAACAAAGTTTTATTTGATTTGATTTTATTATTCGTTAACTAGCTGTTGTTATTGCGCTGACTGACCAAGTGCACACACATTGCGCGCATACACACAAACCCATACGCTGATGAGATTGAGCATCATATATGTGGTTTGTTTTTATTTCTCGAGAATTTATGGCTGTGGTCAATGTTGTATAATAATCGAATGCGATAAACCGACCAAATATCGAAAAGAGAGTGACTGAGACAAATGGAGCATATAAAACGGAAGTTATCAATTAAAGTGATTTATACATATTCAAAACCAGCACTTCTTAAACGGTTGATAATAACAATTGTAATTTTTTTTAGGAGAAATACGCATAAAATCAGCAAACAAAGAATCAAGCCACATTTAGTTCAATTCACTTGGTTACTTAGATTTAAGCGCGTATCTTTTGTTGCGTACAAATTCATGTGTGTGAAGCGTGTGTTGTAAATTAAAGAGATAGTCTCTATTTTCCCCGTGAATGTGTTTGTCCATTCGCTTCCAGAGAGAAATGGATTGATGAACAACAGTTAACGAAAAAATGCCACTTGTGCATAAGCGAATGAATCGCTTTAATCAAGAAAATGTGTACAAGTGCATGCATCAAAATAACAAAGAAAAAAAAACTGCGCAAAATACTGAATATGCTTGTGTGTGTGTGTGTATGTTCCGAAGCAACAACAAAAAAACCATTCTAAGAATGTAGTCCAAATGCCATTTCTTTTTCTCTATCTAACATATTTATCTGTATCTCTCTATTAGAAACTGATTTGCTCGTTTTCAACTCTGCAATACTTAATATGGCACATAAAAATGCATGTCAGCCTCAGTCACATGAAAGCAACAAAATATGCAACGATTTTTTTTTACTTCGTATTGTTCGTTCGCTTCTTCGCGTATCGATGACTTTTTAGATGGGTTTACACGTATCGTGCATGGTACATGGGAACTTTCACTGTGGAATTCATGTCAATTTTCTGCTGCTTGATCAGAAAGACCTCAGAACTTTTTTGCGTTTCTTTTTGCTTTGCGACAACCATTTTTTTACGTTCCCGCAGTTTTTTTTTCTTCGCATTTCTAACAAACGAATGCCGAAGCAAAATGAAAAATAATTCCGTTCTTTGAATAAGGTTTTTTTTTTGTTCACGTTTCAATGAAGCTTGTATTATGGTTCATTGGATATGTAAGCGAAATGAAGAAAAAAAAAAATGCGCCATTGAATTGTTTTTTTTTTTTTGCTAAATTTGCGAATGTCAAATCATCTATGGAACACATGTTTATAATTAAATTAAACTTGAACAGAATGTGGTGGACTTTTTATAGCCGAATCATTTTTAGGGTGACTGTTCACAGCTTTATCGTTTTTCTTTATTTGATTCTACCCTTCAAGAAGAAGAAGAAGTTCAATGACTAGAATGATGTGGCGCGCTTATCTCATAAAATGAAAGCTTTACGAATATATTATTATAACATATCGAAAATTATTTAATATATTAAATTAATCGTGCTAAATTTCTAGCAAGAGATTTGGGGTCTCAAATTGATTGTTATGACATTTAACAGATTTTCAAATTCCCATTCGTTTTAGATACGAAAATATTCACGAGATCACAAACGCATTTACAACAATCGTCCAATATTAAGGTGTTATGGAATGTATAATATTAAATACAGCCGGTCGAGCCGGCATATTACATAATAAATTCGATGAATTTTGATAAAATATTTAAAATATATTGATATTTCAATTACGTAATTGATTTAATTTGATTTCCATATCGGCTCTAATCACTTGCTGTTGTTTTTCTATTTTCATGGTTCTATTTCATTCACGAAAATAATATTTGAAAATATGTATCGAGTGTTTTTTTTATCGCATGGACCTGTACGATTCATATGAAATATTCATGGCACCAATTTATTATCTAATATATGGTTGGTATTTATAAAATTTTAAATAAGTTAATATGTAATACTTAAGAGCAGTGCGGTAATCATTTTCTGGAAAAACAATGGGACAGACACGGGAAACATATGCCAAACGCACAAAAAAACGTGTTCGTCCAACATCAATATTGCGTGTACGTGTGTATGTTGATGTTTTTTTTACGTTTAAAACGAGGTCTAATTTTCAAACGCAATCCATGCTGCACCACTTATTTCAATACTATACACGAAAATTATAAAACCACTCAAAATTGAAGCAAATATTTTAATAATTCACGATTTAAATCAATTCGACGACAATGAGGAGAAAAAAACGTATTCAGATATTTTGAACGAATTAAATTGAGTTTAGCCGGCCCTTACATAATGTTATCGAATCGTTTTGATTCTGCAGGACGGAAATGAGTGGAAGAGAGAAAACATGTACACATACAAATTTGAAAATAACTATAATATATTCTAACTAATAATTCCTGGTGGTGTCGTTTTTCATTCCAGGCATATCGAACACGCTTTATATCAAATAAAAAACCAAAAAAAAAACAAGTGTTCGTTAAATATTTAAAATAAAAAGATTTTTTCTTTCGGCTTTGGACAAATCAACGTTGAAATAGAATTGCCCTCGGCAAACAGCCAATCACATTCGCCGTGGTTTTTTTCCCTCTATCTCATGTACGGAATGAGAAAGTTTGACAACTTTTTGATAAATTCATCAAAATCGGAATGTGGCAGGAGGTGAGGTCAACGTTAAAGTTGACTCGTTATTATTTATTATGTACGGATGATCGAACAAGGATTTTTAGTCGGTTGGCTGGTTCCTTTTTTTTACTGGTCCACAACAAATGTGTGTCTTTTCGTTTAATTCGTCTTGTTCTTATTGGTGGTTTGATTTTTTGGTGGTGCATTAATAATTCAATTCGTTAAATAATACCATTATCCAATTAGCTTAATTTCCTATTTTGAAAACGACGAAATGGAAAAAACAGAGTACCTTCGAAAAAAAAGAGAAATCGTGCCACGTCGAGAACAATTTTTCGATATTTTTAAATAATTTTTGAGTTTTTTCCTTACAGATATCTTATATTCTTGTGTTTTGATTACGTTTCATTGCGTCACTGGTTCAAAACGTTGACGTATCACATTTGAATTGATTGTGGTTCAAGTAATTGGTGACACAAATATGATGGGATCATTTTCTTCCAAAAATAAATTTGTTCTTTCAATTGGAAAATTTGAACGTTGATCTAATTGGTGTGAAAAGAATCATGCGTCAATGATCTCTTTAATAATTTTATTTTCATTTTTTGATTCTAGTCCATTTGATTTTCGGTTTTGTGTGTGTGCATCTTGTTTTTTGTTAGAAATTCGAATAATCGAATCAAAATAAACTAAAATCTCCTGCAATGTTCCTTCATGAAAGATTCGATATGACTAATTTGATGATGTCTCAAAAGATGAAAAAAAAAATACCCACCCAAATTAAGTAACAATGTTTTTTTTCGGGTTGGCTTTGAATTGGTTATATATCTGATCCGCAATTATTTGTGTATTGAAGGCGACATAATACGTGATGAAGAAAGAAAAAGCATTTAATCTAAATTTACGAACAATAAACATTAAGGAACATATACACACCAAAATTTGTTTCGGCCCATTGTATGTTGGCACAATGTACAAATTAAACGAAAACGAATCAAGCGCGTATTGTTAGCATACACACCACTGCCGCCGCCAACAACAATAATAGCAACAGCAGTAACAGTAGAAGTGAATAAATAATCTATTATACAACAACAAAAAATACAATACGCAACGCATTATACAAGATAAAAAGAGCGAATTTATAACAAACCCACTAACCCCATGAGTCTAATCTACCCTTTTATCGATCATAGTCATCACATCAGCGCTCACCCGCACACATTAAATACATATTCAACAAGATTCTGATTACTATTTTATGTCATGGGGGGGCATTATGCAAGAAAGCCACGTAATGTCAGCTATAATAATTATTCATAACCTCAAATGGTGGTTTGAACTTTTCGCCAGCAACGACGACGACGACGATTACTATGTAAACGACGATAAAAAAAGAGAATCGAAACGAAGCAAAGAGCCAAAAGAAATGTAAAGCAGCGTATTTCAATTGGAATCATTTTGTTTTGGGTTTGGTTTGGTTTGTTCGCGTCTCTTCGTATTATTGTTAGCGTTTGTGCGAAACTTGACAGCCAACGCCAAAATCAACGCGAACTCATTTTGACCGTATGCTTTTTTTTCTGTATGGTGGCCAAATAGTGAGCGAGGGTGAATAATATGCGATGACGGCATTACAAACCACTAAGAATTAGACTGAGGCGAATGTGCAGTCGATTGAAAAATGTTCTATACGGTGTTATTTTTTGCTCTCGGGGAACAGCCCCTTTAGCATGAATAGCAACTTGATTGGCATAAAGACATAACGTCAGTCTATCTTGTTTGCAAATGTGTATGTTACGTAGTAATATAATGTTTACTTTTCAACATTCTAATGAATTTTATTGAGTTTGACACAAAACAGACCCATCGAATTTAGCATATAACCAACAATAACAGCATATGCTTTGAATTTCACTTCAATCAAATGAACACAGTGGAAAATGGAATTGCATTCGACGGCAACAACTCGAAACAATAATTTGAAATGATTTAATTTTCGTCTAATGAAATGCACACATAATTTGCTTTAATCAAATCGAACATTGGCTTTGACAGTGAGTAAAATTTTAATTAGCAAATTGATTTCTCGGAATATTTTTTTTTTTTTCATATGAATTTCACGATTTTATTTTAACACTTTGAAATTGGATTTCAAAACATTAAATTAACTCAAAAAAAAGGGAAGTAAAAAATTGTGGTTTGAAAAAAAAATGAGAGACTTACTTGTGTTTGTGTTAATCCCAAACTGGCTGCCAATTCAGCACGTTCTGGTAATGCTAGGTACTGCGTTCGTTGAAACCGTCGATTTAATTGTTGTAATTGTAATGAACTGTATATGGTTCGTGGTTTGCGCATTTTTTTGCCTTTTCCATTTACCCGTAATCCTGTATCCTCGCATTTGTCTATATCGATTTGAAGAAAAGAAACAACAGCAAAAAAAACGTAAACAATCAAATTCATTCGATAAATAATGATTGAGAGAAATAAATATCAAGTGAGTGGCCGAAATGTATTTAAAACAAAAAAAAGAGAAACAACAAAAGTTCAGTAAGTACAATCGCAATGGAGGTCAGTAGTTGTGTGTACGCCACTCAAGAAATCAAGTGATTAGTTTTCACATGCAATTTTATTGAATTGAATCGTCCTTAATAAATAAATAAATAATTCGGCATTTCTGGTCAAAACTATCGATATGGAATAAATCCATTCGTTCAATGAATTAATAAATGTGCTTCTCGCTTTGTGTTTCTTTTTTTTTTACTTTACTTTTATTGCTCGGTTATTTTGTGCACACATGGTTAGAGCGTGCGTGCGTATTGCATTTCATTTCTAATGCCGTTTATATATATTTCCAATCGAAAAATGAGACTTTTGCATTTTAAAATAAGGCAGCAATTATATGCGATGAATTCGTGATAACGAATCGATTCAAAACAAGCCCTAATAACCCAATCGGAGGATTGAATTGAAGACCTAATGATTTCTAATACATTTTCTAATTACTAAATTTTGTATTTAATCCTCACTTAATTTCAAATCACCCCTTCACCCCTTCACCCCTCCGCATATTGCGCTCCGTCGGGGCGTGTATTGGTGGTTGATTTTTCTTTTAATTGGGACAATATTATCGTAATTTGAATTTAAGTTTGGTTTTGAATTTCCTTAAATTTTCATCAATTGAATCGATCAAGTGTTCATTTTTCAATTTCGCCGAAATAACTTGATAAATTTGTATCTCAATGCGGTCTTTTTTTCCATATCATTGACTCGATTGATTTGGCTGACGAAAAAAGAAATAAATTATCCGAACGAATAGATCAATATGGAAAAACATGCAACAAATGAGAGCGATAGAAGTAAACTCGTAATTGTCTATGTGAAATTTAAATGGAAAATGAACTCTATGGATAATTATAGGTTTTTAACTTTAATTCCTTGTGTTTTCCTCATTGGAAAATACGATAGAATCAGTTCGATGCCTCCTGAAAAACACTTTTTTCCTACTCTCCATTTTCTTCGTCGATAAAAGGCATTAGGAAAAGCGGTTAGTTTCAAAGGTAAACAGTGTGTACGCTATTTCTTTTTTTTTTCGTCATCGTTTTTATTCGCTATCAGATGACGATGGACAAATAGATGAACAAAAGAATCATCACGAGTCAAATACATACATGAATGAATACATTTATGCGCCTTTAGGTTCGTGTGGGGTTTTTTTCGCTTCTCTTTTACTTTATTGTCGTTGTCACACGTTCTAATTAACATCGAATCAAATAATCTGAATCTAATCAATAATAATCAGAAGGAAATATATACACACCCGACTAATATAACACGAATCAAACATAATAAATAATGTAGCCAAATGATAAAAAGCGACTCCCGAGCAAATAAACTCACGCGCAAGTTCTCGACTCTTTCACTACAGCCGAGGCATAGTTTTTGCTTCTTAGAATTACACTCGCATACAATTTGGGATTACTATAATTTTTTTCTTCTCCGCCATGCGTGTGCGTGGTGTTGTCATTTCTTTCAGTTGTATGCAATAAAATGCAGCAAATAAAAAAAAAGGGTTTGAAAATGGGAAACGCTCGTGCCATGTTAAACCGTACACCGGCACAAATGTTCGATTCACTTTGAACAACAGGACACAATCACATTTCAATATTATGGACAATGTACAACAGATACAGTCAATCGAACACAAACACACCGACCAAACAACGGCTCTTTAATATTCGATTGAAGAAGCTATAACCGTATATGATTTTGCGACACCATTTTACAAAAGTGACGCTGACACAAAACTCAATTATATATTTATGGATATTTGTCCACCGAAATCGTCCGTTCTCTACCAAACCAAACAACAGAAATTATTTTGCTTCCATTTCCAAATGAATAAATAAATATATTGGCTTGTTTATTCGGTTTATTTGACTCTTTTGATGAATTGAATATTCACATTTATCGTTATTGTTTCGAATAATGTGTTTTTTTTTCTTGTCTTTATTTATTTTTTATTTTTTTGTTCACATATCGAAGTACATGTCATTCAAAATTATGAAACAAAGCCAAAGAATAAATCACATATGATTTTACATTCTTTCCATTTCAGTATATTAGCTGAATTGGCATTTTGAAATCGCTACAATTTGAAATGATCACTATTTACTGTGAAATTCTCATCTTCATATTTGGGTGTAACCATGAAAAATTATCGTTAAATGTGAATGAACGAAATAGTTCTTTTTCTGAAAAAAAAAAAAAAAAAAAAAAATGAAAAGCAAACAACTAATGAGGCATTTGATTCATTCGTATCACAACCAAATGAAATTCCAGACGAAAAAGGATTGTGATATGATTACGCATGTTTGGCCAGTTAGATTCGCTATTCGACACCTTCACACATACATTGTGTCATATGCACAATGTTTTATGGACGATATTTCCAATTGAATACCATATAATGCCACTACTTTCAGTTGGTTGATACCAATTCAACGTCATTGTCAATGATATCAAATTAACAGGATTTTAATGACATCGAGCCGGTCGATAGTAACGTTATGAATAATTTTTGTCATCGACGACGACGACGACGACGACAAAAGCGATGATGATGGTATTGCCAACCAGAATGTCACCGCCGATGGAGTTGAAAATTTAATTTATTCGCTGGTAATGCGTATCGATGCGCATGTAAATTTAATGAGTGCATAAAGCCCCAAAGGGACGAAATGTAATGAACGGCAGCGAGTGTGAATGGAATTGAGTTAAAATGGCAATGAGCCAAAGTGAAAATGATTAAAACATTTTGATTTGTTGTTGAATCAAAAAACAATTGATTGTTAAGGTGTTTCATCATAAAGGGGTGATACAATTCGATTTGTCGTTTATTAACAAATTATGTGAAGTTAAATAAATGAAAAATGACAGTGGTAAACCACAATGAAAATTACCCATAACAAATGAGAAGTGAGAATAAGAATTGATTTGCACCATGATTCACAAAAGGGATACAAGTAACATTTGATATTGAATTCTTTTGTCATTCGAATGAATTCATTTTATTGGTTGCACATTAAGGGAATTTCACGGTGAGAAGAAGGCATATTTTCAGCATGGTTATTTTACATTTTTATTACTCGCGTCTAATTAATAGAAAAACAATATAAAAAAAGTACACCATTACTTTGTATTATTTAGTGGAAAATGTGCGGCTTTGAATCGAATCATGTTTCACACCTTGGCCAGACGCTTTGGATGTAGATACAAGAGAATTGGCATTGTAAATTGTGAACATTACACCGCCTTCAGTTCTGGAACCACATTCTTGACATTCGCCAAATTGCAGCGCAATGCTTGAGATGCGGGTATTCATTTCGAATTATTCATGTAATTTTTAATCGCTGGTAAATTAACGGCGCCATTTTTGCTGGCTGTGAGTTTTTGTACAATTTGATATAGTGCACTCCACGTAACGATTTAAAATGTACATAGATAAACGTTTCACATAACATGCTCGAACATTATTTGAATAGGTTTTATTGGGTGTAATACACACATACTTTTATTAAGAGTGTTCAAAATTAAAGTTGTCATCGAGACTCATTAATGTCCGATGCATTCAAATAAACATCAGAATGTGAACAAAAAACCACTTTTTGAGAAGGATTATGTCTTTTGTTAATCAATAGACACTCAAAATTCTAAATTTTCAATTAAATTCGTTGTGTCATTTATTATTCATAGTGTTGCTGCTGTTGCTATTCAAAATGAAACAAATACGCATTCTTGCACACCAATTGAATAGTTTGAATACATTTTCAGGCGCCAATTAATTAAAACCATAATGGCATAAATGAGAGATAGAGAAACACACACATGAAGACGGCGAAAATGAAAATCGATTTTTGAAATTGTATCTGGAGAAAGAATTATAAATAACCACCATCATAAAGTCTCTCAATGAGTTAGATTATATTGTCTAATGTGTATAATTGATGATACAATGCATTGGAAGTCAATAGTCACACCTCATCGTAATACACCACTAACATTGTTGTAAACCCAAAACGAGTATACACTTTAACATTATATTATGTCATTTTTGATATTTGTTAAGGCTGACAGAGCAGCAAACAGATGGTTTTGCTTAATGATCGGTTAGTTAATTGTTTTTGATGAACAATCTAACACACAATGTCAGACAAACATAAAAAAAATTCTGCATATCAAGCAGAAAGAGAGCGAGAGAACTACATCGGCATAATCATTCTATGAAGAAAAAAAACTATATTATGTTTCACCTTTCACGTGCTGTTCGCATACTATCCAAATTCAATTAGACAATTCACGCATAAAATGCAACGAAATCATTAGAGAGTCGAATGAGTTTAGTGCATGGGAATTTTTTTGTTTTAAATGTGTGTGTATGCAAGGCAATGGCGGCGGCGCTCTCATTCGCGCTCTGAACCACATAAATCATTTTCCGCCCCGGCGCAGTCGAACGGCACTCCTGATGCCATTAAAACTGATTCATATACATATTTTCATATTGCTTTTTAATTGTTAAAACAAATAGTTCTCATTTACACATTTCGCACGTATTTATTCACTCTTTCGTATGTATTTTTTTTTTTTTGTAGTTTGGTATATGTATTTGCATCGATCCATATTGTGTGCGCACAGCGTCAGTGAAGCTCGAGATGGATATGATCAATTTGTTCGATTCACAATTGAGTGGCGATTTAATAAATCGCTGGAAATCAGCAATCTTGTTTAAAATTGGCATTTGTACGTTCTTTTTTTCTATTCTTCTATTCATTTTCTCCCTTCTGATTTCTTCTCTTCTATTTAGCTCGTTTCGATGAGCATAACTATGCCATTTGTGTTCGTTGAATCATTCTAGATTCACTTATTCACTCTCTGTGCATAAATTGTGTCGATACTGATTGCGCACGCGTGTGCACATAGACGAAAAAAAAGGGAAAATGGTAAGCATTGGTGCGAAAATTCAATTCGAGAAACATATTTATCGGATTGATGAGTGCATCCAATGTGTAAGAATGTAGTAGGTAACAGGTTTAGAATTTATTAGACAATTCTTGCCTGCTATTTTGTTCTTTATGCCCGGTTTTTCTTGATGTGCCACAATTAATGTGTTTTCTTCCGTTTAGTAACTTTTATGAGCGTTCACTCACTTCACTCACCATATCATATATACAATATTATTTGCCACTCTCTGTACTGTGCTGTATATGTTCTTATTTCGCTCTTTTTCTCTTACTCTCTCTCTCTCCCTTTATCTATATCTATTTTTTCATTTCGATCGTTCCAGAAGATTTTTTCTTCTTCTTTCATTTCGTTGATGCGCCAAGTCAAGTCCCAACCATTTTGTACGAGCTATTAATTTTACATTATTGCTGATTACTTCATTAATATTATGAAATGGATGCGCTAGATCGTAGCAAGTAATAGCAAAAGCAATTGTGATCTTAGTGGCCTTTTTTCTATCAAATAAAAAACACAGCGAACAGAATCAGTAACAAAGAAAATGTAATGCTGATTGATAAAAAGAACGATTAATGGAGATATGCTCCGTTTTTCTTTTCGTTTCTCTTTCTCTCTTTATCCTGCTCTGGCTCTCTCTCTCTCTCACACACATGCGAAAACCAAAGAACATAAAAAATATGTATGTGCGCCATTTAATCGACTTGATTTTCTTTTTATTGCATATTTCATGCTAATTTAATGTGGCTCTCTCATTTTTCAATGCAAGCATTCACAATGAAATGCATCGCGACAAATCGTATTCAATTGACATCGTTGCAGATTGACGATATCGACATATTTAGATTTAAACGTTTTGCGAACCAAAACTCTCTATCGCACCGAATGAATGTACGCGTTTAAAATTCATATTTTCTTGATGGAAGTGCGCGCATGGTTTAGTTTGATTTTCGAGCTACATAAATGTGCTTAGCACACCGATTCACTGAATACAAAAATACAGTGGGTTTTTTTTTGGTCGATTTTGTTGTACACAAATTTTATACGCATCCCCGCGTATGCATGCACTTCACATTTCTCCATATATTATATTTAAATATTAATGCTTTGTGCATTTGTATTTGGCGCAGAACAGAGCACGGCACAATCAAATGTAATAGTACAAACCATTCCGTCACAAATGATTTATACCTTGTCTATTTGTATGATTATTTGTATGCTACCGTGTGTGTGTGTGCGCTATGTGCCATGGGCACCCAATATTCGTTTTCTTTGATACATTTTATACATTTGCGCTCCTCGTGATTTTTCTACATTGATCCACTTTATTTCACATGCATTTTTATTTCGTTTGAAAATCCTTTGGCAATTCTTGTATTTGACGATTGAAGTATTTTTCTTTTACTTCTTGCTCTCCCTTTCTCTCTTTCGCTCTTCTCTTGCTGGACACATTCAAAATCACTCTGTCGATTTTGAACTAATATGGCTTTAAATTGACGAACGTATATTTCGTGTATAATAATGAATCTCAATTTGTAGCATATTTGTCGTATAAGAATGAACTGTGCGCTCCAGTTGAAAGAGAGAAAAGGAATTTCAATGTAAAGTAACAAATTTATGAAAAGAAAAATATTCAAATGGCGTGCGAAATTCCCTTACTTATTATGATTTATCGTTCGTTGCTGTTGTGCTCGATGCGCGCAGAAAAGTCTGACTTCGAAATAAAAAAAAAGCAACAACAACATTTGATCTATTTTCATTGGCTTTTTTTTTAAATTTATGATATTTTTTTTTCTTCTCTTCAACACGGTTTCATGACGTTCCATGCATGCTTCGATGGTGTACACTTTGTTGTTATTTTTACGTGATATTGCCCGCAGTCAAACAACACAATTAAATGACAACAAGTTTACACGCATCGGCATCGATGTTGCACACGAGAAATGCAACAAAAAAAAATTAACGCGAACACAGTGTGATTGAGTAAGAAGAAAAGAGAGACAGTATGTAAGTGGAATAGAGACACACAGATGGAGCATGAAGAAAAAATGCCAACAACAAACCAACGAGTCAACAATGCCTTCGCATTTTGAAAATGCTCGAGTTATTTGGAATATGACGTTGGCAGCTTGTACAAATGGCAGTGTGTGTGTGTGTGTATGTGTGCATAATACATTAAAAGTCGAGCGAAAAATCGTTAGCCATTTTTGAGAATTCGATTTTTATTTTGTGCGAAGAAAACAACAAAATGGCATTTCTGTTTGAGCTACACTCATCGCACGCTTAATGGTTGAACTCATGTGTTGTCGCTGGATGGCTAGTGTATGTCAGTCTTATTCTTCATTCCAATTGCAAACAAAGAATTGTATGATTTCAATTGTGCGGCTAAAGAGCAACAACAGCAATGGACACAAATACAAATGTTCCATGTGGTGTTCTCGAATCAGTTTTCCAAGTGCTGCGATTCGATTGCACCGAGCCGCCGACTGTCATTTTTCCGTTGCACTGTTTGACTCTCTTTATCGTTGCCGTATGTATATAAGTTAGTGTGTATTTTATTCTTGTGTTTCTTTTTTATCAGGGGTTTTTGTGATACGCACATAAAAATCAACAAAAATGACACGAGTATTGCAAATATGCGGTTCAACTATTCCGCCGCCAAAGACTTTTCGCAAAGACTACACACAACAAGCGAATACTCTATTTAAATGACATCCATTGAAACGAAAAGAACAAATGAAACGAATTAATGAAAAAGACAAAGAAAACAACATTACATAAAGTGAAGCATTTTTCATGTCTGCTTTCCTTTATTTTCACCGTTCCGGTGAAAAAGATACAAAGGTCGTCATTTGCTGAACGTACATCGCTTTATCACAATCGTGTGTGTGTGTGTTACGGACACACTTGCTTGAAATTCAAAACTGCGTAAGTATTATATCAAATGGTTGGCACACACAATAGTGAATACTTAGCGATTGATTCGAGGCCGCGACCGATCTTTCTGTCTCTTTTCGGTTCTATGGCCTGTTTGCAAACCCGTACTACTGTGCGCGTACACATTGGATTCCGATTATATTTCACTGTACACATTGAAGTGTAACATACATTTTTGTCGTTGTTAATCATTTGCCGCCATATAATTGCATTTCTTCTATACCATTTGGAGCTTCTCTCTCCCTCCCTCTATCTTCCTCTCTGGCAAATGTTGATGATTTTCACAGAAATATTTCATATTTTCACTGTATGTAACTTGCCGAAGAGATATTGTTATTGCATATCAAGCACATCGTAAAATGTTCACAGAGCTTATACGCGGTCTCCCTCTTTTCTTCTCTTTTTTTTTTCAGTAATATTTCATGTTTTGTTCCATAAATCAATTACAACTGTGTATAAAGAATTTCACCATGTTTCGTGTAAATATTTTCTTGTACATCCAACTAGATTTTAGTCAAAAATCCGATGAATTTTTTCATTTGCAAAAAGTGTCTGTTGCTCTTCGGAACATCAATTTCGTAACCATGGAAAAAGAGAGATAGAGAAAAAGTGAGGACGCGCAACTGTTATCACTGGGAATTTGGTATTTAATGACAAAAAAACAACAACAACAACAGTTCGTTTGCCGCATTGAACATGTGGGTGAGAAAAATGGTGCAATTGTTTTCGTTTCAGTCTCCGTCGTTTGCGTTTTGTTTTGTTGTCATTATTGTATTTTTTGGTGTTTGAACTCTAGCGATTGAAGCTATTTTCCGAGCTTTTTGATTCACGCATTCTTTTATAATTGCCAAATTTAGATCGAGCAACCGCCATCGCAGTTCCGATGCTAGGGCGTTTTCAGTGTAAACGACTTTTCATTGCGCCCGCGCAAACAACAGACACACAAACCAGCCGCCGTCGTTGCCGTCACCACATAAAATCCGTATCTCATTCTCTCTGTCTATCTCTCGCTCGGCGTGAGCGGCAAACGGTGGTGTGAACAACACGGCTACACACAATACGCGAGAAAATATGTGTGTTTGTGTGTTTCATTCAGGAAAAACACAGAGAATAAATTCCTTACGTTGAACGATTTGCAAATGCTAGAAAAAAATGTACGATTCGATTTAATTTAATTATGTTTATTTGTTTTTTTTAAATTCCTAAATAGTGAACCATTCATCGTGTGATGCATTTCACCTGTGTGTCTGTGTGTATCAGTTATTTCTTGATAGCGTTTTTTTTCCTTATGTTCGTGTTAATTCACTCATTCAGTCTGTTAGATAAGCGGCATTTTTCTGTTTGTTATACGATTTTCTTTTATCTCACTGAAATTTACTTCGATTTTGTTTCGACACAGTCACATCTTTGGCAAGAAAGAGAGTTACACACAGATTGTGTGAAATGATAGCAGAGAAAATGGGCAAAGAAATATTTAGAAGGGAGAGAAGAAAAAAAACGCTATGATACGTTTTATTGGATAATAG
Source organism: Contarinia nasturtii (assembly GCF_009176525.2). Taxonomy (NCBI): domain Eukaryota; kingdom Metazoa; phylum Arthropoda; class Insecta; order Diptera; family Cecidomyiidae; genus Contarinia; species Contarinia nasturtii. The sequence continues at coordinate 3,045,831 of NW_022198581.1, forward strand.
TCAAAGAATTTTTGTTCACTGTTGATCTTTCTTTGTACGTTCCATCATCGTACATATGCATAGTTTATTTTTTTTTCTTCTTCTTTTTGGTAAAAATAAATGGGTGTGCGTGCAATGTTTGTGGAGCAATGCGCAGCGTTCAAGGCATAACTGTTCATCAGCCACTTTCTCAAGTCGGTTGGCATTCACAATTATATGTTTATCAATATGTAATTATGTAATGTTCGTTTAAAGTTTGTATGTAAGTGTTGTGTGAGTGAGTGTATGTGTGTATGTGAAAAATATCATTTCGAAATTGGATGATTTTTTTCTCTATTTAGTTCAAATGACTGTGCATTGACTATCGCGTCCCGGTTGCAATTCACTTAAACCTTTTGCATGATAAATGTGTGTGCGTGTACAAAATGAAATAAATTGCATTTTATTTAATCAACATTTTCTACCATTCTCAGATCTCTCTGTCAATGAAGTTTTTTTTTTGTGTTATTTCAACGTTCTCCAATCAAATTTTGATTTTCCGATACACGGAACTATTTGATCCGAATATGGTAGACAAGAAATCCATTGCGATTGCAGCGGTGATTCGAAAGTAAATAAAAAAATGTCTGAAAATGCATACCGTCTTTTGGTGGGCTTGAACATGGTGGCGCATAGCTCCCTAAGTGATAACCTGAATATGAATTTTGATGCATCGGCGGAAATGGATAACCCAGCGCACTTCTAGGACTTGGAAAACCCGAATCTTGTCCACCCTGGCCGCCAAAGTGTTGATAGCTGCCTCGGATACCGCCATATCTGGAAAAAGAGAATGAGAAAAGAAATACTTTAGTTGCCATACCTTTAGATTCTAAATCAATTTCTTTGATTCCTTTTTGATTGGAACACACTATTCTTTCTAATATTCTAGTAAATGTAAACAGAAAAATTTCTCTTTTACGATTTTTCTATCTTCAGCGACTTCCAATGAATAACCATATGAATGAAAGAAATCGGTGTGTATTTTTTATAACATTCACAATACACACTCTGGATACAATGTTTCATAGTTTTCTGCCCCAATTATTATGCGCTCGACGGTTTTGGCTTGTATATATTTATGTGCTACGTATCGAAACCGAGAGAAAAATTGACTTGTATTTGTTGTGTATATCAATTTTTCCAATTTGATTCACATTTTTACCGATTTCTGCACACATTGTATGCAATGCAAACGGTTTTTTTTCTTTCAATTGGTTTGCTATTTACTTTGTATTGCAACAACAGATCCGCTTTGAAATGCATCGCGCTTCGTCAAATAACCATGTACAATGTGTGTGTATGTCTCTATTTCTGCACACAGATCTTGAGAGTTCATTTTTGATTAAATTGTGATGGAAAAAATATAAAAATTTCAAATATAAAGAAGAAGTAGACGTGAAAAAAAACAGAGAGAAACAATTTCTAATTTTGTGTTTCGTCGCTGTTGTGGTTGTTTGTTTTTTTTTTTTTTTTTTTTTTGCTGCCGGTGACTGACTACTGCACTGAAGATTTCTAGTGAAATGTTATGGTATTTAATCAGATTGCATATGCAAAATGAAATTTTTTTATGCTTTACTCTCTCTCTCTCTCTCTCTCTAGATATAGTAAATAAGAAGATAATAAAAAAATATGACAACGCGCGAGACCAATTGCCTTTTGCCCGCATGGTAGTTGGGAGTAGAGGGAAAAAAACACAAAAACAACAACGACACACACGATCACGAGCAAATGAGATGGAGAAAGGTAGACAGAGACCATGTGTTCAAAGTAGACAAGTATGCAAATTTTATTTGATTTGAATTTATTATTTCTGATATTACAAGTTTTTCATTCGTTGACTTGAGCTAGGGCGAAAAAAGTGCGAGAGATAGAGAAAGAAAGATGTTGTTCGGTTAGTTTGCATCAACAGCCACTTTGCCAGAACCAACGAAAAGATAAGATCATTCTCTTTGCGTATCTAAACTTGCCACAACAAACATATTCATATAGACTAGCACACACACACGCTTTGTATATATTTGTGGATTCTTTCATTGTTGTTTCTTGGCCGTTCATATTTTTTTGCCGTCAGTTTTCTTAATTTAGATTAACTCTTTACGGTTGTTTTTCTGTGTGTCGTATAGAACAAGTAGAAAAAAGTATATGGTGCTGCCAAGTCCACGTACATAAATATCAATTTTAAAAACAGCTAATGAGATGCATGTTTTACTTAATATGAAAAATAAATAGCTAGTTTGTTCCTGTTATTTTTTTCTTTTTTTTTTCATAATAGAATTCGAAGAACTGATTTTTTCAAGAAAAATAGTTGAACATATTTTTTTACATAATTTCTCTCATAGAACACAGATATACTATTTATTCGTGTGTGTGTTGGTATTGTTTGTTCATTCTCATGTGTGCCAAGATTCGAGACTCAAGCCAAATTTACCTGGCCAAATGTATTCAATTTAAAGACATACAAATGTAATCGGAGCGCAGGTTATAACATCATTTTACATCATCGTCTAGTTTTTAAACTGATGACACTTCTTGCATTTTTTTGCTGCTTTCTCTTGTTTCGAAACAAATAAAAAGGATGTGTACCGAATTTGATACATTTTCTAACAAACATCGAATTAAAAAAAAAATGGTTTTTTGCTCGGAGTGGAGGCTGTATTGTTGCAGTTGCAAAACAAATGGGTGCACAGATGATCATAGCCAGCAGCAGTAACGAGCAATAACAGCAGCAGCATCAAAAGTAGTAGTAAGTAGCTGGTTCTAATCATAAAATCTGGCCAAACCACATTCATTCATACCGTAGAAAATATACAAAAGCTGTGATGTTGCTAAGCATCCTCCTTCATCGTCGTCGTCGTCGTTTTTATTTTTATTTTTGGCACTTTTTTTATTATCCGACAACAACAACCACATTTTTTATCACTCATTTTTCTTTGCTTTAACAACACCGATATAAAATAGCAACGACGTAAATTTACTCTTAATATCTTGATTAAAAATCGAATGCGCGCACTCAACAATGTTATATTCATAAAAACGGGTACGGAACTGATGTGCAAATTTGTAATCGGGATTTGTGTGATAGTGCTTTTGTTCTTGCATGCCATGTATGTCTGTGAGACAGAGAGAGGGAGAGAGAGAAAAAGTATGCAACAAAAAATAAATGAACACTAAAACGAACACTTTTTTCGCCAGTAGCTAGATCTCGGTGTGCATAAATATTATATTATACTTGTACTAATTGTAGTGGAAATATATAGTTGCAAACGAACGAAAAAAAGAGAGGAAAAAGAGACAAACTGCCACTACTTATGGCATTTATTAGCAAGATGTGTCGAAGATTTCGATAATAAAACCATAAACTTCCAGCAAATAAAATCTGTATGCACCGTTTTACGACTACCTCGTGTGTTTTGGTTGCTTTTTTCGTCTTTTCATAAAATCTCGGTGTAAATGCGGATTTTCTTATAGCTAGTTCCTTTTTTCGAATGTGTATTTGCATCGAGTTCGGTTGTTGTAGCTGTTGGTTTTTTTTGTTTGTTTGTTTCGAAGAAAAACACCGTAATTGGTAGGAGTTTTTATTATTTTACTACATTGTTATATTTTTTTTTTTTGATTTTTATTTTCTTTTATAGCGTTTTCTTTTCGTTCTTTTCTTGGTTTGTGAATTTGGCGCGCAATTCTAAATGCAAAATTTTTATAAGCTGATAATTTTCGGTTGCTTGATTCTCATTTTAATTGAAATTTATGCTTTAGTTTTTATTTTCGGCCGCGACGGCGGCGGTGACTTTACAAGCTTTTTGACTTCTGGTTAAATATACGTTGCATCGTTGCATAATAAATGCACGGCGGTAATATCTTCTTTTCTTTTAAATCGATAGCTTATTCTAAACTTAAAATAAACATAGTTTTAAATGTTATTTAATTCTTTGCTACAGTTTTTTTTTGGCAAATATATATATAAAAATTTAAAACGAAAAAAGAAAGAAAAAAACCGGTCGAAATGGATGAACACATAAATAAAAACTCTTTTCTTCAACCACTTTTCACGGTTTTTGCGTGCATTGTTAATCTACTGGCGCGGAAAACACGCCTGTGAATTAAAATTTTCGGTAAGCTTTTAATTTTATTTTATTTTTCGAGTTTGTGTATGTGCATGTGTGTGTGTGTGTGTGTGTTTCAAGAATTACAACGATTCTCTCACAAGATTCATCACTCCATTCATTTAGCAAGTGCTGTGTATGCCAGCCTGAGTGTTTGCTTGTGAAAACCTTCATTTGTTCGAGCGCTAAATTATTCATAAAGTTAAATCAGTTTGAGACACATACACACATTGTATTGACGAGAGAAAAATATATACATAATAAAGTGGTGTGTTGTGATTGAATTTTTCTTTGGTTTCAAGAAGGTAAAGCAGAAAAACATAAGCACGAAAAATATCTTTTTTTAATGGAACATTGCACTCATAAATGAAACTGATTTGTCGCGTATAAAATCGTTCCTTGGGTTTCTTGTCTCAACCAGCCGTATTTCATTTAAAGCTGTGGACATTAAAAACGCGTACCAAATGTTTTCGCCTGAATGATTATCGTCATTGAAAACTAAATGAAATCCATTGTCAACAAAAATGCCAACAACGGCGGCGGTAACATACTCAGCGCTCATCATCAGAACATTCAATATGATTTCCATAGTGAAAAAAATTGTCGTCAAAGTTTACACAAATCAACCGAAACACTATTTACGGAAAACATTTTTAATCAATGTTATTTTTTAAAAAAACATTTTGAAAACTATTCACATTGAACTTGAGGGGATTTATTTTTTGAAAACATACTTTTCAAAGGTGCTAGTTGCGACGTGGGATTTTTTCTCTATTTTATTTTGTTTGAGTCGTGTGTGGCAAACGCCACGCTTCCTTGTGTTTTTATATTTTAATTAATTCATAACTGAAAAAAAACTCATCGATACCGTTTTATGTTTGTTTAAAATGAAATTGGAAGAGAGGAACTTTTTTTCAAATATGTTGTTTCTTTGGAGTGTTTTGGAATATGAAAATCGAATTTCTGAATAATAGATGACACCGACGCATTTCGTCCCGGCTCATTGGGGAGCAAATATTACAAAAAAAAACAGACAGGACACGAAACACACATACAGTCATTTCGCCGTCGTTAGTCATCGTTCATTACAAGCCATACATTTTCACCGATTCTACGCATTTTCAACTTCAAATTTGGATATTTCATTAAATTTGTTGTTATTTTCCACTCTTCAGTGTTTAGATATTTTCCCTGCACACCCGTACATTTTAAACAAATACAAACAAACATTCTTATTAACGAAAGAAACAATTAAAAAAAATGAAAATATTTACCCGTGCTGTTGCAGTTCGACGAATGCAGATTTATTTGAGGCGGCGGTTGCAACAGTACCACCGTCCAAATATTTTGGTGTATGCGGCACGTCCGGCGTATCCATGATGCCGGAATGTGGTGTTCCTGGGTTGCCCTCGTAAGGGCTTCCCAAATCTGTGAAGTTGAGCGTGTTGCCGCTGATCGTTGCCACTTTATCTAAATGTATGGTTAGGCTGTTCTATAAAAACGGCGCCACGCAGAACAAATCCAATCCAATTACACTGATCGACGTATTACACGACAAAACACAATAACAATATTTTGTCAAACAACAATTGTCGCCTTTGGCCAATCTATTACTCGATACTCTTTTTTTCAAATCCGTTCAAAAAATTTGCGAGAAATTTTCCAAATCACTCGCTCGTTTGTTCACACAAAGAAAAGTATTATCAATCAAAAAAAAAAAAATCTCACAAAATTCGGACAATTCACACAAAATTGGCGAAATGCACTTCTTCAAGTTCAGTTCAGCGTAAAAAAAATCACAAAATGCGCCTTATTTCTCGAAATCGGTTTTTTGAATTTGAAGTCGTTACTTCTGACACCTTTTTTTATGATGCGGTGATGCTGCGTTTTAATAACAACTGACGATTTGAAAACTATTCGATTCTTTTTCGGATGCTGTTTTTGCTGCCGTTGCCTTTATGTTCTGAAACTCTTGTGTCTTTGACGTGCGTTTTGCTCTCGTTTTTTGCTTTCTCTTTGCTTCTTCGCACGATCGGTCGGCTCGATCGATGATGATTTTCGCTATTTATTTCTTTGCTGACGTTTTTCTCTGTTAGTTTTTCTATTCTTTTCTTGTATTTCGTTCTCACTTGTTCTCTTTTTCTCTTGAAGTCTCTCTTCTTTATGCTTCAACTCGATTTTGGTGAGAATTATGGACTACCTGCTGCGAAATACTATATCCAAATCGGCTGGATAATGAGAGAGCATTTACACGTGATGGCTACAATATCGAAATGTGTTAAGAGCGCACTGCGATCAACCATATATTGTACACTATACACACTTTTATGAATATTATTATTTGGCTGTTGTTGTTGAAAGGATTTTTCGGTGACCGTTCTAATAATATTTTTCGTTCTGTTTCGATTTATAGTCACCACTGGTTTTAAAGAATGACCCCAGCTAGTTCAGTTGACATATATATATGCACATAAAACATTCAAAATAAAAATTCTATAACCGGCATGTATATACAGTTGAGTAATCTCATGCAACGTAAGTTCCGGAACAGTTGAATATAAAAAATAAACAAATACACTTTATCGAATTCACACTACGATGATTTTAAAACAAATCAAAAATCATCGACATCAATTGTTCCCTTCTTCAGTGTCCTCATTCTTCATCGGAATTCACTTGATCAAATTAATGGCCAAACACATCACTTTTATTAAGTTCACGCGACGGAATTCCGTTTACACTTTGAATTTATCCTGGTTGAGTGAATTGTTGGATAAATTCATTTATCTTCGCTGAATGATCTCTTCTAATCGATTATAATATCCGATTTTTCACAAATATCTCAAATAACTAATGCAAAAAATGTTTGTTTTTAATTGTAATTCACACCAGAATGTGTGAATCAAAGCACGCCAATTGATTAAACTGCATTTGATTGTTCGCGTAATTAGTTAAAATATACACTGTGACTGATGAAACACTCACACATACACACAAAGAGAGACAAATAACACCTTTCAAACAGTGAAAGAGAAATGGATTGTTCGACCGCGTGGATTGATAACAAAATTCTCCGAAATATGCACAAATTGACGATTTTTTAAGATCAATAATGCAGAGCTGCGTTGCGACAATGTGCTATAAATATTGATTATGATGTTGAGGGTGATGATGACAATGATGTTCGCGACAATTAAACACCGTTTCACACAATGCGTTCTTTTCTTTAATAACAATAAAATATTGTGTTTTTTTAAGTCACAATTTTGTTCAATCACTTGTGAACTCTTCCTTCCAGTGAGAATACGCAATAAAAATGCTTTCCAAAACGGCTGTTGTATCGATTGGTCTCAGGTCACACGTGTATTCAATTAAACTATATGTAATTTTCAATCGAAGATTGCGATTTTTCAACAAATGAAAAATCAAAAACTGTATGCTTATTGATGATCCACACCGTATATATATTTTTGGTTTATCGTTTTTGGAAATTATTATTTATTTTATTTTATGTGTTTTTTTTTTCGTATAAAATTTGGGCCAAAAAACGAGAGAACCAGAAAAAACTGAGCGTTAGTTGTAACGATAAGTAAACCCAAATAAATATATAAACAACCAAAAACGATATATAGTTTTGTTGCGCGCGACCAACCACGAACAAAGTGCGTGAAAGACTAGTGACTGTGATGCGATGAAATTATAAAAAAACCCGTAAAACATATACGTAGCAGCGGTCTTGTGTGCCTGTGTCTTGTGTATTCGTTTCAAGCGTTTTGGTTGTATGTGCATGAAAAGAAAAAGAGAGAATATGAGAAATGCAATGCGCAAATAACAAGGCAACATCGACGATACTTGCTATTCGATTCTATCTCTGTTTCGCTCTCGTGCTTTGGTCTCTAGTATAGTGTGTGCGCAACAAGCACCGATGCGCATACACAGTCTTACAAGATCTCTAGCATTCGAATGTTATACACGTTCGTTTGTTCGTTTTGTTCAATGTTCGATGTGTATGTATCACATCATTCGTTTTTCACACATACATAGCTGTGTATCACCCGTGCTCAGTGCCCGTGGTAGCTCTGTACAATATTGTCTGGATATTGTACAACACACATACTTGATTAAGTGCACAATGATTGGTTCGAGTTTTTATAACTTCCCATGAACAATGGGCGGAGCAAATGATCTGAGTGAATGAAACATATTTGTCATCATCGAGCGCATTCATATACAATGGCATACACCGTTCATAAAGCAACCGAGTGAATAAGATAGATGGACTGGGTGGCGGCGCCAGCTTGAAACGATAAAGAAAAATAGCATACATTTCAAACACCCTTCGCTTATTCAAAATAGATAGCAAAATATATCACACTTCATTGAACCACGGTGAGATAAATATTCTTAACGTTTTTAGTTTACTTCAGGTCAATCTATTCAATTTCAAATCGGTTTGCTCTCTGCGACAATAAATGCCATTTTATAAGCTCGTTTTTTTGTGTGTGGATACAAAAAACGATTTAAATTCTTTGGCATTTTTTTACATTTCAACAATTTGATGAAAAATTTCGAAAATTTTGAAACAAAATTCACACAATTCGTTTCAAACTTTTGTTTGATAAGAATAGAAATCGTGAATGATTGAAAAGTGTCTAAAATGTTAACCTTCCATCAAATGTGTATGTCTACGCCACTGGATTTGTACGTGGTGGGTGTGGCCATTTCAATTTCGACATTCAAATGTAGTCTTTGAATATGAAGCTCTTTCGCTCTTTCTCATTGTGGCAAAGCATTCAATTCAAGTTAGGTCGATCTATCTCTCGTTCTTTCTAACATCGTATTTATTCAAATCAACTTTGGGCCCAAGTTGAAAAGTTGCATTCAACATATTTACATATCACGGAAAAAGTGATACACAGAAAGATAGAGATAGAGAAAGAGAGTGAAAGAGATTGTGTTAGAGTTGTGCAATGTGGTTTTTAGAATTGCTCTGGCTGTAGATAAAATTACAACCGCACAACTAACACTCATACATATATATATATACCGTATGCACATGTCTTGTTGGTTTCTTTTCTTCGGAATTTTCGTATTCGGTCGCTTTTTGTCTGTTGTAAACGTTTTCGTGTGTCGAGGCATACACAGCGATCATGTAAAATTTTGCGCGCAAAATGCACATAACGAATTAAAGACGCGTGTACTGAAATTTGGAGAAAAATGCGAAATCAAACATATTCTTCTTTTGGAAAAGGATCATGTTTAATATCGATATTGATGAGAGTTATTAAAAAAAAATATAATTTATAAATCGTCGGTATTTTTATGATAAAGCTAGTGCTCCATGTACTTGATGATGAGAAATGTCGGAGAATTTAGCTGGGCGCACGACACCGACACAACGTCCGACTTTGTGCAATGTAATGAAAGAGAAAAAGTACAATGCCAACGCCAAAAGCCAAGAAAACAAACAACACAGAACAATAAGAAAAAAAGGAAATACGGCACAACACACACACACACACACACAAACGTACACCGTGAATGGTGAAGAAACTTCATTTGGAATGGAGCAAATGGTGATTTAAATTCGATATAACATTTTTCCTCGACATTTTTTTTCGTGTGCAAAAACTCAAATCTACGACATTTTCACTGTGTGTGTATGCTTTTTTGCGCACCTTGTCTTTATTACAGCGCTATAGACATAGTAAAAAAGAAGCGAGAGACACTTTATTATTGTCAATGGGCATTATCCAACTGATTTAATCGGCAAACGCACTGTCACATTGCTTTTGTGTGTACACTTTCGCCTCAAATATGTATATATTGTCATGTGGGTTTTGTCACCGTCATTATCTGAACTAAGCATAATTACACCAAACTGTGAAAGTCAAAAGACATTCAATTGACTCGGACTTTTTTCACGTTTCGATTCAGTTGGTTTTTTCTGTTCGATTTTTTTTTCTTCTCTGCATTGAAAAATCCAGGGGAAACGAAGCAAGAATCGATACGTTCGTTTGCTGTGGTTGACGTAATACTTTTTTTAAAAAGTTTCTTCGTTCGTTCGCACATACAAGTTGTTAGGAGAAATAGTCCATCGGGAAAAGCTAAAGCGTACAACTGCCGAATGCACCTATATAATATTCAACAAGATAGAGAGGGAGTGACACATACAGAGAGAGAAAGATCACAACAGAATCAAAACATATAACACGCACGATGGCACAAAGTCGGTGCGATCACTTTGGCGGGTGAGATAAAAACAAAAAAGTACACAACAAAACATACACTTACAACTTATGTCATAAAACTTTAATTAGTATGTTGCGACTGTGGTTAAAATCCATCAAACAGTTGTTTATGGTTTATTTAACATTGCATTAACTCAAATTACAAAGAACACTTAAACTTCGCACACGATGAGTATAATTCGAATTGAATGAAGATAGCAAGTGTGAGTCGATTGTATGTAATGGTGTTAACCAGAAAGACACTCTCACCAATCACAATGCCACGATTCATTAAAAGTAATTTATAGATTTTCACCACTTTATCGTAACTGCTCCTTCGGCACTGTTTTTTTTTTCTGCGTTGCCGATCACTCGCGCGACACGTTGCACTGATTGTATAAAAAAAGATTACACAGACTCTTTCGAACAAAATTGATTTTTTTTGGTGGTATTTGCAGGAAATGTGCACATCTGTTTCATCTACTTTCACTGCATCCATCAATAAACGCATCACATTCGTAACCTCCAAAATGGACACATTCGAATTGTCAAAACAAGTCAACAGAGCAAAACCACGGAAAACCACCAATGGCTGTTCAGTTGCATTAGCAGGTGCCTTCTTTGTCTAACATCGCATTTTAATTATATATCAAGGCCTTGGGCGCCATTCTTGAATGTGGTTTTAGGTTTGTGAATAGAAAAATTTCATTTTGAATGGAACTAGTTGTTTAAACCACAATTTCGGACAGACAGTTTGTATTTTCTTAATGTGTCAACACGCGCAAAAAACCGCAATTTCGAGTAATTTCGAGTGTGGTTACTGGTTAGATAAAAAATATGTTAAATTTGACCAAATTTAGACGTGGAACGATATACATTCAATGAAAACATGAATGGTTCATGGTGATGAACAGATTGATTTCAATCAATTTTCAACACTTCCCCGAATTTCAACTATCTCAAAGTCAGGACACATTTGAAATAGTAAAAAATATATGAACGAAGAACTAATATTTTATTGAATTTTTTTTTTCAATCATCAAACGACATCAGTCTTATTGTGGGCACTTGGTTGATTTGTGTTATGACATACACGAAACCCCTCGTAGAGCCAAAATAAATATAGAAAAATGGGCATATAACAAAGATTTAAGAGCGAAAATGAATAAAAAACCACCATAAAATATGCGCCAGAACCATATTTGGCTGTATGGTACTGTGAAGTACTAAAAATATAATTTATGGAATTCGGTGTATTTTATTTATCCATAAATTTCTTCAGCCGACATTTTACATGCAATTAACAGCCTCTAATATAGGTATTATGTACATTAAACGAACTGGGATAGTTCATTTCCACTTTATAGTCGCGTAGATCTCTTTCGCTCGCAAATATTGCGGTGAGTTGGCTTGTTTTCAGTTTTGGTTTTGGCGTTGTAAACAATCAGCTCACTGCAGTCTCTCTCTTTCCCCCCCGTTCATTGCACACAAGTTTCTGGCTTTTCGTGATTCCATTATCATGATTTTGTTTTTCAGTTTTCTGTACAAAGCAAAATGAAAAAAAAAATACTCATTTTTGGCCGATGTATTACTGCTTCAAAACTTATTGACGCTTCGCAAATCAAATACTCGACTTCGTTAGCAGAAATAAAAGAACACAATTTCACTATCCATGTAGCGTGTCTCGAACGATGTGCATTGCAGCGAAAGCTTTCTGTGCATTGTTGTGTGTTACTATTTCATTTTCAGAGAGTTTGAGTTCGGGTTGTTTATGTTTATTTATTTGGGAATGGATTGAACTTGAGAGGTAGTGTGTTTTTCCGCTTGTGAGCGGTGCACATTTTTTTTTTTGCAGCCCAGAATGAAAACCGCAATTTGTTGAAAAACTATCGACTCGAAATGGAGGTTGAAAGTTAGTTTGATAGTGTATGCAATGGAATATACATCAGGCTGTTTCGCTGCAGTCCACTTTCACACGAATGTTGAATACATAGACTGTTCCACATTGATTTGAATTCAGTAAAACTAAAAACAAGCTATACGTTTGGCTTGTTTTCGGTTTGTTGTTCGAAATGTACATTGACGTTGATAAAATATTGGTTTGTGTATATCGAACAAAGATAGGCAACGGCATTTGAACGGTTGAACAAATGGTGTTTGGTTCGGTGTTGAGCGAATTTTCTATGATGAACGTACAAATGAAGGAGAGAGAGAGAGAGTTCAACAAACATTGTACAAACTCATTCTTTTTCTCTATGAAAACAAAACATGGCAACCAAAAAATAGTAAACGACAGCCACATTTTGGCCTTTGAGTAACCTAATAGTATACAACATAGAATCCGTAAAACGGCATGCCAAAAACATAGAGTACATTGGAATGTCCAAAACGATAGCGCACATACGGCTAAAAGTAAATAGCGAACAAAGAGTTGAAAAAAAAACAGCATAAAAGTTGAACGAATTGAAGACGGCCATTGCACATGTTATTTTGACTTAATAATGATTTATTGATATTTCGGTACAAGTTTCGTAGTGAACCTTTGTTGTTTTATCATACATTATCGCATTTCCATCGCTTGCTTCATAAGTCTACCAAAGATTCGAATAGTATTTGCACAATTTTTACCGAATGAAAAACAACACGTTTTTTGGGAAATGCAAAGCACAAATTTAGTACAATCGCGATGAATATGGGCACCGTATTAAAACATGTGCATTAGTAGATCTCATTGTCCGATCATTTTCGACAGAAATGTTGTCGAGAATTAATGCGTTGTTTAGCCATATGAAATATGTCCTTATCAATCAGCGTCAACTTTAACCATTTCGTGTAATTGTTTCTTTGATAACATTTCTAAGCAGATCCACCTCTTTTTCGATCAAGCAACCGCTTGATTATTCATGAATCATTTAATAAAAGGATTACTTTTGAACTGTGAGACACATACTTGGGACAACTTAACAGAAACTTTCTCATTTTTAAACATTGTTTTCTCATTACTTGAAAAACATCAAAAGACAAACAAGAAAATAACATTTTTTTTTTAGAATGAAAATACAACTTATTTTCGAAATCGAACCAACGCAGCAACAACATTTTACTGTCGGTAATTTATTTAACTGTGAATGTAAAGTATTACAGCAGATTAAACCAAAACTTTTCGAAATCAATGCCACACTCAATATTTTCGTGAAATTCATGAAAATTTATGAAATGAAAAGTCTATAGAACCAAAAAAAAAAAACTGAGAACAAACAATAAAAAAATATGAATATATTCACCCGAATAAGAAAAGGAAAATAACAATAATTTAAAGTGTAGTTTTACAAAAGGGGAAACGAAACTATAGCAAATAACAACAACGAAAGAGAAATTATATGTGCGCTTGAACACATAAAGTTGAAAACGTCATAAATATATTTCGTATCGTACATGTTTGGTTCGTTCATTTTATTTTTCGGTGTGTGTTTTTTTTTCTTCTCTGGATGAATTTGTGTTACTTTATCGTAGCGTTTTTCCCATTTTCGGCGTTTTCTCTCTTGTTTTCAGCTCTATCAGTTGCCGCTCTTCATTCGCTGCATTTTTATAAGTGTGTTTGTGTGTAAAATATGTGTAACAAATACATAATTTGCCTTCCGGCAGAACTTAATCTGGTTGAAATTAGTGGGCACTTTGTCCGAGTGCATTAGAGTGTGGCAATGGTCTGGCGGTATGCCAGAATTGTGGTTCGATCTGTCATGCACACATTGACTTGAATCATATTTTTCGTTGTATGTTTGTTTCATTTGTTGTTCCTTTTGCCGTGTGTTCCATTTTTAGGCTCTATTTTTCGACGAACATCGGTAACAAAATGATGTTTTTTTTTTCAAAGTCCGCATTTGACTCACGAATGATGTTTGTTCCTGTAGTCTATGATCATAGCACTGGATCTACTGGATCGAACATTTATATAAATATGAACAAAACTGTTGTTTCAAATACAGACAGTTTATGATACGCAAGCACGCACAACAATTGAAAATGTGATGCTTTTTCCGTTACCAGTTTTTTTTTCTCTGTGATTCTTCGAACTGTTTTCGACATGATATTTTGTTCATTTGACTGTGACTTGAGCACTTCTTTGTGTGGTTATTTTGTTTGAATATCCGATTCCAGGAAGATGAAAAAAAGAACACATATGCAAAATATTTGAAAATGTTTGTATAAAAACAATACAATTTCACGAACCGATGAGCGTACGCACAATGTGATTCTCACATTTGAATTTACAAATGGATGCTTCGTAGATCATGGATGCCGAAGAAAATTCAAATGAACCAATCCAAAATGTGATGTGTGAAAGAAGAACAAAAAAATGTCACTCCTCTGTAATGTAAACCAATGAAATAACATCGATGATGATCTTTCAAAAGATTCGTGCATTCAGTTCACACGTAATTTTGTTTACACCTTTGGTGTGCCGTGTTATTCCCTGATGGCTGCGTTTACATATTGGGAATAGACAATTTCCTTTTTTTATCTCTCTCTCATTCTCTCTCTTCACTTTGCCTGGCTTACTTTTGTTCCATTGACATTCACACATCTTCAAACCATGTGTGCGCGTGTTTTTTTTTCACTTCAGCTTCAAATTCAACGACTTCAAATGATTGCGTGTTAGAATGTGCCTTTCTTTAATTCATGCGTCGTTAGAAGAAAAAAAAATCGACTCCAGAAACATACATTTTTTTCATCATTTCGCACAAATTCTGTAAGAGGCACAACACACGATAGTAAATTAGTAAATGTTCGCATTTATTTTTCGTTGGTAACTCTTCTTTCGGCGATCAATGCAGCATGAAAGTATTATATTATTTATAACCGAAAATTCAAATCTGTAAAATTCGAGAGTGTAAGAGAGAAAACTGATTTGAGAAAAGAAGAAAAAAATCACATGAAAACCCATCTAATTGTTATGTCCCGAAGCTGAACCTTTTACAGAAATGTACAAACACGTTTTGAGGCAACAAAGTGTTTTGAATTTCAATTCGAATGAAATGAGAAAGGCTCGATCAAAATAGTTGAATTAAGATTTTTCAATAATAAACGAGAGTCGAGAAGGGAAAGAGAGAGAGAGAGAGATACTCACAACCATAAAGATTGAAAATCCATTTGTTCAAATCGATGAAAGCACGTAATTTGCCAATATAAACACATACACACGACATATGAACGTATAAAGCACCAAATCGAATGACTATACTGCGAACATCAACGTCAAAGTTGAACGGCAATCAAACAATACTCGCTTGATGCTTATTCGGTCGTTTACTCTATTGTTTTCTTCATTCGAAATTTGCGACTTCTTCAAATTTGAATTTAATTAATGGTCAGCGGTGGAATCGAAAAATGTGAAAAGTTTTTTTTTTCGGTGAAATGCCCCCCGAACTTATACACACATCATTTGAATACAAACAAAATAATTGACCACTCAGTAAATTATTCACCAAGTTTCTACTGTATAATGGCGACGTAAACGGAGAACATGTAAAGCTGAATGCTCTTTGTTCGAAGACAAATAAATTGATTTTGGGTTTGAGAATGTTTTCGTCGTGTGATGAAAAAGTGTTTTTCAATCGATATGTGTGAAGACTGTTGAGAAAACAATTATGTTATGATCTAATGGAATTTGAAAATATGTCATTACTGTGAACTATGAACGCACAACAGTCGGTGAAAATATTCCAAAAAGATCGTCAGCTTTTCACATTTTTATTTCTTTGTTTGGCGTATTATGAAATGTATGAGAGGAGTTAAAATCGTTCATTTCGTAAATCTAAAAGAAAATTAAACATGTTACGACCGAGCGGCAGCGGTCTGTTCTCTTTTTTCTGTCGGATTTTGTGTGACAGAGTCTGTTTTTTTTTTCACTTACCAAACGATTGGAATTTTGCAATTAATTATGATGGAAAATGAGAAAGAGCAAGAGATGAGTGAAACAGAGTGCACAAATGCAAAAATGTCATTTTACACGTGTAACTAGGTGAGCGGAAATGAGTAAATGTGTACAAGCAAGACGTAATATTTTTTAGGTTTTTTTTTCTGTCGTCCGTGCCGTGTTTCTCTTAAGATCGGAATTTTCTCTTGCGGGCCGGTTCGTTATCGCGAGTACGCGAGCTCGCGCGGTCACTTTGCCGATTATATACCGCTCTGTCTCACTACAGAATATTGTACGTGTATGTTGACTGTAGGCTTAAAGTTATTTTCCATTTTTTTAGAGTGTGTATGCTGAGCTGGTGGTGTGTGTGTGTGTTTTTTTCGCTCTGGTTCTTGCTTTTGGCTCAATTTGGATTTGGAATTGCGATCGTGAATTCCTTATGTCAAACAGGCGGTAAAGTATAAACAAAATGTTTTGACTTTTTAACGCGATTCGAGCACCGATTCAAGTGAGCCGGTATGTACAATTGATCGGCGATGGCAACAGTTACCGCGCTTACAGCTTGGACACCGAACAGTGTTTTTTTTTTAAAGAAACATCAACCACAATATACAGTAGCATTAACAACGTGATCTGGCAAATGGACTGAATGCCTTGCGTACATGCACACTGCAAACAATGTCTTTGTGTATCAGCTTTCTGATATGTCGGCAGCATGGAACAAAAAAGTGCACGAACAACGAAACAGTAAATGTCACCTAACACATGACAATGTGAATCGTATACACGAAAATGAAATAAAAAAAAAACAACAGTGGCTGCTGCTACCGCTGTTTCAACTATACCATCTTTTTCAACGCTCAACACATGTTGATTTGGGTGAAAAGTTAATTCCTTTATAATGGTGAATCAATCACATTCAATTACATCATAATGAATGACTGATAAATCGATCGTTACAACTTCATTGAAACAGCGACAACAACACAACTTTCATGCCAAACAGATAACAACAACAAAAAACACCATCACCTTTACCAAGTGGTTTTTGTCGCCAACATTTATTCGATTCACGCAAAAAATCCGTTATGTGACGGGTGGCATTTTCTCATCGAATCAATCTGCACAAACTCTGGACTTTTTTTACAGCACAAACAATACTATTTGCAGGACGTTTAAGTTAGCAAGAGAGTTCCTCTGAGAACTGCACGCACAATGGGTTTTTGCAATTGAATAAAATCGATGCTTTCATCACCAAAAAAACGTAGAATAATCTTCAATTTCATATTTGTTTTTTCTTGAAATGCATAAAATCATTTCCATTTCACTGAACCTATTGCGGTTCTCTTTTATCTCCGCTTCAAATGAGTGAATATGAGTGTTTTAAGTCCAATTTCGATGAGGATTAATTCGTTCGTCTAATGTAGATTCATAGTGACTGTGCACGCACTTGGGCATGTTACTTTCATCGTTCGTCATTTGTGCGTACTATAATGCTGGCAATCAACAATCCAAACAAATCAATCATAATTGCGTTTGAGTCGTGTTCAAAATATGGCCAGTATAAATGTCATAATAATCGAAAAAAAAAGAACAAAATCAAAAATAAGACACGAAGGAGAATAGTGTGCCCTTTCTTGTCTCTTTCATGTGTATGACGGTGTGTATGTGTATCACTTGTCAGAATCAGAACGATCACATTTGGTCCGTCCCGAAAATTATCTTCCCAAAAAACGACGAACAAACTTCAAACATAATTTATCGAAAAGTCACAAAACAAGATATTTCTTAAATATATTGACACGAAAAACCGGCTCGAATTAATATGTAATCTTAATCGACTGCGTAAAAACGTCAAAGAACAAAAAGTGAAGAGAAGAGAAGAAAAAAATATTAAGAAACAAAACAATACATAAAACACATGAAAAATCAAAAGGTAAAAATGAAGCGATTACAATTTTGTACGTTCGAGCAATAAATTCTTCATGATTAATGAGATGAGCTGAATTTCAAAATATTGCATTTAAAATATGACCGTATGCAGTACAAATGAAGCGCTCTCGCGTATAAATAACCACAAGAGAAGATGATTGCAAGATGCACATGCTTGGACATTTGTTGCGTTTGCAACTCCTTCATGCTAGCGCACATTCTTTTAGGCGATCGATTCTTTGACATATACAGACACACAGAGACGGTACAAATTACATGAACTCGAATCTGCTTAAACGTTAGCACTTTTTTTTTTGTTTTGTTTAATTTGATGAGTCATCTTGTGTTCATTTGTCTTTTTGGGTGTTGGCGGTGGTTTTTGATTTTGATGAACACACCGAAACAATCTCAGTGTTTTTTATTGTATTTTATTCATTTACAAATTCTTTGTCATCATATTTGTTATATATTTATATACTCATTTCTCATATGCTTCTTATGAAAGAGTCGTTATAATGAGCGCATGCCACTGTAAGACACTCATCACATCAATAATTTGCAGTGGTTCTTTTGTCTCTCTTCCTCTCGGTCAGGTTGACGATGATGAAGACTTTTGTGATGTGATAAATTTCGATGTATTTTCACAACAATGGTAAACATATATAAATCTGCACGTGCTATCATTCAACCCGAACAATAGACGAATTCAGTCAAACTGACTGAGCATAATTATTTGATATTTCAAAGTGGAATATGACCTGATGCGTTCAAATCTTGTGGGATATGTGCCATTTCAAGTGAGGCCATAAAAAACAAATGTTTGTGTGCTACTGGAATTTCTTTCGTATTTTGTTTACACATACCTTATTTCACAGTTGGAGAATAAAAATGGAAATTAAAACCCGATTTCGAATCAAATCGATTCGTCATTTTTTTTTTGTTATGTTCATTTGTTGGTATTTTGTCGAATGATTGATGATGATCATGATGATTTTGGAATTTTTGCTGTGGTAATTATTAAATCACATTTAAATTAATCCATAATGGTTATGGCAAATACAAACATTTCTTCCGTTAAATTCCGACAAAAGAAAGAAAAACGTGATGTATCAGCAGCATTAACAAAAAAAAATGAATCAATGACAAGCAAAATTTGAATGGGATCACATTATTTACACAGTATCCTTAAGCTTAAATAATTGAAATTATAACGATATCAACACTTTCAAGCCAATTCAATATATAAGGATCTGGATTGGTCACAATGAAGCGTATCGAATGCAGTTTTGTTCAAGTTCATTTATACGAGCTCGCATTTATTAATCGGTTTTGTTCCAGCAATTTCATGGCGATATTTTCCATATCAAAAACTATTAATTAAAGAATTTCGACTGTGCTTTACATTTCATACGTTGTTTTAAAAAGACAGAGGCATCATCGCCGCCACCATTATAATTATGTTGATGTTCATTTTCAAGGTCGTCTCCGGCGACTGCTGTTGCATATTTGACGCATCTCATCACAGAAAACCACTTAAAACGGCAAGTGGGTCTTTCGTTTTTTTTTATGGATCACAGCTACCCGATATGAGCCATACAACGTATACGCGCATAGATGGTATCTCACTCACCAAAATTTACCGTTTGATTTTTCAAATCTAAAAATTGTTTAGTGGACAGAAAAAAATATTGTTGATGATCAAGATTTTGGACTCGATCGCATACTGAAAAATATTCCAACTTAAATGATAGGCACGATAAACCGTTGCATTTTTACTGGTTTTCGATTTTTTGCAGTCAGTATTCATATTTAATAAAAAATATTTTTTCTTCTAATTTGCTAACGAATAACGGTATTATAATGAAACCGAAAAAAATAATATGAAAATGGGAGGGAAAATGTCCAGTTTGATGAAATATAAAGTGAATGATCTATTCAATATGCATCACATTAAACCTTTTATTTATTTGAAAATGATTTTTGGCTGCCGCTTTCGATATTTCTGTTGTGGATCAGTCCAATTTGGGCTTCAACAAAGCCGCATATTTGATTAGAATCTCACTGAAAATTATCCAGAGAGATGAAAATAAAATACTATTTAAAAATCTACATAAATTCAAATATATTTGTAAAAAAGATCAAACGATATAAAGAAAACGGGCGTGCGGAGCACATAAAAAACCGATAAAGAAAAAAAAAATTGTGTTGAACACGCATTTGTCTATGATATGAGATATGATAAATTATTTTTGGCAGCCGACGCGCTCTTTCATATCAGATAGAAAAGAGTCGATTGAACGTAAATTCAAGACGAAACCGAGACGAGAAAGGAAAAAAAATTCATACAACTTATGAAGGTAGAAAAACAAATGAGATCAAATCTCCACCCCAAACGCATCAGTGTGTCCATGCACATGCATTTCAGTTGGAAAAATCTCAGTATTTTATTTATCATTATATTGTTATTGCACCTTAAAATGGAATTAATGGACCGAAGTTGCGGCTTTGCTCTTTAGCATATTTGATGTCGATTGGTGCTTCTTTATTTTTTTTCTGTTTTATTCATTGTTTCCTTTTC
Organism: Contarinia nasturtii; assembly: GCF_009176525.2. Taxonomy (NCBI): domain Eukaryota; kingdom Metazoa; phylum Arthropoda; class Insecta; order Diptera; family Cecidomyiidae; genus Contarinia; species Contarinia nasturtii. The sequence goes on from NW_022198581.1 coordinate 3,066,606, forward strand.
GAGAAAAAAAAACATACACTCGGATCTGTATTTCGGGTACCTGAATGCAAACGAATCATATAAATAGCGCCGTTGGCATAATTTAAAAGTAAAAACAAAACATTAAAAAAAATGGAAAAAACACATATCAGAAAAAAAAATGAGGCATGATACGTAAAAGTATGGATTTGTAGATGAGTCCGATATGAGCGTTGCGCGAAATTGTGCTGAATATGAAGTGATGCCGCCGCCGCAACAGCAGCAGCACAAAAAAGAAAAACCCGGCAGTAGATCGAATGCAAATGCATTTATTGTCGCCAGATTGAATGCTCAGTTCAACCGGGTCCAGTACATGTTTGTATTCTTGTTGAATCGAAACAACACGAAAATGAAAACATGATGGCTTTTTTCGCTTCAATTTTTTTAATTGCTTTTCTTCTTCTTGTCGCCTTTGCACATTTTTCAGTTAAAAGATTTTGATATAATTTATTGAACAAACACTGGCCATCGGACGATTAAAAAAAGCACATACACACAAATTGGCGACAAAATGAACGGAGGGCAACTTCGAGAAGGAGTGAGTGACAGAAAAAGAGAGCATCGCTTTTCATAAAATCATAAATGTGAGATGTAAATATGCATAAAATTCAAAATGTGTAAATGGTAATATGTGTGATAGCGGCTGCTGTTGTTGCCGATAAGCGATCGATTCAAAAAAAAAACAAGGCTAACAACAAATAATACATACATCGACAACGGTTGCGGAGAAGGACGACCACGACAATGATGGTTGATCAGGCTGTAGCAGCAACGAGCAATGTCGTAAACGAGAAAAAAAAGAACAACAATATGAAGATACAGCAAGGATCTCAATGCTACTACATTTTTCATTCATAGAATGATATATACATGAAATAAGAACCCCAAAGAAAAGTTGCAAATTTTTATTTTTGCCATTCACATTCGACCAGCATTCGCATTAAATTGATACACTACCATGCGAACACACACACAAACAAAAACACCGAGAGAGAGAGAGAGAGAGAGAGAGAGAGAGAGAGAGAAGACACGCGTGTACATGTGGCTGTGCCAGTGCGATGTGCATGCACATGCTACCTGAACAAACGAAGATGATTATTTTGCACAGCACATACATACAGTTTTCAAAAGAGCGCTCCCGTTTCGCTCATCATATTCGTACTTGTATTACATTTTACCTGCACTTGTCCCTTGTTACTTCGTTTTCCTGTTTCGTTTGTGTCTCATTTGTATGTGACTACTTAAAAGCATGTTTGTAATACATGGCTCAAGAGCAGCATTGCCGTATCTTTCTCTTTCTGTGCTGCGGGTTGGGCAAGCAAAAGGAGTTGGATCAAATGGAGCATGGCAAAGAAGTGTACAGAAAAAAAAAAACAAAAAAAAATAAACAGCAAGCACACTCACACACCATGCAATGCACAAAGTTGAAAATTAATAGATTTATTGATAAGAAATTAGCATTTGAATGCAGCTACTTGAATTACTTTGTACTGTAACGCGTAATTTGGAATATATTGCTATCGTTCAGTATCTACTTGATCGACATGATAGAGTTTTCCGTACGAGTTTTACTTGTTGTTGTTGTTTTCTTGATAGAGAGCGGGCGAAAAAAAAAGAGAAAGAGGTAGATTTAAATCTCAGTTGTTTTTGCATGAAATGCTCAACTTAGCCCCGCAATGATGATTGATTTCATGTGAAAATAAACTAATATATTCGAGGTCATCATGGGTGTCTTTGGTCGGACGCCGAATTTTCATTTATATTTTGCATTTGTTTTTTCATCTCTTTGTTTTGTTCCCGAATGCTAGCTCGATTTAAAAAAAAGCGGCGCGAAAATGAGATCGAACACCGCTAGTTGCTTGATTTGATTTTGATTTATGCCTTTTGATTTTTGTCTGAATTGGTGGCCGTTTTGATGTGGTTTTCGCATCTGGTAAATTAACAAACACATTCGCTGTTTTTTTTCTTCTTGATTTGTTTGTTTCACACTGAAAATCATACAAAATTCAAATGGTTCTATTCAGGTCATTAATGGATGGAATGATTGAGTATTTTTGCAAACAATCTTTTTATATTTCAATTTCCGAAAGAATGAAACGTTTTTTTTTCATTCTGTTCATCTAAACTGAAAGGCGATATATCGAACCCTGACCCAGCAAGAAGCGGTATTGATGAAACAAACAAAAAGAAGAAGTAAAAAGTCTTGGTCAAAACACGGCGAAACACCGAAAAAACAACATTCATACCTTGCCATCGTTCGATTTCGATGGGTATACGAATATTATCAAAAACTAAAACTTCCTGCTATTCATAATTAATAATTAATCTCGTTTATTTTTGTGTGCCCCGTTTGTCTTGTTCACGGGTTCCTAGTATATCTCATAGTCATAGATAGACCCGCGTACCGAAATCATGTTTTCATAATTTCCCATTTCGATTTTTATATTGTTATTGTTTCGCATTTATAACAAGAGAGAAAGAGGCATTGAGCACATAAATTTATTGGGAATCAGTGTCTTTATTTATTTTTAGGTGTTTTCTATAAATCCCATTTGATTTTAAAATAAATCGTCTATTTTGCTCCCTATTTTTTTTTACCTCAACAACATTTATGTTCGGTTCATTCCGGTTTTGTTCTTTTTCACCTGAGTCTCTTTTGATACTTGAAACAATGTTGAAACCCATAGAAAATCGTTTACGGTTTGTTTGAGATCATCCAAAACCATGATTTTCACGCGTTAGTTTCGCTAGATGCATAAAGGCCACATGAAACGACGACACATAAAGTAATCAGTACACACTGTCCAACATGTTGTAATCGAAATAAATCATAAAAATGTGTAAAAAAAAATACGAGCACATAAAAATTAATCTGAAATGAAGAAGAAAAGCAGCGAATAAAAAAAAAACACACAGATCATCGAATTGGTTGATCACCACCGTTATGGGTTTGAGGCAAGGCGAGCAGTTCAGGTCGACGGTTCGATATTATAGTATATGGAATCTCTCATCACATTGAGAAATAAAGGCAACGAACGTCATCGTTGATCATCAAACAAGAGAGAAAAAAAGAGTGTGTTTTTTCTTTCTTTCTTTTTTTTTATTTCGGGTGAGCAAATGTTAAAGTTATGTGTTTCATATTTTTCAGTGTTTCAAGCGGCTCTTTTTTTCTTCGTTTTTTTTCGAAACCGCGAGATCTTAAGTGGAAAACGAAAAAAAAATAAAATAAATAAATGAACGAACGGGATAGAGTCGATGCGAGAGAAGAAAACCGAATATAACAATAATAAAATATCTATTGCCACACAGCGTTGTGGGTCCCGCTAAAAAGTGCACAGAGATCTGTTTTTGGACACATATAAATATATCAATAAATCCAACAAATCATTTTCGGTTTGAAGGAAACGAAAAATAAGAAGAAAGATCGTAAAGAAGCTGGACTTAGGGTTTTTTATGTTTCTTTTCGGTGTGTCGATTTATGCGAGAATTGTACTCACGCACGCCAATAGGTAGACAGATAGAGTTTGATGAGAATGAGTTACTGAGAGCTGGCGTTTAACCGCTGCGCTATCAAATAGCGCGCAGTTTTGATGTATATTTTTTTCGTGTTTCCTTTTTCACATATATGCGCTTTCTCTTCAGTGTTGTTTCTCTTTTTTTATTATGATTATTATTATTGTTGAAGTCGTCCTTAATTGTTCGTTTGTATTCATTTAAATGTGATTCTCTTTGGTGTGTGTGTGCCTTGTTTTTCTCATCTATCTTTCGTTATTTCGATGGTTTTCTTTTCGGTTAGAGCGCGGCGCACAAAGATACCGCACTGGCACTGGCGCCAAAAAGGATACTCTTCCTCTAATATTGTTTAGATTTATATATGAGTATTTTTCGGTTTTACTTTTCGTTTCATTTCTAACAGAGGCCTAATGAACGGAGCAAGGTTTTATCGTTATTTTGAACTCGAACACGATAATGCGAATTATCATTGTGAGTTGAACCATTTTCCATTCTCTTCCTTTCCCAGCTATCTATCTCTTTTTCTCTTTCTCGTTTCACATGCACCACAAGAATGTCGACTTTGTGCAAAAATACGATTTGAATTGACGGACAATAGGGAAAATTCGGAGCAAAAGGGAAAAAAATTGGATTAGTTATTTTGTTCTATTGTGTATGATCATTAAGAGGGAAAAAAAAACTTGTCAAAAAATGAGTATAAGAATAACAAAAAGCCAGCCAAATCCATACAAAAGCGAAAGGAGAGCAAAAAAATGTTCTGTCTGTTCGTCTAATTCGTTTTGCGCTAAGGTGTGCAAATAGACAATGAACCTGAACAAATGCAAAATACCGGAGGCCAAATCGATGCAAAACGCATCTCTCTCTGTGTTAGTCTCTGTTTCGCTCTTTGTTTTGGCATGCAATTCTATTCAGGTTGATTGATGACTGTTCACAATCTGAATTCCGACAAAAGAGGTCGACCGAAATGAACAGAACAGTAACACAACATATAACGATAGATGAAGAAACGATTTGAAAAAACAAGAGCATTGCTCCTTCAATAAGTAAAGATTAAACAATATTTTCTTCGCCAATATTGCTTCGAAATCGAAGGTGTTAAATTTAGTCGAATTGATGATTCATTCATTTTATTTTTTGCTAAACATTTCTATATTTGCTCCCTGCATTTCAATTTAACCAAAACATTTATTTATTATTATTCAGTGGAAATAACCGGAGATGGTACACAGGATGAATGACGTTGTAGATTTTTTCAATTTTTCGTACTTAATACTTTTTAATAAGGTTAAATGTCCATGACGCCATGTCATCGGATGGAGAGAAGAATGAAAATACAGAACTCAATCGAATCATAAATGTCAAAATGAGAGAGTTTGTTGTTCTTTTTCTTCCTCTATTACTCCGTCATTCATCCATTCTTGCTTGTTTTCACCGGTAAAATATAAAATACACATACAATTTTTCTCATTTGATTCTCATAGCTAATGTACTCTAAATCGTCGGCAAACAGTATAAATCAAATGGAAAGTCCATTTGGTTAACGAAAAAAAAAAGAATTTCTTATGATTTCGGTGGCCGACGAATTCAAAATGAGAGAGAGAGAGATGCGATCGACACGACGACGGAAGAAGACCCCGAATTTTTAATTCATGAAATTATTTTGTCTCTATCATAATCGAGCAGGCGTCAATAAAACATTTTTTTCCCTCTGCGTGTTTTTGTTGTTGTTGGTGTACCGTTGTTTCTTTCTCATTTCGTCGTTCGTGCATTCGTGTATTGGAGATTTTTTTTCCATTCTTTTACTTTCTTCACCATCACTTCCATCTTCTCTCGCGCCTTCGGAATGTATGCGCGCACACACAAACTTCCATATAATTTATAGATAGTCATTTCCTTTCCGTCCGTCCAATGCGAATGAGGGAAAAAACCACGATGAAAAAAGAAGAAGAAGAAGTAACCAGAAACAAATCGCCAGACACCTCTTTCGTGCTCATAATTATTATGAACAGCATTTCGAAAAGATTAGACTAAATTTAAATATAAACAATGACTGAAGTTTGCCGAATTCGGCAGCAGCAAAGAGGCTCACAAACGCTTTCAATTTAATGTTTCGCCTGACGCCCGACTTTTTTTTCGGCTGCAATTTTTCGGTATTCGCATTATATGTCGTTTTTGTTGGAACAACAAACAATTTTTTTTTTTTTCAAGAAAAGAGTGTTGTACTTTTTCGATTTACATTTTCGTTTGAAAAATCATTAAATATTCATTATGACTGTTAGTAATGTGCAGTGCTCTCGCTATGCTATATTTTTACTCCAAACAATTTCGTCAAACTTGAATGAAATGTTCAAATCACTACAGGCACATGAGCAACAATAACGAAAAACCATTTCAATGATCAATTCTTTTTGAGAGAGAGAGAGAATGTGTGTTCGATGAGTGAAAATTTAAAAAAATATATACATATGGGTGATTGACAAAGCCAAATCCAATTTTCCATATCTGATTTTCACACACATCCACACTTTTGTAAGCCGTACAATTCTCTTGTTGGCTCCGGCTTTGTTTGGTATGAGGTGCGTTCACTTCAAACATTTCTCATCGCATCGATCGAGATCATCATTTTAAATAGATTCCCAATAAAAAAAAAAATACTTTTTTTACAAATCAATATCAATATGGCTTCCATTTTTGTCGGGTGGAAGAAAAAAAATGCGCCAAACAATCAATTGATATGCTGAAATGTAAGTGTCTAACGAAATAAAAAAAAACGAATTCGATTTTTCCTCGTTTGAAAAGCGACGATTGGTTTTTGATGGATGTGGCCATTGTGTGTCTGTATGAGTGCATTAAGTAACAGTCATGGTTATTAATGATTGAAGGCATATTATTTCTTCTCTCATTTTTTCCCGTGTTGTTTTCTACCATTTATTGTTTTCCATTCAATCGACATTTTATGCCGTCGTCGTCAATACAAGACTTTTCTGATCATGAATACTTGTCTCTGTGCACATCTACACATACTCACGCACACCTTAGTTCACTCTTTCTTGATCACTTGCTGACGAATATATTTTTTTTTTCAATTGTCGTCTTTCCCTGTCCACACATGTCTGATGCTGGTTTTTTTTTTATTTCTCAATTGACAGGAACGATAGAACGAGAAGTAGATGGACGTCTCGCATCATTATTTGGAGATGATTTTGCTTCCAAAATGAAACAATACACACCAATCCATGCTGACTCACATTTACTCAACATTTGTGAATGCGTACAGGTTGTGTTTTACACAACCATCCCGTCATCCGGCGTTTGAACATCTTCTTCTACTGGTTGCTGCCGCTCTCTTTTTTCACTCTCTCACTTTTGTTTCAATTAAAACAGCAAATCATCGTTTTTGAGAGATATTTTCAAGAAGTGATGAGTCAATCACACACTCGTCACTCGTTCGATGCATGTACACAAAAATACGATGAAAAATTAAATTCAATTTGACTACTTCAATTTTCCAGTGATTGTCTCTCATTTATATTGTAACATTCGGTTGTTGTTGTGCCAATGCATTTTCTGCTTCTGCTGCTCGGTTGTGTTTTATTTCTCTTCTTTCTCTCTTCTCTCGATCGTTATTGTTTTTCTTTTGTTTGGGCGAGAAAAGCAGGATCATCAATGTTCATTCAGCATTTCTCTGCACTTTTGTTTACTCTTTTTCTTTATTCTCGGTTCGAGCTTAACTTCGATGAATCTTCATTTTTCTGTTATGTATTCGGAATCCGTTTTCTTATTCGCCTGCTATCGTCGTTATGATCGGTGTAAATCGTATCGGACCTTAATTGATCGTTCGCTGTTTCGTAATGATATGCAATATCCTAAAGTCCTGCTGCTTATCGATAAGCATTGTTTATAAAGAGAATACGAATAATAATCAGAATTAAAACAGCAGCAAAAGCAACAACGGCAAAGAGATGAAACCGGCATAAAAATATGGTGTATGTGCCAAGAACCAAGTACGAATGCATGAAATACAGTAGTCACATCAATACTCGTGTGCAACAAATTAGACATCTTTTTGTTTGTGTAAATTATGCAATGTGATCGGTTCGGCTCTCTTTCCGCTTCATCGTTTTTTTTTTCATTCTCCTTCTCGTCACTGTCCTCTCTTCTTCGTTGCTCTTTTTTTTATTCAAAATGCGAATGCAAATAAGCGAATGAATAATACATATTCATACGACATTCACATGCTGAACAAAGTCAAATGGAACAAACGAAAAAAAAAAACAACAGATAACATACACACAAGGAACGGCGAAAGAAACATACAGTCAGTGAGGCAGCCAAAGTTAGCTGACTTGAAATAAAACGGAACGAATGAAAAACAAGGAATAAATGTAACGATATAAAAATAAAGAGAAGAGAAGAAAAAAAAACGGTTTTGTTTTTGGAAAGCAGTGAGAGACAGAGAACGAACAAGCGAAGAACAAGCCTCAAGGCTGTGTCTGCCATTGAATGTGTTTGAATGGAATATTTCTTTGAAAAATGATTGGTCTATAATATAGATTTTATGTTAAGCCATTCATGTGTGCATTCATCGCACATATATGCATTTTCCATTTTCAAATGCGTACTCAAAAGCCCTGGCTGGCGTTTCATATTCGTTTCTTTCCTTTTCTCGCCACTTTTATCGGCTTGGCTGTCGTCTTATTCCGAATGCTTCGAAGCAAACTGAACACTCACTGCATTCGATTATAATACGCTCAATTTTTGTTGTTGTGCATTTCATTCGATGTTGTTGCTGTTGTTGTTATCGAATTTTCGTGTGTATCATTTTGCAAAGTTATCTTCGACTTTTGGTGATTGTGAAAACACAAGAAGCATCCAGAAGTGGGAGGCCAGATAAGATGAATAACAACAACAACAATTGCAATTTGACTAGAGTCGACACATTTGAAACAGTGCGAGCGATGAAAGAATATAAAACGTACAAACAGCGAAAAATGAGAGAAGAAGTCAGAGACCAAGGCAACAAATCCAGATGAAGCAAATACAATAAAAAAAAAGCCAACCACGAAACACATGCGCAGTTACAGAGAGAAATAGCAATGGAAACGAAACGGCAAACCAAAAAGGAAAAGTGCTCTTTTATACACATATATCTGAGTTTAGCCTCTGCAACAACACAGAAAATGTATATCGCCGAAAGTCTCGAACGAAACCCTTTTACTTGGAAATCAATAAAACTCATATCATACGAAATCTAATCAGCATTTTTATGCATATACATATATACATACGTATTGTGGTTGGTTGGTTTGGCTGCATTGATATGTATGTTTGAGAGCGCGAGCGTGATGCTAGTCATTTGTTCAAGCGGCTAGTATAAGGTCCCGGATTCCGCCCGACCAAACCACACCAAAAAAAAAGAGTTGAATCGTCGTTGCCTGTACGCGCCAGAGGCGATCAACAAACTGTACACGAGCACAAAAAATAAAACGGCAACAGAAGACAGCAAGAGAAAAAAAAAGTGTAAAACTTTGTGTGGAGGCAATAGCAAGAAATATATATATATATATATACACACAATACGAAACTAACGTGACAGCCACAAAGATAGATTCAATAAGAATCAGAGACGCCAACCACTCATCATCATTGCAAAACAGTGAGAGACAGAGATAGATTGTGTGTTACCACTTTAGGCACAACCGTTGCTTCGAGATTCCCTGTACATCTCACAAATGCAAAGTTATGGGCAATAAAGAAACCAGAAAAGAAGCCATATACACGAGCCAAACGAGAAAGAGAGAGAGAGAGAGGTATGAAAAAATTGGCTACTCAGAGCACATATTATATTGATAGTGCACCGGCTATAGTCCCTCTCTAGATGGAAGGAAAAACATTCAATATTTCGAATCATTGTGTGCATTAATTTTGATGATTCGCACAGATCAGCAATATTATGGTCTATAGCATCTGTTATAAATGTTACGATGTCAATGTAGATGATTTTTTTCGTCATCTTCTCGTTTAATTCATTTCTGCACTTTTTTCCGATTGCATCTCTTGCTCCACTTTTTTCTCTCTGCCTCTCTGCCTCTCTCTCTCTCTCTCTCTCTCTTTCTCTCTCTCTTATGTGTCTCTCTCTTAAACTAAAAGAAACAAGCGCGATATACGATGCAATGTGTATGCGTACATAATTGTGACCGGTCTATGAACATGAATGAAATGCCATAGAGCAATTCGGGGTAAAACTTGTTGTGAAAGAGAGAAAGAAAGAAGAGAATAAAAAAGATCACGGACACATAAGATAAGAATCAAATGAATTGTGTTTGACATGTACTCTGCGTGGCGACACAACATGAGATGCTGATGTCGATGATGATGATGCACCGTACGGTTACGTATGTTATCTTAGCTACTAAGTGCTACTGCACTTACACACAATTTCATCTGTCCACATCTCGTAATTATACTCGCATTATCACTTTAGAATGCAAACAACACCTTAAATAATATACAATCACGGCATTGAACGTGCATATACACGCACACACACACACACACACAAAACACAAGAAAACTTTGACCGAACGAAGTGACTAACAGAAAACGACAGGCAATTAGAATACTGGTCATAATAAAAAACGATGACAAAACACGAAATGGTAAAAAAGGCTATTTCTATATCAAAACCATCAAACGCACAGGAGTAACTAGCCAAACTCAAAAAAAGATTGAGATGAGTTTGTGATGTTTCAGATTTTGCACAGACCGTTTGCAAATGATGAAAAAAAAACATGAACGCAGACGAATGGACTGTTGACATCGGCAACGAATTGAAAACGTGCCACGCGGCACCAACATCTAGGAAAAGCGGGAAAAAAATAAACACTTTCTAATAATAAGGAGTGAAAGACGTTGAGAAGTCAACTAAACTAGAGAATGAATGAATAGAGAGAGAGAGAGAGAAAAAAAATGACACGAAAACATAAAATGAATAATTCATGCATTTTAATATGGATCAAAACAAGATTTAGAACGAGACCGCCATTGCCATTTCGCCGTATAGTTGTTGCTGCTGCTGCATGCGATTGCCAGATCACATGCAATCAATGTCTTTCGTCATGATTTGCGTCTTTATCAAATGTAAGCGATTGATATACATATATATATATTCCAAATCCATTTGTATGTTTAAATGCGATAATGAAATGCAATCGGCCAACAAGCGACTGACCAATCAAGTACAGTTACTTGACGATTTCCAATTGCAAAAAGATTCTGCCTTTAACTTAACGTCTTACGAAACGAAACGAATAGAAAAACTGATAATTTATGTTTTCTTTTTATAATTGTTTTTGGGTGACAGTAGTACCTTATTCTGTGTCCACCGTCGATGAATGATATGAAAACAAAGATTTTCTATGAATGCAAATCACGCGATAACTTGTCAAGTAGTTGCTTGTGGTGAATGAGTTTGTTTTCTCTCATTTTCTTTCATTCTTTCTTTTGTGCGCAAAGTTGTTCGCTAATACACGCACCAGTACTCAATAGAGAAAATAAACAGAAAACTAAAAAGTTGTAAAAAAAAAACTAAAGAACAAACCGCCAGCCAAAACAGTGAACAGAGAGAAATAAAATAATAATAAAAAAAAGAACACACGTCGAACAGATGAATATAAAATCGTCAAGAAAAGAATATAAATGAACCTGCAGGCGTCACCAAGTTGGCGCCACTGGGCGTGTCGGAGACCCAATACGCGCGATATATGTGAATACTCTACTCTCTCTCTACGTACACATTAGACGCTGTACGGTTCTCTTTCATTGTATATTTTATATAGCATTACAATTTCATTTCATATGCATGCATACACCAGGCCATCTAGTATTCCGAAATGGAGACACGTACAAAAAAAAATTTACATTTCATTTTACACATTTTCATCGCACTCTGCCATTGCCAAATGTTTTTCATCTTCTGTTTCCACCTTCAAACAGTAGTCGTACAGTGACTATCAGCCGTTCTAATCCCCATCGAACATTGTGAACGGGCGAACGATAACAGCATCCAAATTTATATACATGTACATCCTATGCATACAACGAATGACATACTCTACTGGAAAACCGTCGTCTTCTCCGAGTTTATGGCGAACCAAAACGCATAACTAATAAGCATTATAGTCGAAAATGCACCGTTTTGTATCATTCAATGCACAGTTATAGCGGCGACACGTGAATTATGTAACAGAGAACGATTCTTTCAGATTTTAAAACTTCCTCCATCTCTTTTCCCTCTTATCAACTGAAAATTGTTCGCCATACTTGTTTCCATTTGGTTGAGTAAATGCTGTTATGATCTAATAAATGGCATCGGTTACTAGAACAAAACACTGCAAAGAGGCACTGGTCATTTTGTACATATTCATATTAGTTTGACTAATTATACGCTTCAAATCGCATGAATTCTCTTCATTTTTTTGCATTTAAAAGTGTGAAATAAAGTGTCTGTGCGTTTCATTAAAATTCGAAGATTGCAAAGAGAGAAAAAGTAACAAAGAAAGAAAGAAGCGTCGAGCAGTTAATGATGTATGAAATGATGATGGATGTTCTTGGCGAAAGCAAGTATGAACGAGTCAAGACAACACTCTTTAATCACTCAAAACGCGTTCGCCAATTCACTTTCATCTTTTAAGATGCAGAAGAAGAAGAAGAGCTCATGCTACACATTCAAACGCCAACCACACAATTCATATACACATAAAGATTTCGAAATTCATGTAATTCGCACTATGAGTACTTCATTAATTATATTATTATTATTTTATTAATATTATTATGATGTACTCGGTTGTTACTGCTGATGTTATGTTCGTTGCTCCTTTTTATGCTGAACATTTTTATCGAGCACTTCATAATTCTCTCGTTCACTTCTGTTTTTTTTTTCTTCTTTTTTTCTGTGCATTTGTCGTTGTTCTATAGCTACAGTATAGATGCGAGTGTGTGTAGGTGATTTAAATGCAACTTTGTTGCTTTTGTTTCATGAATGCATTTGTTCAATTGATGTTGTGAAGCGCTCGGCGACTTGTTTCTCAGAAGCTCCATTTAATCCATGCCAATACATATTCATATTGCAATTGTGTTTGTGCGCGCCTTTCCCTTTCTTGCTAGTGGCTACTTTAATTGGTTGCGCTCGCAGTGTTTGAACTTTTTGTTTCGTTTGTTTTTCGTTCATTCCAAAAAACAAAGTGCAACAGCTCAAGCAAGGCAGCGATATGAATTTATTTTTTTTTTCGTTATAATGATGTATGTTTTGTCGAAATTCAGTTGCATTGTGTGAGCCACAATTTGATAATATTTTATGTTCTTTGACAAATATTCCGACAAAAAGGAAGCAAAGCCCACGACGAATATATATATCAAGTATCCGCTGAGTGACATTTGTTTTTGCGATCGGTATGCGGTTGAATGCAAACATTTCACACAATATCACAGTCACCGCCTCATCGTCACCACCACAACCACCACTGTAACAGAAACGATATGAAATGAATCTTTCTTTTTTTTCCACAAAAGTAGAAATGATTATTCATTTTCAATTTGCTTTGCTTTCGTCACTTCGTCTTGATTCCATCAGCACGTTGAATTTCATTTAAATTTGAATTAAGCATTAATTTTCCGTAATTAATTAAGACTTCAACGCCACACAAATTACAATTCATTCGTTGTATATTTAGCATATCGTGGTGATGTTTTCGTTTTTGTTTCTCTCTCTATTTCTCTCGATGTTGTTGCACTCACCAAATTTAACTGCACTACTCTTCACACTTTTAATATTGTTGGCTGATGTACACTCATTTATTTTATTTTTGAGTGTTTTATTTTTAGTTTTCTTATGCATCAACACATATTTATTAGCATAGAAATGCATTGTAAATTATTTGTTTTTAATCGCTGTGTTTGCATTCAATTTTTCTTTTTCTATATAAAGATCTATTTTTTCGAAAATTATACAAAATTTTCCGTGCATTTCATTATAAAAAAAAAACACACAAAAAAATAGAATAATGTGGCGTGTTTTCTCAATTTGAATTGATTATGTTTTTGACTCGCCTTCACACTCTTTTAATTCATGTGCAGCTATCGAGAGCACTTCTTCTGTTCACATTGATTTCGTGTGTGCAGTTTTTCTCTTGCATAGAAATCAAGAAGAAACAAAAAAAGAATTATTTACAATTGAAATGATCACATGGAAGATTCTGTATAATTTTAAGTCTTAAAACGAGTGAAAAAAATCGGATTTCACCACTGAATTTTTCGTGCCTATTCGTATTGTGTTGCTGAAAATAATCTCAATTTTGTTTAACATAACATTTAATTGTTATTAAAATCATTTACAAATTGTTACGCAAATCGGCTTCATAAATCTAGAAAACGCGATTTACAACTGGCACGAAAATAGTCTTCTTTGAGAACGAACGAATGATCTAACCGTAAGAAAAGACCAGTAAAAAGAATCCCATTCGGAGACAATAAGTTTAGTTTATTGTCTTTGTCATTTGTCTTTTTCAATTCTTTCCAAATGGATAATCCTTTTACTGGCGCCCCCGCATCAGCATCGTCTTTGTCTCTTTTTTTTACAAATACAACAAATTTCCATTTTTGATGCATGACTGTAAACAAAATCGCATTGAAATTCTCGTGTCCCTTGTCGAATATGGTAAATATACACAAAGGGAAAATTTAAAACCCTCTATGAGCTCAAACTACGCAAACGAACAAAAATGAAAAGTTCTTAACAGGTGATATTGGCACAATGGAAATCAAAGTGTTTAGAGATAAAGCGGAATAAGAATGGAACAAAAAAAAGATGAAAGGTGAATTGTAATGACTTTTTGCATAATTTAACCAAGACGTTCAAACAAGTCGTTTAAGTTGCTTTCGGAATGGAAACACACAAACGCTGAAACACACAGTCAATTGACATTGTTTGCATTCAAAGGACTACATTCACCGGAATGTAAAATCCACTTCAAACAGTCGACGGTTTCGCTTTCGCACATTTTAGTTCAATTTTATTTCCAACCTCAACCTAGATCTCAACTAATGAACAATAAAAATGCTTGCAGATCTTGCAGATTTTTTGCGTTTTTTTTTTATTATGCAGCATATGTAGATGAATTTTATCTGAACGATGATTGTTTGTCATCAAAAGCATTTGAAGTCATACAATTTCTAATAATTTCAGAAGCAAGTGCAATCAAGGGGAGAAGTACTAAAATTTAAATGCATTCTACTACAATAAAATTCCAGCTAATGCAAAAGTAATGCTAAATAATGCCAAATAATGTCAATATAATTTCTCATAATTTTAAATAAAAAATCCAAACAAGATTAAATTTTAATCTCGGCTATATATATATAGAAAGATCCACAATCAAAATATTAAAACAATTCAAATAATTTGTTTGGGCACATGTTGTTCGTTGTCGTTGATGTTATGATGCAAAGTATACAGTGGAAACGAGTAGCTAAGTGTTGTGCGAGGGAAGCAATACACGCACAGTCGCACGAACATCACATGAACGTTTACATTTTACATCACAGAGGCAAAGCTGAGTAGTGCGCGCATGTATTGTTATGTTTGTGTGTATATATTGTTTCTCTCTTTCAACCGCCAAAATTGACAACTCTTTGAACTGAGCTGTACATTTTTCTACATGACATCGATGACAACTAATAAAACAAATTATTTCAAGTATTGTTTTAATATTTTAACTGAAGATTTTCTTCTCAAATATTTGCGATTAGAACTTAAATTGTGTTGGATTTTTTTAACATTACGAAGAATTATTTTTGCATTATTTGGCATTACTTTTGCATTAGCTGAATTTTTATCGCATTAGATTGCATTGAAATTTTAGTACTTTCCCCCTTGAGTGCAATGGTTGAGCAAAAGAAAGAGCAACTTGCTGTATGAATACAATATTCTGCTGACGGCAAGTCAAAAGTCAGAAATTTCTCTACGTGCTCAACGCATTAATCATCATGTAACACATAATTAATCAAATAAATGATATAATCGCTGGTAAATTCAACATCAAATGAACCGTATGCGCCACTTGTTTTAAACTGGTACTGTAACGAAGTAAACGAAATGTCACCATTTTAAAATCAATAAACTGTGTATATTGATGTTTTATGAGCTCAGTGATCCTGTATCTTAGTGGCATGAAAAATGATTCGATGAATTGGAACAAGCACGTGGAAAAATTCTGATTTTCATGAGTGATTGCGGTGAATTATGAACACAACATTGACCGACCATCGTCAACAAACAAACAAACGAACAAATGAATAAAAAAAAACACACAAACACACTATATCTGATCAAATACAATGGCAATTACCTAAATGCCCAATTGTGTTTTTATTTGAGTGCTATTTGTAATCGGTTATTTAAACCTCTTAATCATAAAAATAACAATTGAGCGTCGCGTACATTAAAAATGTAATAACACACACAATACATTTAAAAAAAATCCCCAAAAGCAGAATGAATGGAAGAAATAGTGTACTAGCGTTGGAAACACCAACAAAAATGAACAAAACTGAAAAAAACGGCACAAACATTCACTCAAAACTCAAACAAGAAGCGTAAACAAGAACAATAAATAAAAATACAATGAAATGGTCTCGCAGTTGTACTCCAAACGACCATCATTTAAAAAAAATGTAAAAAAAAAAGAGAATTAAACACATGGAACCAAATCAGTGAGCCACAGAAAAGCAAACACACTCATTCAGACGTGCATTTGTCGAAGTTTAATTTATGTGACGGTCGATGTATGTGCGAGCGAGTAAACGAGAGATTGAACGAATATGCTTTTTTTTCGCCTGGTTCAACCTGGCCTAGCCTCTGGATTCATTCACTCTATCTCTCTTTTTCTCTTCCTGTGTGCACTGTGTGCCGTCTATGTAGCATTTTTGTGGTGTGAAGGTAAACAAAGGAGATAATTGGTAAGACGTACTTATCTAATATTTATTATTATTTCATGATTGTATACTTCTGGGCTCATTATCAACCATCGATCTGCCACATTAAACTATCGTTCATTCTGTATGTATTTGTCTCTATTCTCGTCCTCTCTCAGTCACTTGCTATTCCGCGTTCTCTTTTGATTGATACTACGGTGCGCGAAAGTGTGAGCAAGTGCTTATTCATAAGTGGTTGACGAAGATGTAATAGATTTAATTTATTTGACAAGCCTCCAACGAAAAAAAAAGTGACAAGGTAGTCAATTATGGTTTTTTTTCGCTTTCCTGTGCGGAGCGGGAAATAGAAAAACGCGATAAGATGGAAAACTTATAAATGCTACGCATATAAATGGCTAAATGGTGCGAAAAGATCTGATTAATCACTAAATACCCGACGTTTTATTGGCGCGAACGGAAACAGACGGATATTTCAAATCCGAAAAAAAGAAATGCGTCGTCGATTTAAACGACTTTTTTTCCGCTACTCTGATTCATTCACTAAGCAGCATCACTTGCAATAAATTGAGCAAGAACAAAAGCTTAAAAAAAATCACACAGAGACACACAAATAAAAATGTCACCCTCATCGGCACACAATAATCACAACAAAAAGAGACAACAGCAACACCATATACAAAATCAAGCTAGGCAATTTCGATAGCTTATTGGACGTGTTTACAATAGCGGATAATTTTTTGTTGTTTTATTTGGTTTTCATAATAATAACAGCGCGAGCAGAGCGCTCTATTCAATTAAATGTCATTAACAAATTTAATTTATCAGAACGACCAAAAGCAATGACATACATACACCGAAAATACCGACTGATATGAAATGGCCCTCGGATACGGAAAATTATGGCTCATTGACAAAACAAAAGAGTGCAAAGTGTTAAAGATACATACACACACACATACAACGAATGTTAAAAGTGTAACGAAAGCGCGAATGCGAATGAAGTGAACACCGAAGCGGCAAACGGTGACCGTTCAATTGAACTCTCTCATTTCTTATTCAAATTGCTGCGCTCTAGTTTACCTTTTTTTTGTTGTTGTTCTGGATGCCGCTGGCTACGTTGCTTTTTTATTGTTGATTCAACAGATAAATGATTAGTAAAATTGCTAATATAAACAAACAAACACTGTCTGTACAGAGATTTCTTTGTTCACGATCGAATGATAACGTCAATTTTTTTTTGGTTTGAAGCTTTTAATTGAATATGAATTGTACAATTATATTATCTCCAAAAAATGTCAAGTGTCGCGTTTTTTTGGTATGCGAGTTTTTGTTTGTTTGGTTTTTTTTCTCCTGTCCGACACTCGGAATTTCCTGTTGCCGCAATGACACAAGCTCTGCCTTTTTCACTCATATATTTTGTTGCTGTTGAAATATATGTTTTTCCGAATTTACCGTTTTCATATTCTATTTGAACGGCAGATTTTCGGGTATGTATAATTGTAACATAATTAATCAAATGGCACATGGTATCTTCTCATTGTCATATTTTCATTAAATAAATATTATGCATTGATATGCATCCGTTTTGTTTTTTTTGTTTTGCTATGTATGTGTTGTGTGTTCAATAAATCAAAAATTTTAAAGCGCGTGCGTGCGGCAAGATGTGTAGCATTGATTTCTATCTGCATGTGATGATAATTACCGAGCGGATGGATAAATCAATAGAGCGATATCATAAAATCGAGATGATTTTGTACTGATGTGATTTTCAAAAGTTGTCTGGCGTCGGTCGAGCCAGTTATTTCTTTTCCTTGTCTCAGTTTTTCTGTTATGCTGTTTGTAAATCGAAAGAAAGAACAAAAAAATATAGCATTAATCGCTTTTTGTTATGCACCCGACAATATACCGAGAGTGAATGATCTGATTTTGCACAAAAGACAAGAAAATGTTCGATGTCGGCGACGATGTCTGCACGATACATACGTGCACTCGTTTATAATCTCCGTAGAAAATTTTCTTTTCTTTTTACCTCATTGCATCTTCTGGGAGATTGTTTTTTTTTCTTCTTCTCTTTTTTTTTAAAGTTTCAGAACATATTTGCAACTGTCAATCAATCCATCAAACACTCTCTAACACAATAGCCACCTAAAAGAATTAAACTCGATTTTTACTCGATGAGGTTGACGAGGAGAACACGTTAAACGAACCGAACATTCAAGTGATGTACACAAAAAAAAGGAGAATAGGAAATCACACTGCCACTCTCTGATGGAATAGGAATGACGATGAACAGAAACAGAAAAAGAAAACAAAAATTTACATCGGCACTTGGCTCTTTGAACCAAGAACATATCCATTTCTATGTGCTTAAAATACTTATGTTTAATAAGCACACGCACTCGATATCGGTAATTCCTTACTTCTAATGTGTCGATCTCTTATCTATCCGAGATTTTTTATTTTCCGTTCGTTTTTTTTTTGCATGATTTTCCTTTGACCTTTTTGATTGCATTGCAAATATTCCAGTTAAGCAAAGGTGGCTCTCTCACAAACCGAAATGCAAAAATCCTAAAACAAAGGAAAAACCACACACGCATAGAGAGAGAGAAAGACACACTTGAAACTTAAAACGGCAGGTACTAATTCGGTTAAATTAATACGCATCATAATAATAGATTCCGTTTTGTGAGTGCAATATGCACCAAAAAGTTTTAACATTGAATTCGCTTAACAACAATGAGCAATTGTTTCGTTGGTATTATTCTTTTATACTGTTGTCCTTCACTCCTTGAAGACTTTAACATTTTCGATTTTCTTTACATTGTTGTCACTTTGTTTGTTGTGTTCGTTTTCAAACAAATTTTTTTCTTCATTTAAAATTTGAAATTCCTTCATCCCTTGTTCGAATCGATCAATCAAATTAAATTGCGTCGAATTTGTAAGACTGTCTCATCGAAAATGAAACTTCTTGTATGTTTTCGATATAGAATTCTCACTTCTTTTTTATTGGTTCAATTGTTGTTTGAAACTAATTTTATTTTTATTGATCCAAAAGTCAAGCTTTTCTTTCTTTGTGTTTAAAATTATTTTGGCGCATAAAACGAATGAACGAAACTTGTGTGAATACGATGGGCTGTAGTTTTTGACTTCGGTCAAAATGAAGGATACGTTGGTGTTTTTGATATGGGCATCGGTAGAGAAATGAGAGAGTGAAAAAGAAACAGGTTCTCTAAAAATTGATTGACACTTCGATGTGTTGTTCTGTATTTTGAATTGTATCTATTGTTGGCTCTCTTTTTTTGTTGTGTGAATGACGGTATTTTTTTTTTTGTGATGGGCGTCGATCATAAACACATTTTATTGACAGGACATTTCTTTCACAAAAGGAAATTGCAATTTTGACGCCTTAAAGAAGGAGACGTAATCAACTTTCTAGATTCATTTCATTTTTAATATTTCTTCTACATGTTCTGTGGCCACATTATTATAACAAAATATTGTATGTGATGCAAGCAAACCGCAACAATAAAAGAAAGACAATTGATACGGATTCATGAATGTAATCTACGTCTTTTATTGTTCTGGCGTTCAACATGACCCAATCAAATTGTTCTCAACTCAAGTTTGTTATGCTTGTCTTCAGTGACGACTACGAAGAAAAGAAAAAAGGCCGACACCTGTGAATCCCACACAAACCTCCCAATGAGACACAAAACGAAACCGAGCAAGAAATTGTGAGTTCAATGGAACTGATTTCTTACATATTTTTGGGGGTAAGAAAAAAGAATCAAGTGGCTATTGTTTTCGTTTTCTTTTCATTTGATTGAAAACCAATTTATAATTCATAACCGTGAAATTATTCGAATGAATTTTTTTTTTTAATAGATCGAAATATTTATAAATGTTCAAAGTAACACAAAATGTTAAATTTTATCGTTTACTACATTTGTTTCATTTTTAATGTCATCAATTGTCGGCTTTTTAATTACTATTTTAATGTTGAATTTTAATTTATCGTTAATAATTAACAAATTTGATGAAATGAACTTCGTTTTCCACATTTCCTTTGCTGCAAACGAGTTCTCTCTGTTGCTTTTTTTTATTTACAATAAAATCCAAAATATTATACAAGTAGCGACACCATTCGTTAAATAGTTGAAGTTTGTTGTAGCTTCGGTTGTTGCCAAAGAAATAATGGTTGTAACGACAATTGATTAGCCTTTCAACTTTCTTTTAGTGCTTTTTCAACGTAATGGATTTAATTATTGTCATTTATTACTTAAAAAAAAATCTATATATGGGATAATACATTTAAGTGGTTTTCATCTCAAAACATCATTACGACGTTGTTTTGAAATAATTGTTCCGTCGGGGACATGTATACACTATAATTCGATCAAGAAAACTCGTTTGATATTCATTTAACGCGCCAAAATTCACGTTTAGTAAATTAACTTCTTGATTTCATTTAATATAGTGATTTTAACGTGAATTTCAATTGAGATATTTGTGTGCGGCCGCACTTTTCATTTATTATGACAAATTATACATTTTCACGCCTAATAAATTCAATGATTTATTACCATTTCAATTGAGACTTTGTCAATTTAGATCTCATTATAATGAGATCAAATTTAATTGCAACTGTCTTTTAATCAATAGTTTTACATAATCGCAAGATAATTGCCAAACGAACAAATTAAATTGCCATTTCAGAATTATGTGCAGACAATTTGCTTGCTTAATTTTGTGTGAACAATTTTTTATTCCTTCCGTTTCTGCTCAAAGAAACGACAGTTTACAATTATAAATATCGAAATATTGATTCAATTGAATATGTTTGAAGTACTCTAAGAGCGAATGTTCTTTTCCTCTTCTTCCAATCGAAATAATAATGCTTTTAGTTCCCTTGATTATCCATGCTGGAGGGGTGGACTGTCATGTTTCCACCGATCTTTGCTAATCAAATCTCTCTCAATGCATTTGAATTTGCAATCATGTCTAATTTTACCGATCTTGAACAATTTTTATCAATCTTTATTCATATTTTCATTAACAAATCTTTTCCAGTCACAAATCTTGTGTCAACCCCTAGTACGTAGGTTGCTCCATAATTTTTTTTAAAATGGTACTTATAGTGTT
>NW_022198581.1:3088281-3135995 GCF_009176525.2 Contarinia nasturtii
CTGTGTTATATATGTTTTTAAAAAAAATTATGGAGCAACCCTCGTATCCCTGTTTATTTTATTAGCGATTTTCATTATGACGATATTCAAAAACTGAATAAACCATTTATTTATAACATTTTCATGCAAACAGTTATTTTTTTGTGCGAAAAGTGATTTTTCGACAATTTTCTGATTACATTTATTGTAAAGACCAATATTTTTTTTATCGAATCTGTCATATTGAATATGGAACCAATTTACAGGATAAAAAACCAACATCAACGCCATATTTATGATCAATTTTTCCCGTAGTTAGACTTGAGGGCATGCTCTGCTGTGAACACAATTATCTCGATGCACATTTGGTATAGCAAGTGTGTGAATGTTGTTATTTATGTCGTGTTGGCTTATTTTTTTTATTAATAATATTTGTGCAAACAAAATAATAATCGTAAAGAAATTACATACAAGTGGAAGGAAAAAGTGCGATAGAAAAAAAATGGTAAATTAAAATGCTGAGCGTAAGTGAACGGGAACAAAAAGTTTTTTTTTTTGTTCAAACACAGGGCACAGACAACGGCACGAAATTATTTTTTTTTTTTTTTGTGTAGAAGAACAATCACAGAGTTTACATATTGATGAAGACAAGAAAAGTCTGTGCAATGAAAAAGCGGCTTGGATCAAGTGAACAATAAAAAGAGTGAAGAATTGCTGATTCAATGAATTCCTGTTTCCATTACGCGAGAGAAGTGCAAACTCCTTATGAAGCGAAATGTACGTATGTGTGTGTGTGTGTGTGGTGGTTGTATATTTCTGCTGGGGCCAGATCTTGAGCTCGATCCAGTCGTTTCGATCTAAAAGCACAATAAAGAACGCAGGCCATGCAATAGAGCAAGAGCAATGCGGCGCGGCATTCATGTGTGTATCATGCCGCCATTATAATCATAGCACGGATTATACTTTGAGGCGTTTGCTTAAAACCATTGCACACATTTACTTGGCAAGTATATTAATTTTTCTGTGTGCCGTTTTTCCTGCCTCATATTTTTTTTCTTCTCCATTGTACGTTGCATTTTTTTTTCGAACGATTTTCGATACATATGATTAGGTCGACAGAATATGTTGGCTCCGATATTCAATTCAATTCCTATGTGAACAAGCGTCAGCCGTCTTGACTACGCATTGTGCAATTTCATAGGCTGAGATCTGCATTTCAAGGGAGAGAGAGAGAGAGAGAGAAAAGCGGGCGACATGTAGTCAATGTGCGCGCTCAATTCACTTCAAACGAAACGAGTAATGCTGTTTATTTAATTTCAAAGTACAGTGTACAAGAGTTCTTCTTAAACCAAACGCACCACGGTTCGCTCTCGATGCAAACCGAAGATGTAAGATTGAATATTCCGTTATGTCGTGCCCATGTGAAAGAAAGAAAAATGAAATTATGCAAGTATTTTTGTGGCGTTTTTTTTCTTTTTCATTGAATTGACTTTGGTGTTTGATATAGACAGACAGCTGAAGAACGAGTAATAATCCTTCTTAAAGGATATATCGCAGTCGTCAATGGATCGTTCTATTTTTTTAGTATGTTATCGTTGATCAGCATGCTCTTTCGGTTCCTTCCACACCAAAGTAAAGGAAACTATGTTCGTTCATCGCGTACGGACTCATTCAAGCAAAGAAAATTAAAATAGAAAATTATATGGTGCAGTCTCGTAATGGAGAATATTCAGGTGATAGTAAAACCATCCACATTCGGAGTCCATATTACGAAATGTTCTTGCATACAGTTTTTTTTCCTCATTTTTCATCTCTTTCTATCGCCAGGTTATTTTTTTCGAATTCGGATTTATAATATTCCTTCTGTATAAGTTTTTCTTTTTAGTTTGTTTTTTGTACATGTACAGCCCGGTAACTTATTACTCCGAGTTTTTTTTTCATACATTACATTCAAAATATTACAAGAAAAAATGCATATATCTATGTATGTTCACGCAAAGCATGATAATACATGTAGGAGAGTATCAGTGACGATGAAGACGACGGCAGCAAAAAAAAAAATAACTATAGCAACAAAAAGCCAAATCGCAGGAATCCACGATAATAACATAGAATAACTTCTACTTAACGATTAAATGAGCACAAAAGATCTGCAATTTGAAACGGATAAGGTTGATGATTCCAATCATAATGCTGCGAGATGATTGCTATTGAAAAACTGACGCAAACTACATATATATATATATATAAATAAGCGATACTCCACGCTCTCTTCATTTTATATATGTGCATATAGATTAAGAAATGCAATGGATAAAAAAGACACACACACACACTCACACATGTATTTGAACGGATCAAAATAGACCGTTTGGAATGTCGTAAAGGAATTTCATAGCAGCATATAAAAAAAATATTTTGGTAGTGGTGAAAGAGAGTAAAGTACTTCAAGTCCCGCCGTATCTTAATTTGTCATCCACTTTAAAACAGGTAGATTCATCGATTTGATAACGAGTCTCGGAATTTGTGTGATCAACGATTATGATATGATAGATAATTATAGTTATCACCTATTGAATTTGGCTTGACTGGTCGATGATCAAAAAAGCATGTGCTTTAGTCGAAAAGAAATTCATAAACAAAATTACCATGTATAAACTACAGCCACGACATTTTTAGTATAAATTGAACCTTTTTTTTAAATATATTGATTAATATGAAGCCATATTGCTTCAAATGTTGTGACAATTTTATTCAAGTTTTCATTACATGGCTGCTAGTAATTGTAGCTCTTATTGTACTATCTAATCACTAAAATTATCACTGATTTTATAAATGCATTCATTTAAGTCAATTAAATTTAAGCTTGATACACCAATGAAAAATAAACTAAGCTATAATTTATGCACCATATCCGTTAAATGTTAAATTTCATAATAATTAATGGTGATGGCCTCCTCATTTCTTTCTTTTTTCAACATTTTACAAACAGTTTTTGTCTTCGGTGAATATTATTCCTCGTTGTAGTTCTTGAATCAATGAAAGAGAAATTATTTTCCAAAACATTTCCTTTTCATTTATCCATTATTGAACATTTAACAGGTTTAAGCATTTAACCCGTATTAGTCTGGTTTCGTGTAGTCAACATTCTCTTCACATTTTTCACTTTTATTTATTCCTCGGAATATTTTTGTTAATATTTTCATTTCTTTTATTTTGTTAAACGCATAGAAAATACATTCTTGTAATTTCATTTAAAATAATTGTTTGTCTTTTTATTTTGGTTTTTCGAAAATATCGTTCACATCTGCATTTGATTTTCATTCATAAATATTCAATCGAACGATTCTATTATCTAAAATTCATGGAGTCCAATATAAAATCGATTGCAATAACCTCATTGCATTTTTTATATAAAATCATGCATCAAACCAAATCTAGTTAGCAAAGAAATCTCCTATAAACAAATATATTAAGCCGTCATACATAAGGCGAACAATGAACACAGCGAAAAATATAAGCCAATAAGAAAAATAATAATATTTGTTTGTAAATAAACACATAAACATTAAGATTTACTGGATAATATCAGTCATTCCCAACGACCAATCAAATAAAACTCTGGCCATACTTATTTCTTACGAAGCAAAATAAAGAATTGTGATTGGTAAATGGCGTTGGTATTGTATTTAATCATATTTATACGTATCACACTATACCGCATCACAGTCACAGCTACACACAAATACACACACACATTGCACACACAGGCACAGAGACTAAGTCACGCAATGGATATGGCTGAGCAAGGTAAACATACATATTACGAAACGCGGCAAAAAGTGGGAACATTCTATATGCAAGCGATTCAAATGATGTTTATATCATATTTATGTGAGATTTTCAAACTTCAAAAACTACACTCTTGACTTTGTGTTCGATTTTAATATTAATAAGGATAGAATAGTAAAACACAGAGAAATCAGTTTTCAAAGCCGTTATAGTTTATTAAATCTTAGCAATAATGCGAAACATATAAATTTTGTTCAGTTTGAAAATTTCGCTTGACGCATCAAAGATTATCGTTTTGAATTCATCGGGCGGAAATTTCATTCGTGTTGTGTTGCATCACGAGTTATTCGATAAAAATAACTGTCGACTGGATTTTGTGATTTTGGCAGCGGAACGAAGGTATCTTGGACCAATTTTTGAGCCAACATCGGCATACTTAGTTCATCGTTGGCCAAAGATAGGAGTTTTGAGAACAAACCTTCATCATTCTCTAGTGCAAGATCGAAACTGTCCCATGAAATGAATTTTATGTCATTCTCGTTCACATCTTCGGTAGCCAATAAATGATGCAACGACTTTGAATCGAATGGTTGAACACTGTTGTAGTGTTTAACATCACGCTTATCCATACCTTCCATCTATAATGACACAATAAATTCGCTTTTTTTTATTTTGTCATCACTTAAGTTAACAGAAAATATTTTATAATTAAATAAAATAATTAAGTTTTTGAGGACTATGAGACATAAACGAATAAGAAAACGTTAATAAAAAAATATTTATAAGACAAAAAAGTGTTTTTTACTCAATTAACGTTTTCTTATTGAATAATATTAGTTTATATGATTGCAATCATTGTTCCAAATAACTCACATTATTATCCGATCGTCCAATGCGTGGCACACTCTTTGATGTCTTCAAAAAGAAATTTTCAAAATCGCTGAGCTGATGTGATCGTCGTCCCAATCGTGGTACATTTTTGGTTACTTTCAAAAAGAATCCAGGCGTTTCGGAACTTATTGTGTTACTATTACTGCACAAACAATAATCAAAAACGGTCAACAGCAAACAAAGCGATAGATATTTCGATACAATTTTCGATGACATGATTCGTGAGATTTTTGTTTAATTTATCAAATTGAAAAGAGCTATGCAAATTGTTCACTTTCTTATCTTGTGTCCAAACATCGATTAGATGTAGTTTACACGGTGTGCGATAGTATTTATACTTGAAAATTGTCCCGCATAATTCTAAAATAATAGAATGTTCTTTTGTCATTCACCTTTACGATTATTTCTAGCTTATTTCTTTTGCTTCATTTCATTTGACACACAAAAAATGCCATCCAAGTCAGTTGGATTTCTAAATTTGGTTCAATTTCAAGCAAAAACAAAATAATGCTGGCCATTGACATTATACAAAAAGTGAATCGTTACTTACCCGTTTTATTCGATGTCTTTTTCATCGTTATACACAAAAATATCGATTGAACCCTCAGACTAACATTATCTTCCCAATTAATGCTTTTGACTTGTTTTAATTTTTATTTTAAACATTAACTGTGACCCCGATAAATACAGTTTATACGGTTAATTTTTGTTGCAATTCTACTTTAGCAGAAATTAGCATTGGTTATCGTTCTGATGGGAAGACATAAGCACGATCAATTGGTTGAAGCTACTGACTTGTTGGTGAGGAATCGACCGGTGGCAGTGTATATGAGGATTATTATGACATTTTAAAATCATCAATTCCAGACCAATTTGCAATCGTATTGGCAACAAAGGACGGTTTTTGCATCGGTTTCGATCGATATTTACAAGTATTGCTTGGCGAGAAAAGACACAAGAAAAGACACAATATCATTTCCACGATGATTTTTTTTTATTTTTCATTTTTTTTGCTATAAAATGGAATTTTAGTTAAGTATAACGAAGAATTGATTCTTAAATAAAAAAATGTTTGTTCTTTAAATATTGCGCTACTGGTGCCATAACCTCAAATTTTAAAAAATTATGAGAACTAGTATTTTGCGCGCTATTTCTACGTCGCAGTTGGCATTGTAAGTGTCAAAACTATTTAAAAACAGTTTGTATTTTATTTTGACGTCAAACGTTTGGTTTATATTGGAGCTAATTGAAATTTTCAAATTTCACATTCTAAATTTAACTATAAATTATAGAAAATAAGTTTAAAAAAGTTTAAAACACAATAAGAATGGAAAAACGAAAGTCAGTTATCCATTGGTTTCGAAAAGGTTTGCGAATACATGATAATCCAGCATTGATTGCAGCAATCGATGCTGTACAAAAGAACAAAGACTACGTACTACGACCAATCTACATCCTTGATCCAGAATGGACACAGTTCTGGCGAATGAGCGCAAACAAATGGCGATTTTTACACCAATCACTCGTACAACTTGATGAAAATCTAAAAACGTTAAACACACGGTAACCGTCATTCTTTTCGTTCCATTTCATTTCTTCTAATTTCAAAGCATTTCTTCAAGATTGTACGTGATCCGGGGAACGCCAAAAGAAGAATTTCCTCGTCTATTCAAAGAGTGGAATGTAACGCTCATGACATTCGAAGCAGAAATCGAACCGTTCAATCAACGTCGTGATGCATTGGTAAAAGTGAATGCCGATAAGTGTAACGTAAAACTTGAAGAATTTCATTCGCATACCATTTATAATCCGTACTATGTGTTGCAAAGTAACAATAATGAGGTTATAATGCGGTACCAATCATTTGTGTCACTTGTCGAGAGAATAAATGTTCAGCCGGCACTCGAAATCACCGACAAACACAAAATGAAGCTAGAACATCGGCCACCGAAAGACACCAAAGAGAAGGCGAATGCATCATGTTACGATTTACCCGAATTGAATGAGCTGCCGATGGATGAATCAACATTGGGTCCAAATAAATTTCCCGGTGGTGAAAATGAAGCACTCGATCGAATGGAAAAAATGTTAAGCCGAAAGGAATGGATCTGTGATTTTGAGAAGCCAAAAACATCACCAAATTCTATAGAACCAAGTACAACGGTCCTCAGTCCGTATTTTTCATTCGGCTGTTTAAGTTCACGACTATTTTATCATAAATTGAAAGCAATATTGAGTAAAAAAGAGAAACACACCCAACCACCGGTATCGTTAATGGGCCAGTTGATGTGGCGAGAATTTTATTATGCGGCCGCTGCTGCCGGTCCAAATTTCGATAAGATGGTTGGCAATAAAATTTGTCGCCAAATACCATGGAAATTTGATCAAGAATTGCTGGACGCCTGGGCACACGGTAAAACTGGATATCCATTCATCGATGCAATAATGCGGCAGCTCAGAACTGAAGGATGGATCCATCATTTGGCCCGACATGCTGTCGCTTGCTTCTTGACACGGTTAATTACTTGTGACGCATTTATTCATTTCGTATTAAAACTCACTTTCAATTCCAAATTTCAGAGGCGATTTATGGATATCATGGGAGCAAGGGCAACACGTTTTTGAAGAATTATTACTTGATGCTGATTGGGCACTTAATGCCGGTAATTGGATGTGGTTGTCAGCTTCAGCATTTTTCTATCAATATTTTCGTGTTTATTCGCCGGTTGCGTTTGGAAAGAAAACCGATCCCTTTGGAAATTACATTCGAAAATATTGTCCAGAATTGAAAGAATATCCGAGTCAATTTATTTACGAACCATGGAAAGCAACAGTAGGTGAACAACGTCGGTTCCATTGTGAAATTGGAAAAGATTATCCGAAACGCATTGTTATTCATGAAGTGGCTCAAGATCTCAACAAAGGTCGTATGAAACGAGCATATGATGTTCATAATGGAAGACGTGATGAAGGCGAACCATCTGAAAAAGTATTTGTTAAAGAAGAAACTCATAAGCCACTCAAGATTGAAATCAAACAGGAGGACTCTGATTAAAAATGTAATTTTCTGGCAAAAAATGTAATTTTCGTGTAAAGTTTTCATTTTACGATTTAATAAATTGTCATGAAATTTAATTTATGTATACGTAAAGTGTATGACCATAAAAACTGTTTATAGGCCTAGGCATGGCAATGGTAAGAAAAGTAATCAAAATAAAAACCAACACTTTTATCTGAGAAAAAAAGATTATTAAACATATAAAAAATACAGAATAGCTTGGCCGACAACCAATGGACGATACAGGATCTGAAAATGACACATCAGCATTAAATTTGTTGCGATAAATAAAGATATTAAATGCTCTTTTTTTTCAAAATTGGATGCATCGACCGGTGCTGAGGTCTTTAATATTTTAAATTGGTCGAACATAACCGGCCGTCGTTTTTATTTTAATTCTCTATACATTTTCAAATATTCCAATAAAAAAATCGCAATAAAATCACATTCAATAAATAATCTAAAAAATAGGTTAAGAAATTCTCGCTTGAGTTTCATCATTGTTAATTGTTTGAATGGCGGCCACATCCATGATCGTAAAATTGGGATTACAAACCAAAATAGTGGTTGGCATGACCTCATGCATATTCGATGATTGAATTTCATTAGTAGTTGAGTTGGATGTCATTTGTGGATTGACCACATAAAAGACATTTGTTTTTGAATTATTTTCTGCTGCTAAGTAATTGTGATCATCTTCATTGGTCGCTGTTTGTTTTTCAAAAACAGTTTCAGTCGATTCCGCTGGTGTTGTATCCTGCATTTGAATAAACGAATTATTTGTTAATTTTATTTTCTTCAACTAAATTACATGGTTCCAATTTACATATTCAACGGGTCCAGGCATCACATAAATTATTTTTTGATTTTTCGTTTGTTGTTTTTTCTTTGTTGGTGATTTTCTTGCCTTTTTCTTCGATGAACGGTTGACGGTTTGATTGTTTGGTCGTTTTAAAGTCTTTCCTTCGTATGAATCGAACGAATCTGCGTCCATTTGATTGCAAATTATCGGTGGACGCACGTTTGAATCTGATTTAGAATGCTTTAACCGATGATGACTATTTAATTCCCATTGCGTTCGATATTCCTTTTTACAATGTTCGACGGTACATGGAAACCTAACGGATGCAATGATTTGAGTAATGTCTAGTGTCATTTGGATAAGATTTTTCAGTTACATACCCTTTAATTCCGATGTGTTGTTTTATGTGATTTTTCAATACGTATGCACGTTTGAATGTTGCCGCACAATACGGACAACCATATGGTCGGTTGTTGGAATGCGATCTATTAATCAACAAAGAAATCATCAATAATTATTAAATTAAATGAAATAAAAATGAAAGCAAAAAAAAAAGTGTCTTACTTTCGATGTTCGTTGAGCATTGATGCTGTTCGAAATTTTCTCTCGCATATCGCGCATTCATACGGTGTTTCGGCTGTATGTAATCGTTTGTGGTCGATATAGTCTTTTTTCAGATAAAATTCCTTGCCGCATTTTTCACATGCATAATTTTTCACTTTCAAGTGGATCATTTCAATGTGTGAACGGGCGCTGTTACGTGATGCCAATTGTTTTTCACAAATATTACACACGATTGCTCCATCTAATTCTTTGAAAAATTGATCAGCTTCCGGCACCTTCTTTTTCGGTTTCGGTGCCACTGATTTAGCTGTTAACGGCGGTTCTGTGTTACATGAATGCACTCTTTTTTGATGAGATTTCAAACTGGGCTTGGTTGTACATTCAAAATCGCATTCGTCACATTTCATTGTTGACATGGGATGCACGGTTTTCTTGTGATAGCTGAAATTCCAACTTTGATAGAAAGTTTCTTCACAATCGTTGCATTTATAAATCGATGGATTTATCAAATGTACAGTTTTTCGATGATTCGTTAGATCGCTCCAGTGTCGATATGGTTTCCAACATTCTTCCACGTCGCACATGTATTGCCGTTGCACTGGAAACTTTACCTGTTGACTAAGGTGTGTGTTTTTATGGGTTTTCAATTTGCTATATGTCTCATAACAAGCCATACAATATCCACATTTAAATGGTTTTTCATCATTTAAATGGCTTTCTTTATGTTTTGCCAATTTTTCATTGTCAATAAAAGCGAATTCACAATATTCACAGCAAACAACATATAAGACATTCTTTTTTATGATTCTCACAGTATCCTCGTCATGTGATCGATTACAATGCTCATCAATGTCTTCAATACCGCCGAAGACCATCGAACATGGTTCGCAAATAAGCACACTATTCTCTTGCAATCGTTCATGTGATGTCATATGCTTTCTCAATCGTGATGATCGACTGTACACCTTCCTACAAACAGGACATTCAAGTGATTTTTCGGTTTGTGCTCGTATGCACGTATGCTCATCCAGCATATTTTTATCGACAAATGTCTTATCACATGCGCTGCATTGCACCGTTCGCTTTGTGTGATGGGATCGAATGTGCAATTCCAGTCGAAAATTCGAGGAAAAACTTTTATCACATTCCACACAAAAATATTCATAGACACGTTCGTGCGAGAACATCACATGATTATAAAATGATTCTTCTTTTTCAAATTTGAGCTCGCAAATTATACAGATTTTTGGACGCGCTTTTTTTAAATGAAATTGCGTGTGGAATAGATATCTAGAATTTTGAAAAAAAAAAATCGGTTAAACAAATTTAAAAAGATTTTTGTGAAAAGAAAAAAAATTGTAATCTTTACCGTTTTTTTGAATTTAATTTTTTATCACAGGTGGCACATTGAAAATCCGTACTTTCATCTTCGATTGTTAGGCACATATGCTTTCCAAATTGTACCGATGACTTAAACGTGTTCTCGCACGTTTGGCAAGTGAGACAAAGTTGTGTTCTGGAAATATTTCAATTATTAATTTTGGTCCTTTGTTGCATTAAATTCCATTTAAAAAGTCTAAAAAAAAGTTAATTTAATTTTAAAACAACGTACGGTATTAAATCGACATGCTCGTGAAAAATATGCTCTTGGACTTTAACCAAATCATCAAATGGTGGGCAATTTTCGTCAAATATACATAAAACGCCATCGGCCAGTGTATGACTTTCATTTATGTGATATATCAAATGCTGTTGACTCATTATCTCCTCGGAGCAAAGCTTTTGTTAAATAAAAGAAACAGCATCGATGATTGAATAGATGTTGACATTTAAATAATTTAAATAAAGGCACAGCAATGAAACGACAACAACAATAACACATATTTTTACTGTCAAAATGTTGATGTCAAATGGTGTCGACATTGGTGACGGTATTTTGAAACAGACTGTGTAATCCATATTCATCGTATATGATCCTATGTAAAGTTCTATACTTGATCTAGTTCACATTGACGGTTCAAATCGTTTATGTCCACTAGCGTGGACATGGACTGTGTGTTTCTTCTGTTACATGTACGTTGTAATGGACAAGTACAGGGGGAGGAAAAATTTTTAAGCCTGATATAGAAACACACATTGTATTTTTAAATGACTATATTTATTATTCAAAGTAGTCTCCATGAACACGAATGACACTTTCATATCGATGCTTCAATGCTTCAATTCCTCCTTCAAACCACTCGGCATCTTTGTCCTCCCATACGTTGAAAATATCGTTCGATATCTCTTCTTCGGACTCATATTGCTTCCCCTTTAGATATCTTTTGGTGTTTGGGAACAGGAAATAGTCGCTGGGGGCCAGATCTGGAGAATACGGTGGATGGTGGAGTTGTTCGAACCCACATTCCCTGATGGCAGCTTGTGCAAGCAATGATTTGTGAGGCGGTGCATTGTCATGCAAAAGAAGAACTTTTCGAGTGAGCAAACCAGGACGCTTTTCTCTGATCGCTTTACGCAATCTATGCATTTGTTGTGCATAATAATAGCCCGTGACTGTGGTATTCTTTGGAAGGAATTCAACCAATAATATGCCTTTGGCATCCCAGAATACAGAGGCCATTACTTTGTTTGTGGCAATTTGTTTGCGTGGCACTTTCGATGCTGGTTCACCACGTTTGTGCCATTCCATCGTCTGTGATTTGAGCTCTGGATCATAGTAGTGGATCCAGGTTTCGTCGCCAGTCACTATTCCCTCAAATGTGTCCGTTTCATTCCATTCCAACAACTCGAGAAACTCGTGTGCAGCAGCAATTCGTTCTTCTTTTTGGGATTTGTTCAACGTTCTTGGAATCCATCGCGAGCAAACCTTTCTCATGTGCAATTTTTCATGAAGTATGTTGTAAATACTCTTCTCTGAGATGTCAAACATTGCTGCTAACACTTTCTTGCTCATTCGAGGATTTTCGTGCACGTGATGTTCAATTTTTTGCACTACATCTGAAGCTGTTGCTTCAATTGGTCGACCTGTATGAGGATCATCTTCCAATGATTCTCTACCCCACTTGAATTGTTTTGCCCATAGTTTTACTGTGGCATACGATGGGGCAAGGACCCCATAAACAGCACGCAAGCGATCATTGATATCCTTTGGTGTCACACCTTCTTTTGTGAGAAACTTAATCACCGCACGATATTCGATTTTATCCATTTTTTCAAAAATATCGAGGTTACTTGGTATGCAATGCTGTTGAAAACAAACGACGACAGATATCAACTCAATTTTTTTCTGCAATACTATTGACAGTTCGTACGTCAATTACAGCACAAGAACAATTTGTAACTAGTGCCGTCTATATGTCAGGCTTAAAAATTTTTCCTCCCCCTGTATAGTAACATGGCGTCGTTCAAATAAATTTAAAAATCCGTCCACTCGTGTCGACACCATCTAGCACGGTAGTAGGGATTTCATTGCTGTGAATAAAGGCGTACCATGCAATTGATGAAATTTTCATATGACTCTTCGTATGTGATTGAAGCAATGGATTTTAAATATTCACTAATGTCGGCCGGTTGAGCATCGTTTATGAGATCAATGTCATTGGTACTGTCGTTCTCGCGGCTCTTTTTCGAATATGAACTTTCACATTGATAATTATCCTCCAAAATATTGATTAAATCGTCAGATGTGGCAATTTTTTCGACATCCAAATTCTCACCACCTTTTTTACCACATCGCATTTTTGTTTTAAGATCATGTCGTGGTATTCCAAGTGAAATTTTCTGCTTGATTCTTACTAAATCATCGGCATTATCTGTGGACGCACATTGAAAGAAATTTAAGTCACGAATCAGGAACACTGACAATTTGAATTGATCTTACCAATTTCCAACATAAAAATGGGTTTCACAAGAACCGATGTAAAATCAAACGGAATTGTTTTCTTCTCATTATCCCATTCATTTGCAAAATCATTTTCTTCCAAATATTCAACCTTCATTTCATAGTCGCCATCACATTGAGATTCATCCAGATATTCACTGTCCTCATAATTCAATGTATTCGCCAGATTTTCGTCTTTGACTTCTTCTTCTTCTCCTTCTTCATCTTCTTCTTGTTCTTCGTCACTGGACATCTCATTCGCTCGAAGGCATTTTTGCTTAAAATCATTGTATTGTAACAACTGTTGCCAACACAAATCACATATAGCATATGTATTTCCATCCTGTTCATGTAACGATTTACCGATGTAATCGTGTAAAAGTGTTGCAATATTATGTGTTTTTCCTTCATCGCCAAAAACCAAGCGATAATCAGTAGTCAACGTTTTGTTACAACATTGACATCGATTTTTTTTAGTTGTTTTCATTGTAATTTGTTCGATCGTCCGCAGCAGCTGGTCAACAAATCATAACAGTCATTTGAATGAATTCGAATCGGTTTTTTACTTGCCATACACACAAATACTTACAATGTGAACAAAAATACAGGCTATCCTCTATGTTGTGATGTACATGTGGCCTAAATTTAAACTGAATGTGATCGGTATTTACATCGAACTCGCTTTTTAACTCGCTTTTTACTTTTTATTTAAAAAAAAAACATTCCAATGTTTTTGGCAAAAAAGTTCTTTTTTCAAATACAATCGATTTGTAATTTATCTATTTACACAATAAAGAGAATCTGAAGAAATGGAAGATATTTTCTATCATTTCAAGATGTTTGTTGACACTGACAAATGGTATTTTGACAGTTCCATTACATACCTAATATATGAATCCCTATCGGAAAAATAACAACAATACATTTTTTAAATAATCAAATACACATTTATTTTAAAAAAAATCCACATTGTTTTTTTAAATATATATACGGATAAAATTGTACATAAACGTTTATTATCCATTTTCTTTATGTCAATCGGAATGATTATATTTTACTATTTTGTTTCTTCATTTCATTTATAAATACAAAAAATATGTTTTGTTTTGTTTTAAATTCTCTTACATAAATAGGGGAATGTTATGAATTGTTTTCGCAGTTTTGCAAACAGTTTGGAAGTTTTGATTTTATGTAAAAGATTACTACCAAATTATTTCGTTTGGTGATAAAAATAGATGGAAATAAATCTTCAAGATAATCGGCTATTGTGTAATATAAATAGACATTTAGTCAAAGCGATGATAAGAAATACATTATTGCCATCAGCAATTGTTGTAAATTTGTTTAAAAAAAAAAAATCGAATGAATGATCTGTAGGCGCCTTGTTTTAATTGATAATTTTATGCATTTTCCGGATATTAATTTGTCAAATATTCTGCCACGATAATTTGGTTTTTGGTATAATTTTGCGTCAGATTCTCATAATTACTAGAAACGTTTACTTCTTCTTTTTGGCGCTCTTGGCTCGCAATTTTTCCTCACGTCTTCGTTGTCGATCCGTCAATGACTTGTACAATTTATAGCCGAAAAATGCTAAAAGAATAAGAAAATTAATTATTAACGACTTTTTCAACAATAACAGTATTTTTTTTTTTTTTTTTTTTTTTCAATTTAAATTTGAAATGTTTTATTTTTATTTTGTGGCTGAAATTCTTGTAATTTTTCTCACCAAAAATCGATATCATAAAAATTGACACAACGATAAACAGAACAAATTCATGATAGGTTGGTATAAGTTTTTCGGGTGTTCGCATATTTTTTAGTAGCTGTTCCAATTCAGCATGGTCGTCTGGTTCGAGTTGGCTTTCATATCGATCCAAAAATTGTGCGACATTTCGGCGAAAACTATTTGCATCCGAACTGGCGACATGGTTTTCGAGTAATTTTTTTAATTTTTCCAACTCATCACGAGGTGCCATTTGTATTGTTTCGAGTACAAAAACGATTTATCACTTTTTCGAGATCAACTGAAACCCATCACCGACGAAGAACATTTGACTGATATTTCGTAATTATTTTTTTCTTTTTTGAGCGATCTGAATTTCGCTCATTAAGAACGATGACGATCGTATCGATGGTATTTTCGAAATGTTCACAAAAAAGTGTGTTTTTTATTTGTTCAAGCAAATCGACAATTTTTTCTGCATTTTTATTTAAAGGTGTTCAACAACGTGCAACGTATTTATTTTCGCTTTAATGACATTTAAATGTGCAATATTGAAGCAAGGAATGGCCTGTTCGAAGTATACATGGAAGTCATTGTGTGCTCTTGATTTCAATTGTATATTTATTTGGAAATATGTGCTTAAAAATCGAGCGCAAAATTTTATTGGTTTATTCAAATGGGACATATGTAATTCAATTCTGCGAATTATTCAACTTTGTTGTGAACGTGAATAAATGTTTTTGTTGAAAATCGATTAGAAATGGAAAAATGGTTGTAAAATGAATTGATTTGGTTGCAAATTTCATCGCAAATTTGAAATATGCTCTGTTGGCAAGACGTCACTCATGATTTTCTATTGGAATTTTGCTCCATGAATTTCATTCCACGTGCGATTCATAACGATTGTGACACCAAATGAACAAATGTATTTAAATTTTAACGTGCCGCTGTTTCTTTTACATCTTCTTTTTGCTCTAATTTCATAATACAATTCTTTTTTCGTCAATTTTGTTGTGTTTCGTTCATTCTGTCTTGGTAAATATTTACCAGAAAATCAGCATGTTTCACAATTGATGCGCATTGAACACTTGCGAACATTGTAAACATACGTACAATATTGTGGATAAAAAAAAAGTAATTGTTGATTCATTGAACTTTACCCATAAATGTGAAACAATTTACGATCAGTTGCATGTGATTTATCAATGGGATTGAATTCAATATATTGAGAGTCAAACTTTCATATCGTTCACGTTGACTAACTCTTATTTACACATCGATATCAAATCACTGATTACCGTCATTATGTGGGTGCACGCAGCAAAATGGAAATTTTAATCAATATTTCATAGTAAAATTTACAGAAAAACATTTTTCATTGGAATATTGAGACAGCCGTGTGAAAATGATGTTGTAAAGAGAAAGGTGATCGAAAATTTATCGTCAAAGTAAAACTACTTACCGGCAAGACCAGCAACAACGATGGCTGGCAAAACGAATACAACATTTGGAAAACCATGTTGAAATGGATCATCTTTTCCGCTCAATTCGACCATGATTTCAGCCTTATGTTTAGCCTCTTTGTACGAACGAAAAAAATTAACCAATAAATTGAACCAGCAAGAAGAATTGACCAAACCGAAGAAGAAAAAAAATTATAAATCAAGTCTACGAAAGTTTTTACGCGCACAAGTTCACGGAACGAATGAACCAAATTCGCAGCACAAATAAAAATTGTTGTGCTTCCGTATGCGTCGACAAACCTATGAACACGTATGATGCGTACAACTACATTCAGGCACACAAACACACATACAAACAAAGAGTGATATCAAGTTGGCCGTTTTTTTTTCTTTTATTTTTTAAATCAACAACTAATTGTCAATTGGACGTGGCTACAACAGAACTTCCAACAAAACAAAACAAGAAACGATACGAAGAAAATCTGAGCAGAAGCAATACAGTATACACATCAACAAATGTAAAGTGTCGAGTTCTAATTTATCTCATCGTTGACACGGTGGAACTTTCATTGAACAAATCATCAATATGTGTGTTGTTGTTGTCTACATCATCAGCAGCCGAGATTCGTACACGTTTGCAGCTACGATTTGCCGTACGTCATATGTACGCATGCTATTCATCTCTTTCACGCTGTTCGCTTATCCATCAGGGAACGGTAGATATTTTCATTTCGGTTTGACACACAATCCAGATTGTTATTATGGTTTGCATTCAGCACAGAAAAAAAAACACCAAAGAAAACGAACCAAACAACCAATTGTAGATATGCATGATAAGCGCATACGAAGCCATAGTCAACAGCATATATATGCTTATGCTTACGTTCATTCTCTCAAAGTCATATGTTTTACTGTTTCGCATACAATTTGCCATTTGTTATTGTGATGGCGCTACATACAATCGAATACATTTCAGCAATTCAGTTCAAGTTCAACATAACCTCTTTGTTTGTTCTATCTGTTTTGTGTATCTGTCAAGTTTTCAAAATACGCGGGAAGAGCGCTGTTTACTTTATTAAAGTCATCGATCAACATTTTGTTTGTGGTGTCTTTTTTTACTGTCATTATTTTCATCTTTCGATAAATCAATGAGTAAAACACAAATGGATTTGGCGGTGAAATTTTTAAAACATCGCTTAAAATCCGATCGCACGACATTCATTGGAAATGAATCCGAATATCGACACATCAACGATTTAATAACACGCACATCGGAATGTGGCGAATCAAATTCGGCGCTAATCATTGGCACAGCAGGCAGTGGCAAATCAACGGTATGTCGATTTTGACACAATACTATTTCTATTTTGATTCAATTGTTTATTAATAAATTGTATATCATTCGGTAGATGATTATGTCGATTTTGTCAAAATTACTCACCAAAGATTCGTTCCGTGCAAACACGATGGTTGTCAATCTCAATGGATATATTCATATTGACGATGCGGCCGCACTAAAATCCATCACAAAACAAATGAAACTCGAAACAGCTGTCAATGGCAAAGTGTTCACAACGTTCGCCGATAATTTGGCATTTTTATTGGATTGTTTGAAATCCGGTGATCGTAGCTCGTCAAAAAGTGTCATTTTCATTTTGGAAGAATTTGATTTATTTTGTGCGCACGGTAATCAAACGTTGATTTACAATTTATTCGATGTGGCACAATCGGCACAGGCACCGATTTGTGTTATTGGACTAACTCGACGCCAAGATGTTATTGAATTGCTTGAGAAGCGTGTCAAATCACGATTTTCACATCGTCAAATTTTCCTATTCAATGAAATCTGTGATGTTGATGAGAAAATTGAAGCATTTTTGGACTTATTGAAATTGCCAGATTTTAAGGTAACTACTTTAATACTGCGCTTTTCGCAGAGCCGTTATTAGTACGGGAGAAGGGCCGGCGCAAATGTATAAAAAGAGTCGGTTACAAAAAAAGTGCCTGCACCTCTGCGGTGACTATGACAGCTCCGGCCATTTGACGCATTTCGAAATACTAAAATAAAAAATGTTTTTTTTTTTTTGTTATTCATATAGAAATTCGATAACACCGAATATAGAACTACCAAAAAATACTCAAAACAATCCGAAATTATGTTGCTGCGACACGATTTCGATGTAAATGATTATGCGAACCAATTCAAAAAGGATTTCATCACAAAATGGAACAAAGAAATTAACGGATTGCGTACGAAAAAAGAGGTGGCCACCGATCTGGAAGCATTATTTGATCACAATGCTACTTTGGCCGTTCAAAAGACACTATTATTTCGTATACTTTCATCGATTGACGATCTGAATGATGAGAAATGTACAACAACCACATCTAAAATGGTCACATTATTGCATCGCATCATTGTCGACGATTATTTGAACAACAATAGCAAAGTGCATATAATGCGAGATTTATCGATTTTGGAATTGTCACTAATGATCGCAATCAAACATCACAATGACATTTATGACGGTGATCCATTCAATTTTGAAATTATTTTAACACGTTTGCATAAATTCCAAAGTTCGGGCGATTTTATCACAGGGCCAACTGATCGTGCCGTCGTTCTCAAAGCATTTGATGTGCTCAGGGTAATTGAACAAGCAAATAATAATGTCGTAATGCAAATTTATAAGAAAAACATGTTCTTTTATTTACAGTACTTGGGTTTGATTGTACCGTTTGGAAATAGTTCAAAAGAATTGAAAGAATTCCAAATGCATCGAGTTCAAATATCCAATGCAAATATTGACAAGGCTGTCGCAAACTATAAACATCTCCCCACACGTATTATGCAATGGGCCAGCAGTTCACAGGCTTAAATTCATTTAATCATTCTTAAGTTATTCACATCAAACGTTTTAAGTTTTATTTTTTTCACATTTCAAAATGCATGTCATTTCATAATTTAAAATTGAAAATAAAGAGACCATTATCAATAGAATCTTTTATTCACATGTAAGCGTTAGAAATGAATAGAGACCAATTGAAGTTCACAACTTCAAGAAAATAAAAATTCGATCGTTTCTATATCGGTAGTTATAAAATATGCGCAAAAACATTTGCATTTGATTTCATTTGTTAGCAGTAATTAAGTACAGTACAATACGTAGATGAATGGCACTTAAACATTTACATTTTGTTTTGTTCTCTCTAAAATTTTGGTAAATATCATTTAGGCTACAAACGTTTTGCAAACAAAATCGAGCCAAACTCAAAGAAAAAACATAAAACGTTCAATTTTTTCAAATGTGTGTTAGAAATAAAAATGAGATTTCGTGACTTATATTTAGTGGGGTAACTGAAATTTACATTAAATAAATTATATTTTATCACCAAAATTATTTGTTGAAATTAAATTAATTTTCAAAAAATAAAAATAAAATAATACTTAAACTAAAATAAAATAAAGCAGCCAATAAAAGTAAGGAGAAATCAACCTTCAATGTGCTTAGGTCTTTCAGGTAAAAGTGGAATTCATTGTATAATATATTAATTAGTGTTTTGTTGTATATTTTCATAAATAAATATATTTAGGAGGAACACTGTAGCATTTTTGCTTGTCCATTGCATGAGATATTTATCTCACTAGGCGCTTGAATCCAGGGTTCGCCGTCCGCCTGAACTGGAAATGATTCGCGCATTTGAATGCGCACATTACGCGCTTGACCCAAACGAATTGGTTTATTGAGTCCAACTTGTAGCTGGGCCATATGAAATGACGACACAATGCCGAGCACTTCAATCACACCATCCGATATACTTGACTCAATTTTCGGTCCACTGTCATCGCCGCTCATTACTAAGAAAAACGAAAAATGAAAGTATTTTCAATCATTTTTTTTTTCACTAATTTTGTTTGTTTGCTTTTAAAGACATATCCTTCCTAAATAAATAAAAGAAAAGGTATTTTACCCCATAAATTAACTCCAGCTCCCCATGAATCAATGTTCAAGCAAACAACCGCCTGCAGTTCGGGCAATTCGATTTTTTCACCATCCAAATAGACATCAATTTTCTTCTCAAGGCCAACACAATCAGGTAAAACGACTTGATGCGTTCCAAAGCATAAATATAAAATCTGTTACAGAAATTTAAACATTATTTAAAAAGCGGCGCAAATTTGTGGATATATAAAATTCCACCAATAAAACTGACCTTGTTGAAAATTCGACTACTTATCATATAAAATGGGCTCTCTCGAGCTTTGTGGAAATTGAATGTGACTTGTGCATCAACGCCCACACTAAAGTAGTTGTACATGTTCAGTTTACGATGAGGTAACCAATTTATATGTAATCGTCGCGACGAATGACCTTCAATATCGATGAGCCAACGATCTAATTGAACTGTTTCGGCACTACGAATCTGTAACCATGCAAATCAGACAAAAGAATAAAATGATATGTCATGTTGTTTTTTTTTTTCAAACGAAATGCAATTTTTACAAACACATACTTTTTTACAAAGTTCAGCTGTATTTAGATTGGCTGGTGGAACACCGCCCCAGCCAAGAACCCTAGATAAATCGTTTCCGGTCCCGATCGGTAAGATGCATACTTCGGGAATTGGTTGAATATTTTTCCGTGAAATTTCATTTAGAATCCAACCGATTGTGCCATCACCGCCAGCCACCAATATGCGACACTGAACTGTTCGAATTTTGTTGATTAAATTTAGCGCTGCCGCCGGTCCTGTCGAACTCAATTCGAAAATTTGAATGGGATTCAATACACTTCGGAACACAGCAATCACATTATCGGCTGTGTTGTCGCCCGATTTATTATTGGCTGCAAGAATGAGAGATGCGAGAAATTGTACATTTTTTTTACAGGGAAACTCAACGCAAGAAGAAGCAAAAAATGAAGACATACCAAGAACAATGAGTGGCCGCCAATCGGGCCAATCGGGCTGCACAACGTTTGTAATTTGCCGATGTAGACGACGTTGTTTTACGAATACATGGTTCGGTGGAATGATCATGTCTTTAAAGGTACCAAAATCACAGACTTTGTCATCGACTGTTTTAACAAAGCAATTGACATGGGTGCTACGCTGACACCAACAACATCGATAACCATACAATCCTGGTCGTCCATGATAATCAACGTCACGATCACAAATATAGCATGTATATGATTGGCTTAAATTTCCTTTGATCCATAGATGCTGTTGTTCACACACAACTGGTTCGGATTTATCGATTTTCTGCAAATCCGTTGAGGTCACTTTACATTTTAACACTTTGTCAGCCGTCGTAATACACAATGTATCGGAACAAACACCGCAAGCTTCACAGTAAAAACCACTGGACGTTAACATTATCTCGCATATCGAACAATAGCATGCCTGCAAGAAAAACAAAATGTGTTTTCATTTCTTGAGAGTGAAAAAAAAGAAGAAATGAACAAAAAATAATATTAAAAAAGTGAATAAACTTTACTTGATTCAAATGTTTTACATGGCGCCAGATATGCACTCGTTTTTTTGGTACGTGCACAATATCAAAAAGCATTAAAAGTTTTCCGATTATCCATAGAGCAAACACAATTGCACATATGATGCATATTTCGAATAACATGATTTATTTTGTCAACTCCGTGAAAATTAATTGATTTTTATTCGTTCAACTGCGAGGCCAAATCACATACACACAACCAATCGATGCGAATAATTACCGATTCGGTGTTGTGGAACACGACAAGTGAAAGAAAAATGGACGAAAGGAAAATCAATTGTTTACAAAATGCACTGGCAGGCAATATTAAACCAAACAAAAATGAAACAGAAATGTTAAATAAAGTCTATAGAATCTGACTTAAATTTCATTGAGTTCTGTTCAAATGTCAAATGTCATCCAATGGAGGGAGCTGTTTGATATAGTATGATTTGAATTCACCCTATCGGAAATTCTGACAACTATTTTTCAAGGTCGCCATTTCTCACAATAGCATCAAAACGTTCTTGAACTTGTTTTTGTTTCAATGAGAATTTTGATACGAACGCTCCCAAAATCGTTTGAAAAAAATATGCCAAAAAATGATGCAACTATTTTATTTTTATTCAATTAAAAATATTTTCATTGTTCATATTCTGATTATAATTTTAAAAGAACGTCTCATTAATTTGTTGAAACGAAACTCTTTGTTACCTTCACAGTTATGCCGAACTTTTCAAACTTAAAACTATTAAACTATTTATTTATATCTTTTGTTGGCTTGCGGGCCGACTTTCTAACTATGTTGGTCAATCCTTTTGAAATCATTTCCTTCTCCCAAGCTGCTAATGATTTTCTGAAACGATTTATTGATTTACATTTAAAATGGGAAAAAATTTCACCTAACGGCGTCGATTCAACCACATCACATACTTGTATTCATCATATAAATCTTTTGCTTTCTGTGTGTAAGCACTCTTCTGTGATTCGCTCAATAGATTATAATTAGCTGATGTCTGTTTTATATTGGTTTTTCCCTTGCTGCGTTCATCCTCAAAGAAAAGAAGAAAGGCGTTAGGCGGCCGGTTTGGCTTTCCATTTTCTTTTGCGA
The DNA here is from genome assembly GCF_009176525.2 of Contarinia nasturtii. Lineage (NCBI taxonomy): Eukaryota > Metazoa > Arthropoda > Insecta > Diptera > Cecidomyiidae > Contarinia > Contarinia nasturtii. The sequence continues at coordinate 3,111,042 of NW_022198581.1, forward strand.
GATTTAATATATTTTTCCGCTCCATACGTTCCTCTTTCAAATCTTTCAAATGGATTTGTGCATCTTTAATAGCCAATTTTTTATCGGGAGTTAAACATTTTTCATATGCTGCAAGTTTTCTGGAGTACGCGGCCTATAATTCAGAATAGATTTTTGAGTATGTCTAATTTGGATTTAAAAAAATTGCAAACATGAATGAAATGCCCTCACCATTTCCCTTTCAAATTCTTGGTTGTATCGTTGTTTTTGACTATCGTCAAACTTTTTCCATTCGATTGCCGCAAGACTTATGACTTCTTTTGCTGGTTTGCCGCTTTTTTTTTGTGATGGAAAAAATTCCTTCACAAATCGCAAATATCCTCTTATTGGTCTGACAAAAAATGAGTTTAGATAAGCAATTTGCTAGTAAGCATTTTAATATCAATAATATGCATACCTCTTTGGTCGCTCTGGAATATTGAGTTTACGCAAAATCTCATTCTTTTGAGACCCTTTCCATATAACATTTGTACAAGTTAAGAATCTGAAAAAAATGCATAAAAATAAGATTCTATTTTACAGAAAATATAACAATAACCTTTACCTTGGAAACAATGCTACACATGTTGTACGTTCAATTGAAAGAACTAAATTTCTATTTACCAATTTAGTAAGAGAATTCATGATGAAAATGTTCAATTAAAAATGTAAATTCTGTTTCTCAAACAAAACCTTTTGCAACGCAAAGAGTATTTTGACAGCTATTCAGAGCACGTTGGTGAGAAATGTCAACATGCTTAAGTATCGTTCACGCACGCACTGAATACACAATATTACATTTTAAGCGCCAAAACAAACTCAAGTCAATAGCAATAATTTATGAGATTTTCAGTGGAAATTAAAGGAACACAGAAAAATTCTAGTAATTTACCTTTTTGAATAAAATATCTTTTTTTGTAATCATTAAACAACTAAACTCATTTTCGTTAAATCTAATGCTATTTTTGGCATCAGGAGAAGTAGGGGCAGACTGATACACTTTTTTTCCATTGAGAATATTTTGGCCAAATGAAAAGATATTGGAAAACTTTGAATATCGTTTGAAAGAGGATTGAAAAGCCTAACTTTCTGCACCATCAGATTTTTTAAAAATGTTGATGTGGTTTGCGCCACGACAGTTATCCTAAGCATACTGATCATCCAATTGAAAATTCTGCTTTTTACGTGATTGTTTTCTTATTTTTTTTATTTTTGCGTGTGGTCTTTTCGAGTAAAATTTAAATCAAATTTTTTAATAAGCAGCATTAAATTTGATTTTTGATTGGTTTGGATTTCTTAGAAAAAACAGCAAATTTACAGTAAAGAAAAAATAATTTCAAAGTGTTTAGAGTCTGCGTTCAATATTTTATCATCATATGAACTGCGAATTTGGTAATTGATAACTGGTTATCTATTGGCTTAACTGTTAACTAAATAACTGATCGTGAACATTAAACTCATGGAACCACTCGAACATTCTTTTAATATCAAAATGTTGTGTAAATAAAATAAAAAAACACAAAATAAATGAAAAAAATTGTGATTTTTTTGCGAAAAAACAACTGATTTTCTATGTCTAGATTTGAATTTCTTTGTTTATTCGGTTGAGAGTATTTCATTGAGTTATGTTCAAATTTCATCCGATGGAGGGAGCTGCTTGATACCGAATACTGTGTGGTTTTTTTTCTATTGGCAGAACAATAACGCATTTAACAGCTGTAAACAAACGTACTACATTGATGATGATAAGTTCAACATTATTTCGGAATTCAATTATCTTTGCAAATCGATGCTGGTACACTTGAACTTTGAAACGTTAGAAAATTCGAGTGTAAAAAAAAATTGAGAATCGATGTGAAAAGATTAGTTCGTTCATTCTCCACAGTATATGGTAATGTATGTTTTAACTCTCTTTATTTCGTCGTTCTCTTTAGTTAGCTGTCAAACCGATTATATCAGTCATAAACATGAAATTGCGCTGAGAGAGAGAGAGAACACAAATAAAGTAAAAACAGTAAAAGTAAACAGCATACATACATATAAAAAGAGACAGTGCAAGTGAAAAGCGAGAAAAAAAACAACAAAACCAGACAATTGCAGATTTTCTGTTGACAGACAATCGTATGTAATATGGATTAGTTTAATTTCTGTGCGTATAAATATTCAATTGATATGAATGTTGTAAAATAATTACTTAAATAAAGTGTTAAAAAAGCAGAAGTGGTGCTTGTTGCATCGCATCAAAATCATCCTCTTGTCTTGCATATACATGATAGAAAGAGAGGCGAGAAATCACACTGCTGCTTGTGACATATTTATGATTCGGAAAATTCGCAAAAAGTGAAACAAGCAACAAGAGAGAGAGAGAAAGAGACAAAAAGTGAAATAGAAAAAAAAGCAACAGCAACGATAACAAATAACAAAGTAAACACTTAATATTGGCCAAAGGGCTAAATCTAGCGAAAGTAAAACGGATTGCAACATGACATTTTCGCCAAATAAAAATCTCTCACGATTTCACTCGTGCTGTCATGGGGTGAACATTGAACTGTTAGAAGGTAACACAGTTGCACATCGCAAAACGAGCTACGCAAATGGGCTCACATTTTCAGAGAAACCATTACAACTAGGTGAAATTTTTTTGCTGGAAATAAAAAAAAATGAACGTGGCTGGTCGGGATATATGCGCTTAGGTAATTGTTTGTATACATATGCCTAAATAATTGACATGCTCTTACCATTTGAATATTTGATTGAATGCAAAAGGTTTGACACAATTGAATCCAAACATTGATGTGTTTGGTATTGATGGTTTACCACAATATGCATGCCCCGATCTATCAAACAGAGGCACATCTTGGGTATTTCCAATTACAAAATCCAGCCCATGCGGTTCAGCACAACGATATTCACGACGACTACGGAACAATCGGTTTCCAAATGGCTCGAATGTCGATACAAATTGTACCGATCACACAAAACGATTTTATCAGGACGACGACAATGACGATGACGATGACGAAGATGATTTAAGCTCTGATTATGAACAACAAGTCAAATCAACAGGTTTGAAACCAAATTTTCTTTTAAATTAATTTCAATTAATTATTAACACGTATATTTCATTTTTGATTTTAGTTAATATATTAGGAAATGAGGATGCATATGTTCGAACGTCTCGCGGCGTTATACCAAGACGAACGCTCCGACCAAATGCACCATACAGCTCAGATATGTTGCCGAGTGATACAGGGTAAGTCTTTTAACTGAATCAAATTATATTGCGACGCAAAATTTTTCATTGGAACTTTTTATTTTTGCATTCTAAAAATAAAAATAGTTCACGCATTGGAATGATTTATGTACAAAATCCGTCCGATGCAAATAAGGCTGAGATGCATTTCATTGTGAATGGCGAGGATCAAGGCCCATGCACAAAAGATATACCGTACAAAGATTCGGAATTATATGCTGTGATCGATGTCTATGGAACGACAAAACAAGTTAAAATCATTCAACTCTATGAAAGTAAGTTGCCTCCTTTAACCACCATCCCCACCATTCCATCAAATCGATCAATTCAATCAATTAAGATTTCGTTTTTTCTTTCGTCATATTTTAGTTGCTTCACTACAAAGTCTATGCTGTAATATGATTCTATCGCTGGTTGATCGTAATTCAGTGCAGAATCTTCCGTTGCCGGTTAAATTAAAAAACTATCTATTAAATTACTAAGCAATGCAAATTGTTGCATCTGTGTGACGGGGAAAACGGTTGTGAAGAATAATTGTTACACACAAAGGAGCTTAAGCCAAAAGGCTGGGGAATACCAAAACTGGAAATAAAAATAGGAAAAAGCAATAAATAAGTGGAGAGAAAGTGTTATGCAGAACTGGAGAAAAAGATAATTGAAGATGTGTGAAAAGTCACATTTAAAGCTCACACCAAGAGAGCCGTCGAGTTAATAAGTCTTTTTTATATAGTGTTTTCTTGTTCCCGCACAAGCAAATAACAATCGTAGATTGGACCTTACAATGTGCACACATTAGCACATCTCATTTACCCAGTTTCAGCTTAATCAATCGAATACTTTTAAATTCGTTAATTTTTCAAAAACAATAACATCGAATCCCGCTTTTTATAGAAAACATTTTTTTTTTACATGGTATATTCGCCTCCACACACTATTTCCAATCATTCCAGCCAATTTACATTCCAATCAAAAATGTATTTTTGAGTTAAATGATCAATTGATTTCACACACAGAGAGACACGAACACAATTTTACACCAATGAAAATTATTATTATTTTTTGCATTCTATTGACAAATGATAGTATTTTTATTGTTCATCATATGATACTTATGAAATAAAATGTATGCATCAAATCAATGAAACGACACATTGTTTTAACTACTTTTATTTATTAATTTAATTTAAAAAAAAACAGAAGGATCATTTCTCAGCTGTATCATGTACAGAATTTTTTTAAATTTCAAAAATGAATTGCATTTCTCAATCAAAAAGAAAAATTGAATAAATCAAGGGAACAAGGAACTAAATGACGCACTATTCTATCATATTTTATTACTAAAATAGGTAAATTTAGTAGCATGTGTGTTTTTTGTTTCATTTGTACGTATAATTTAAATAGAAATTCTGCGATTGTCATACCGTGACATTCTCTTCGTCAATTCGACATATCATATTCTTGAACTGAAATATGATTTTTCATCGTGGATTTTAATCGCTACTGCTGATATTATTGTAATTGTATCGTATTTTATTTCCTGATCGATAAGATATGTGCTTGAACAAATGTTTTTTTTTTCTTCTCCAATCGATATGTTACACACATTTGACGTCACATTACACGCGCGCACTGCACGATATGCAAACAAATGAAATCCAATGAGTTTAATATGGTGTTGTTTTCTGCAGATTGAATAATTTGCACATGTCATGGTTTTGAAGCCGTATCATTTGGATCAAAAGATCACATGAAGTAGCATGACAATGAATTCGCCACTTTGTCACATTTTCGAATACATAATACAATACATGTGTGTATTACACTGTCAATTATCGTGTTTGACCTTAGCACACCCATTGAAATATATATATGAACTACATATTGACCGTAAACAAAAACAAACACCGACCATAAATATCTTTCAAATAGAACACGATTAGTTCAATCGATTTTGGATTTTCAACCAAAACGAAAAAAAAAAAAAAATAGGAAAGAAGGTACTTCAGAGCAAATTGAATCGGTAAAATAAAATCGTTATCAAATTGATAAGATCTATGTCATCAGAGTAATTCGGCCTAATGAAGATGAGCCGAAAATTCTACAAGTTTCGATTGTAATGCAATCACTCATGGCATACATGTAGCGATCTTTTTTTTGCTGTTTCTTTTGACATTTTGATTTGCATGTTGTTCAATTGTTTATTCGATATAATAGGATAAAAAAATATCTCGGCAGTTTCGTTTGGTGTGCACCGTTATTACTATGAATAAAAACCATTTGCATGCATGCTTAAATGCACATGTGTGTAATCCATTATATTTACATGTGAAATTGTGAAAATAAATACCACGAGAGCGAAAGAGAAAACACGGCAAATTAACATGGATAGAAAAAGCAACACGTGAACAACATGATATTTGTTCGACTGACCCATAAAGGTACATTTTCGTTTTCGTCCAAACAATTCGAAAAAAGAAGAAGCGAATCTACAGAATAACAATGAATAAAAGTAACGTCGTTTTCCTGTTGTAATGAACATATGAACAGAATTGCAGAAACAAAATGCTCAGAGCGACAGTTGACATTACATCAACGGCATCAGTTGCATTCGAAATAAATGAAATTAATACATGAAATTAGTTGATTGCGATGACAACCTCTTATTAATTTACAGACAATTCTCAAGTTTCAGATTGCTGATTGACATTAATTCCGATGATTTCCAGCGATTTTCGATTGAAATTCGTTTGCATTTTGATGTATTTGATCGTTAAATGGTTTAATATATTTTTAATGTAAATGTGAATCATCCAGAAATAGTTAATTCCAACTATTATTGAATTATTAATAGTGACTTCATCGCAATCATTATCAAACGAACGTTCGATAGCAATAAAAATCAATTTGAATTTTATTGTCGAATGACTTGTATATAGATATCGGCGATTTGATATTTGATTTATTACAATTCAACTCCTCCCGTGGAATTTTCTATTTTTATTTGTCTGATTTATTGCTTCGTTTGTCACTTTTTATTTGAATTGCAAATAAACAAGACCGACGCAACTTAACGCAGCGCATTGGTTAAAAAATATATGCTAAAATCACACAACACTCGTTCTTAAAGGAAAAGTTTCACATAATTATGTGATTCTATTTCATATAATTTTATGTCGTTTTTTTTCAGTATTGGTGTTTGGTATATATATGTCGCAATTTGGAAAGAAGAAAAACGAACGAGAGCAAAACAAACATCAAGATCAAAACAAAAGCGAAAAACCAACTCACTGTCAACATATGTAATATATATGATGTGGTTACCAGTTGCGTGCTATCGCGGTCGGTTTGCCATTCAGCATTCTTTTTTTTTTTTTCAAACAAAATATGAGATCTCTCACTGGATTATAAATTTATCCATATGAAGTTAGAGCATGGGCAGCGTTACGTGTGCGTTTGCGTTTAGAATTTCGTCATTGAGAATGAGATGGCAAAATCAAGACATTGTTCACACATCCATTGAATATGACAAAAAGTGGGAATGTTTTTCTCATTTGTAGCATGATAAGCGAGAGTATGTTTCATCGTGATTTTAAATTTTTTTGTTTGGCAGTAGTATTTTATAAAAGAGAGTATATGCAAATTTATACTTTTTTTTGCAAATTTTTTATTAAAATGTTCTCAAACACGGAATACATGCTCTCCATAATCGTTAAGAAACATGCATTCGTCTTGTAAAGTGTATGTAGAATTGACATACTCTCCTACCGACATGACAGACACATAAGCTATAGCAAAATTAATTATACTTTGATCGTTGCAATCATCTTCATGCATGAAATCTCATCTCATTCAAAAAAAAACTATTTTCACACACACACACAATGTCAAATTGTTGTGGATTCTCCCCTGCGATTCAACAAAAGACGAACAAAAAAATTTGGAAGCAAACCAGAAGCATGCAATAATTAATTATAAAAAAAATATGATGCCATTATTACTATATTTAATAAAATAATTTGTAGGATAATTCATTTGGTTTAATTCAGTTTCCATTTTCCAACAAAAACTGAAAGATATACAATGAAGAACACACTGGTGCTATAGCATCTACAACATCTCAACAACAACAGCAAATTGGTAGAATGAGAGCGGTGAGAGCTCGCGTAGTTCGAATCTAATTTACCAATATAACAATCGTATCAAAAAATACAGTTAAATAATTTCCCTTTGGTATTTTGTGAGCAAAACAGTCAAGCATCATTCGTATGCTTGTGGCTTGTACGCGCGCGCGTGTACATCACACAGAATATATTGCGGCGAACGTTGTGTGCTGTTGCTGCTGCTCTGCCAACGCCACTGCTGTTGTTGATGTGTGGCAATTCGAATGCTTTTTCCTGTGATTTTTGTACATTGTTGTTGTTGTTATTGTTATTTCTACTATTCATGGTGAACTGCTTACTATAAGAGAATCCGCGAAGACGAAGGCATACACTTTCGACATTCAGGTGTTGATTCGCGTTTCGGACGGTTCACATTGTTTCGAACAATAAGTAAATTTTCGTTAATTTCTGTTCTCAATTCGGTTGTTTTTGTTTTGTGTTTCCCTAATAAGAAGCCCTTGTTCGATTCGTTCCTGCAATAATTTAGAAAATAAAATGCAAATCACATTGACTTGAATTACAATTTGATTGAACGAAACAAAAAAAAGAAGAAATTTAATAATTTTTTTTTCTCTGTTTACCATTGTGATTTCTTTTGAGTGTGGATGTCTTATTTGTATGTGAATGCATTTTTATCTTTTTTCGAAACGGGCGAGTATATGATATTTGCCAGTCGGTATCGTATCAGTTTCATTCATAATTTGCTTGCTGTCGGCGATTGACATAATTTGATTTGAATTGACTGTATTCAAAGGCGCTCGCTCGTGTCGGTGATTGTTGATTTATTTTGCATATTTTCTGTCCGTTCAGTGCGATTTTAATTATTGTGGTGAATTAAAAACAAAAAAAAAGAACAAGAAAATGATCAAATTAACTGACCTATTTTCGTTTGCCTGGTCGTATACAAATTCACGCGTTGTCGATTACTATCGTCACTATTTTTCGGAAGTGTGTACTGTAACGACGAAATCGGGCCCAGTGAAAGGTTATAAAATCGCGTCTGCCTTTGATTATCGTTACATTAATTTCGTTGGAATACCGTACGCAAAGGCACCTGTTGGTGAACTTCGCTTCAAGGTTCGTTCAACGCGCTAATCTTTATCTTTTTTTTGTAATGATGTTTTGATATGTGTGTACATTATCATTGTGTGTATTTCAAATGCGACTGTAATTATTAACCGTAAATTATAGGATCCCCAACCGTTGGAACCGTCAACCGAAATTATAAATCAACAATTTGGTCGCAGCGGTTCATTGGCATGTCAAGCGGATTTGGTATCACAGCGATCAATTGGAAATGAAAATTGTCTACATTTATCGGTGTACACCAAAGACATTAAACCTGACACATTAAAACCGGTAATGGTTTGGATTCATGGTGGCGCATTCATTTTGGGTTCAAACTCAAAAGATTTTTATAATCCGGAATTTTTGCTACGCAAAGATGTGGTTGTTATCGCAATCAATTATCGCTTGGGTGCATTTGGTAAGACACATTTCTCACATTTGAATTTTTTTAATAATCGCCTTTTAATAAACAAAAAAATGCGTTTTATTTTGCGTTCCATATAACTCAATATCAGCAAATTAAATGCACTAATTACAGTTTGTTGACATTGTGATTTGTTGTATTTGTTTTGATATTACAAACGGCACTTTTGCTTCCATTAAAGCGCGCGAAAATTATAAGAGCATATCGAAAATGATTACAATTAGATAGAATACCGATTCATTGCTTCGTATCTTTGTTGGCGTGTGTGTGTAGTTTTTTTGTTTTCGCGCGCAAATATGCACTACGCAAAAAAGTACTCAAGTGTGTAAACAAACGTTTTTTTTTATAGCAACATTGTGCCACTTTTGTAAAATTTTGATTTGTTTTTTTTTTCTAATGTGTTTGTCTTATTAGGATTTGCATCGTTCAAAGACCCCGAATTGGGCATTCCCGGAAATGCTGGACTTAAAGATCAAGTGATGGCCATGAAATGGATAAAAGAGAATTGCACGCATTTTGGCGGAGATCCGGAAAATATCAGTAAGTATCCAACGTAATAGTTATTTGCAGTAATTGAAGAAGATAAGAATAATGAGATAGTGAAATTGTGTGAATTATTATATAGACTCACGACTTGCTGAATTGACATGTTTATAACTTGGTAAAAGTGAAGTACAAGTTGAAATTAATCACTTCAAAATATTTTCTAAAATTTTATGATGATTTTTACTACAAATAGCTTATAAAAATTATTCAAAACCATTAATTATGGTCGCGTGAAAAGAATCTTTTATGTTGTTGAGTAAGGCACTGACATACAAAATTGAATGTGAATTATTGTGTTTTGCAGCATTGTTTGGTGAAAGTGCTGGCTCAGCATCTGTATCAATGCATATGTTATCGGATATGTCGAAAGGGCTATTTCATAAAGCGATTATGATGTCAGGCACAGTTTATGCACCATGGGCACTGTCTCCAGTAAAAGATTGGACGCAGCGCGTTGCAAAAAAACTTGGTTGGACTGGTGAAGGTGGCGAAAAAGCCTGTTTGAATGTCCTTCAACGAGCTTCACACGATGCAATTATTAAAGTACAAGAATCTACATTGACCTTAGAAGACCGTAAACGTTACACGATGTTCCCATTTGGGCCAGTTGTTGAACCATATGAATCGTCTCAGTGTTTCTTAAAAAAAGACCCAAAAGAATTAACCGCATCAGCATGGAGTAAAGATATCCCACTAATCGTTGGAACCTGTTCAGATGAAGGACTCTTATTTTACAAAAGTATATTGATCAATTTTGATTTAGTCATTTTTAATCAACAAAATTCATTCATTCAATAACAAATAATCGTATGACGAGCAAAAAACGTAATTAAAATCATTTTCATTTAACACGCGTTGATGATGGTGTCTCCGTTGTAAAACAAAATTTTCATTAAATTAGTTTTTAATTACGATTTTTGTGGTCAATAAGGTTATTTGTAATTAAAAGCAATACATCATTATTTGAAATGAAAAAACAAATATTCAACTTAATTCCTTTGCAGTGACAATGAAAAAGCCGAGCCTAATGTCAAAATTAAAACTGGAATATACATTACCATTCCACGAACTAGACATTGATGTCGATAGTGATCAAACCCGTGAACTGGGCAAACAACTGAAAAAATTCTACTTTGGATATTCAGCATTAAGTGTTGAAACCATTTTTGTATATTTAATGGTAATTTTGAAATGAATTCGATGGTTTCTTCTTCATAAACTAAATCACATTACATTCCATTGATACAGATACTACACGACAAATTCTTTGGACATCCAACCCATCGAACAGTTTTACAACGAACAAAAAATCAAAGTGCGCCAACCTATTTGTTGCGTTTTAATTTCGATTCAACGTACAGTTTAACGAAAAAGATATTTGCTGGTCGAAATGTTCCAGGTATGTAAATGAAATAAATTCGAATTTTGAATGATATGATTTGCGAAATGTTTATTTGCTTCAAACTAACAGGTGTTTGTCATGCCGATGATTGTTCGTACTACTTTCGTTCGGTGTTTTCTGGCATGGATCCAGCGCAAAATTCAGATGAATGGAAAACAATGGAACGAATGACCGAAACATTTACCACATTCGCAAGAACGGGTGATCCAAATAATGAAAGCATTGCGCCAATCCAATGGAAACCAGTGTCACTGGAAACCGGCGATAAAAATGTAAAAAAATACATGTGCTTAAATATTGCCAAAGAAGTTAGCTACATTGACTGGCCAGAATTGGATCGTATGCAGTATTGGGATCATATCTATAAAAAATACAATAAGAATCTCGTTTAAAACACGACACTTACTTTAGGTCGGTTGTATTTTTTATGTATTAAGTTTATGTGTTCTCTGGTAAAAAGCTTGCCCAAGGTTTATTAGATATTATCACAAAACGGTTTATATATATATATGCTTTGCAACAAGAAATTTGAAAGAAAATGGAACAAAATAAAGAAAAATTACTCCCAATTTTTGTATAGCCTTAAGAATTTATTATCAAATAGCTCTATCTATCATTGGCGAATGAAACATGTTGTTTTTTTATAAATTTGTATTTTTATAGCTTTAAGAGATAAAAATCTTCACTTCCTTCCTTTATTTTGGTATTAAACATTTTCTTGTTATAAAAATAGAAAGCAATGCGTGTTTTTTGTGTTATTTAATTATTGTGTGAAAATGAATTATTTTATAGAAACTTCACTTATTTTTTGGTCGCCATTCATACGCCATTTTTCACGTTCTTTTTATGTCTTATCAAATAACCTCTTGGTACATTATTCACATTGAATTGAGTGTGTATAGAAAATGAGAAAGATCGATTTTTAGAATCACGTGAATGGTGATCGTTGTATTTGCAACAATGGACTCATCAAGGTCCTTGTCAATTTAAATATTCTTTTATTTGTAATTTAAGCCTCTAGTGCGACTGGTTCGCTTTTGACTTTTTTCGCTTTGGATGGTTTGTCTTCGGTGGTCTCTTCGGCACTTGGCAATGCATCGGCTGGAACTTCTGGTAAATCGATTGTTTTGTCCTCTGTTAAATCCGTCACTTTTTCGTCCGCACCGATCAGTTTATTCAATTCAGCAAGTACTTCTTCTTCATCCTCTTCGGTCAGTGCTGAGTCAGCGTATTGATTGATAGCCGCATCAATTTCACGTTGTTTATCAACACCTTCTCTCGTTTCGTCCAAAATTCGTTCAACTTCATCAATGGTCAGAATTTCGTGTACTTTCTTCAATGCCTCATTTCCGACCTTTAATCCATCCAAAACTTTCTGTTCAATTTGTGAGAATTCGAGATCGGATGTCAGTTTTTCCAAATTTTCCAATTGTCCATCCGTTGTTTCCAGCAACTTTTCTTGATACTTTTTCTTACGCAAAAGCGCCCGAGCACGACTAAAATTTCACACGAAAATACGAAAAAAACGCAATTTAATTCGATATGACTCATACCATCAAATAATTTATGACTTACTCTTTGCGTCCAGTTGCCAAGCATTTCTTTGCCAATTCACGATCTTTTTCTAGTGTCAATTCAATTCGCTTCTGATACTGCTTTAATTTATCTCGCTGTTGTTTCAATTGCTGCAAATAAAATTTCGTCGAAAATAGACGAAGAAATTTTCAATTAAAATTTTTCATTATTTTTGCGAAGAAATTCAATGAAAACATAAAATAAACCATACCAAAACAGCTTTGTCGTGTTCAGTAACTCGGCTGGGTGCCGTTTTCTTTGTTTTGCCAAATAAATTTCCCATATTTGTTCTGCTTTTTTTCCGCACAAAACAATGACTATTTACACAAAACGTAGATTTGTGACTAAATATGTTATCCAAAAAAAAATTGAATAAATTCACAAAAATAATAAATCTATCGGATCTTATCTACCTAAAATGTAATTGGTTTTTAAGCTAAACAACGTACAACGTTATTTGATTCGTCTACTGATTACGCACACAGAAATTTCGATAGAAAAATGAAAATTATATTGTGATTGAATTAGTGACAAATAAAAACAAATAGTGTATTTATTTGTGTGCCTATGTTTTAAAGTTGATGATAACTACGGCGACATAAGAAATGTCATGCAGGCTGTCAAAATTATCTCATTAGTTTGGTATGGTATGAATGTGTGCGTGTGGCGCCATTGTATGTATTTGTACACTTTTGACAGTTCAGAAAATGGTTTGAAATTGAATGTGTATGCGAATAGTAAAAAGAATTCTCGCACCAAGTAAGAGTAATTTTTCCCTCCGGCAAGAAGAGGCTCGCATCAGAAGAAGGAAAAAAAATTCCCAAACGAAGCGAAATAATTATCATTTAATAAGAGAGTAATAGTTTTTTTATTGTGTAAAGTGATTTTTTTTATTTATTTCATTTTATTCAAATAAAAAATAAATTGTGTTAACTCTCAAGTGGAAATAAATAGCCGGCTCGAGAGCTTATATACATACATATATTGAAAGGTAAAAAAAAATTGGGAGTCACACATTGTGGTGTATCATTAAATGAGTTTGAATTTGTTTGGTATGCACCGAATTGTTCAGGCTGAATGGTGTTTAGTGGACGTTTGGTTTGTCTCTTCGAAAATCAATTTTATGCAAATCAGATGGAAGGACACGAAGAAAAAATACACAACACGAGCGCGAACTACAGTGTTGAATAAAAAATTGTATTATAGTATATCAATGTGAAAATATGCTTTTAAAACGCCACAAACCACATATACATATCCTCGTATGCACACTCATACACATACACATTAACAATCGTCCATGCTTTGCACTCATACTACGGTGACGCACGTTGTGAAAATGTTGTATGTTTTTTTTCTGTGTGCCTATCATTTTTCCGAATGGTTTATGTCTCGCCATCGTAGCCGTCGTCTTCGTCCGCTCTTATGTGCATGTGTATTGAACGACAGCAAACAAAATTCCAATCATAAGCATCGACATTCAGTAGTAAAAATGGCGTCGCACAGATCGGACTTCTAACGCTGTTTATCTTTCAAAATCGCAAGCAACATATATACACATCAATCAAATAAAAACAATAACAAAAACTATAAATAAATGCAAACAAATTGCATTGATAAAAAAAGTTTGTGTTTGTGTGTCTGTATGAAATCGACTAATCGAAGGTAGCTAGCCCAGTTGACAAATTTCAAGCGAAAAAAAGAACTCAACAAAAATTTAGATTCATAGACAGATTTTTGCGTGCATTTTTTTTACATGGTGTGCTTTGAGTTAGAAATAAAAATAAATATTATTGTGAACATAATTACTTAGAAATACGCTCGCGTACTTGAAAGAATAGAGAGAAGAAGAAAAAAACAAACGATTGATTCGGAGCCGTTTGAAATGACATGCAAACCGCGATGTAAACCAACATATACATGCACATAAAATAATCGGTCATTTTCATTCGTTTGCATTAAGAATGGTAGGGATTTTTGTCGGTTGACATACGACACAGAACAAAATGTTAATATCGCATTTATGTCATGCAAAAAGTCAATCGGCTTCGGTCACAACCAGAACCAAGAACCATAGCACAAAAATATGCATATATTTAACATTTCACAAAGTATTGTATTTATTTTGCGACAAAAACGAAAGAATTAACGAGAAAAGAAAAAAAAAAAAAACAACATCGCGTTTGTGTTTTCGGTTCGTGTGATATTGATATTGAATTTGGCTCGTATTTTGCTTTCGTGGATGTCAGGATGGATTTGTTTGTATGCGAAAATAATGCAAATATGTATTGTGCGCTTTCCAACTATCTTCAACTACTGTAATGTATGCCATTAATGTGTGGATGTTTGTGGATGTCTGTTTGTGTACGTGCGTGTATCGACCGATGGACTCTACTATGCCAGTTCATTTCAAACACATGTGCGCCGTTCTCTACACTATTGCCACTCAATATATACTTTTTTACTCATTTTTTTTACAGTTCGCATTGGTTTATTGCTAATGCTGTGTTTATTTTAATGTTGATGTTGTTTCAACTTAAACTATGTTTTAGCATTGCTCAAAAGGTCTTCCGATATTCAATACTATCGCATAATCTTTTTGATTTTTATTTTTGGTAGATCGCATTCACAGTGTACATACACATTTATTTCAGTTTTTATTTTCTTCGTGAAATACACACACAGACAATAAACCATAACGCTATGATCTCAATTGAATTCGTAAATTTCAAAATATTTGCATAGAGGAAGCATGTTATGATGACATTATGAAAAGAAAAAAACATCAATTAAAGTGAATATCATTCATGTGAAAGTCATAATATATGAAGAAAAAAAAGAGTTGTCGTTTGTTTGGTAGATTTTTTTTCAAGTTCATTCTCTTCAAAGTGAAGCAAAAAACAAAAGAGTTTTTCGTTGAGACTGAATCGGTAGTAATTTCATATTCCCAACAAAACCTTTTTTTTTGTACTTTTTCTGTGAGAAAATGTATTTATATCCAATCATTTGAAAATGAATACAATGTATCGTCACTGTCATATACTAAAACTTATATCAAAGCTCAATCGCTTTGGATTATTTTTTTATGTCAATAATGCACGCGATCAGATGTTTTTTTAGCTTTTTTCATTGACGTAAAAAGGTATGATTGCATTTTGTATCGTTTGTCACACGCAAACAGTAATAAACAAAATGCATTCAATCAATTAAATTATGTTAGTTTATGTGTGCGAAAGAAATGTATTGACGTTTAGTTATTCGACTGTTTGCGTGAGTAAAATGTTGACCACCTTCAGGTCATAATTCGAAAATATGTATTATGTGTGCAAACATGAATTAAAATCGTACAGTTAATCGTTTTGCATTTAGATCAAAATTGGAAATAGGAAATTCAACGGCACTGGTCTTGAGATTTTTTTTAAAAATAGATAATCGCTTCGATCAATTGTGATTTGCAGCCAAGATTTTAATTTCAAATTTCATATTTTTGATTTCATTTCAGACGATCCGTTGATTGATTGGTGAGGTGGGCCAAGTCGAAGGATAGCTACTTCTTCTTTCGATATTCGGCGAGTGAAAAACACACTACACCGTTTTTCTACCCGTTTGAATTGACACTTGACATATCGAGTTGGAAGAAAAATTCAATTCGTGTTTTTATGTGTATTTGTATCGTTGCTTGTGTACGGGATTGACTATTGAATTTGAACTTCAAAATTTGAAGAAACGAACGTGAGTGGAAAAAAGAAGACACGCACATCATTTAAGGTTTATCGCCAAATCACTGTCGTATATTTTTGGATTTTTGCTAAAAAGGATATGCCAATGTTTTCGCAATTCCCAATGAACCTATCGATAAATGGATTCATCGTACTCGTATCAAAAGTCTGGACATGTTTATGTTTCATATTTAACCGACAGGTTCGGGCTGTAAGTATTTAGAACAAAAAAAAACATGCCATCAAAATGGAAAAAAAATAATTAATACATTTAGTTTGTTCAGTATCAGCCGGTGAAATATGACTTGTTCCCGTTGTCGCCGGTGTCGCGGCATCGCCTCAGCATGGTTCATCGAAAGACGTTGGTATTAGATTTGGACGAGACACTGATTCATTCACATCATGACGCAATGCCGAGGAATACGGTCAAACCAGGTAAAATACATTTTTAATTAGCACTAACCAAGTTTAATTATTTCCAAATTAAAGCAATTTTTTTCTCTCGAAAAAAAGCATATTTTTCTACTTTCTTTAATTTAAAATTTGTTTGTTTTACCGTATCCAGGCACACCGCACGATTTTACTGTTAAGGTCACAATCGATCGACATCCGGTGCGATTCTTTGTACATAAACGGCCACATGTCGACTTCTTTTTGGATGTTGTAAGTGTCAGAAATCAGAGTATATATATACAAAAAAACCAAACCAGTTTTACTCGAAATTCATTCACATTTGAGCGCAGACATATTATATGAGCAAACGCCTTGGCCTTTTCTCGTGTCTTCCGTTTTTCTCTTTACTTTGAACGAATTCGAAAATGAAACAACAAAACGAGCTAACGAAACATCAAACGAAAACTTCAAATTCGCAAGCAGAAATTCGCACAAAAAAACATTTATAGCAACAGCTAAAAATAGGAAACTGTGTGAATGCGTTCTCCTTCTATCTATCTCTCTCACGCGCGCACACAAATACATAGATAAAGAAAGCATATTCATGCAATATATATATGTTCAACAAAATGTTTTTTCTATACATGATGTTCAGTGATTAATGGCACAATATGTACTTACTCACTGTATAACAATCAGATATATATATTAATGATATGTGCGTCAGCCATCAGTAAATTGCAACCGCCAAAAAATCTGTCAAGTATTAGAATGTTCATTTGCCAAAATCGAATGAAATGAAGTCGTTATAGACAATAGATGGATGTCTAACAATAACGCTGTTTGCTTGGCAATAATGAGAGTGTTCTATTTCGGTGACATTTAACTCAAATTTTGTGTGATTTTTCATTCCATTTTCACCCGTATCTTCTTCAAAATTGCTAACGTTTGTTTTTCTCTCATTTAATTGTCTTTTTTTATTGTTCTTGCCATTTTAGGTATCACAATGGTACGATTTAGTCGTATTTACGGCCAGCATGGAGATTTATGGTGCTGCCGTTGCTGATAAATTAGATAATGGTAGAAATATTTTACGTCGACGATACTATCGTCAACACTGCACTCCGGATTTTGGTTCATACACAAAAGACTTAACAGCGATATGCAATGATTTAAATAGGGTAATTTTTAAATTTTTTCCAAATGCTTTCACAAACCCATTTCTAAAGCGATTATTCTTCTTTTTTGCCCAATTTCTATTTAGATATTTATTATAGATAATTCTCCCGGTGCATATCGATGTTTTCCAAATAATGCAATACCAATAAAATCCTGGTTTTCGGATCCAATGGATATTTGCCTGTTATCGCTATTACCACTGTTAGATGCGCTACGATTTACAAATGATGTACGCTCAGTTTTGTCAAGAAATTTACATTTGCATCGATTGTGGTAGTTAAGAGTTGATCGTGAACATTTGAGTTTGCAAAAAATGAGCAAATTTAGCGGTATTTAATGACACAAAAAAAAACAAAGCAAAAAAAAACTATTTTTTTGTTGAACATGATCCGAAATGTACTCAGACACAAAAATAAAAATACAATTTCAATATGTTAGCAAAAACCAAGAGAAAATAGCTAAGGAAACAAACACCAACAACCACAAAATGAAATGACAAAAAAAGACGAAATAAAAATAAAAATTTCAAAAGATAAAAAGAAAGCTGAAACAAATGAGAGAAAGGAACAAACTATGGAACCAGTTTGTATGAATGTTTGTGTACGTTATGTGTGTATCCGTATTCAGTTTAGAGGCTGTGTGCGAATAAAAGGAGAAAAAAGAAACTACTATACAGTCATTGTATTTATTAATTTTTTTTTTAAATTGTTTTAATATTTTATTAATTAATTTAAAGAATCGGCGAATTTGTTTGCTGCCACTCCCGTTTCGATGAACCATCGTCTTTATTTTTTTTTATTTGATCCAAATAATAATTTAGCCACGGATATTTTAACATCATTCAAATGAATGATTGATCTTGCCGAGAACGGTTCAATTCAAGCGGCTTGATTTATGTATGTTTAGATATTTTGTTCTTTCATTTGTTGGGAGTCAGGAGATAATTTTTTGAATTATATTTTTTTGTCGTATTAAAGATAAAAATGTTTGCTATGTATTTGTTTTCTGCCCAACGAATTGAATTGACGATGGCACAAACGAGCATTAGAAATTAGGATTGAAGGAAGAAGAAAAAACTATCAAAAATTGAAAAATGGGATACAAATTATTACGAATAGAAACAACCAATTAATTAAAATTGAAAAGAGAAAAAAGGAATAAAATTTAAAAATAAAAACAAATATCAATTTACATGGGTTTTAAATTTTTACATTTCAGGTGAATCCCCTTTCTGATTCTGCAGACCTTTTTGAATTTAAATTTGTATCGCTGTGAATAAAAGCGAATTTTTCTCTCGTAAGAAATTTTTAGCAAGGAAAGACGTTAGTGAAGCAAGGGTAGATTGCTTACTTTTTTATATTAAACGCTCTGTTATCATTTTTAGTTCATTTTTATTTATTGTAAAAACAAGAAAAAAACCAAGAAATATATAGAAAAATGCCCACATCAACAAAATCTTTACCAAAAAAAGAACTAATTATAAAAAGCCCAAGTTTCAATATAAAAGAATTTACTAAATATAGTATTGGAGTCGTGATCGGAAGGAATGCGGATATTTTCACGGGATTAAGGTTTTCTGATTATTAATCTTGAGAATTTGTGAAAAAAACAATTAGATCATTTTTATTTATTCAAAAATGCGTTGAGATTTTCTATTTATCTGTTTAACAGAACAGCCACTATAATTGGAATGATGAGCTGCAATAGCTTCATTTAAGATCTAAAAGAGAAGAAAACAGAGCAAAAAAAAAATTGTTGATGATAATGATGCACAAACATCAAAACGGCATCGTTGCATTCTTTTTTTTTATTTTACAATGATAATTACAATAATTCAAGACTGCTGTCGCTATGTTTGGTAACCACTTCGGTTTCACTTGATCCAGCCGATCCATTGTCACCCGATCCATCGGCCGAACCATTGTCATCATTCTTATCGCTATCAGTGTGTTGGCTGGTCTCACCGACGCCAATTGTTCGTTGCGATTGTAGTTGCCATGCTGGGATTGATGGTGGCACAACCGGACTTGCGAATTGTTTTCTGTGTGGCAAAACGATATTCAGTTTGTAAATAATAAATAAAATAGATAATGAATGTTGTGTGGTTTATGAGCTATTTACAAATTACAAACCTATTCAATAGTAAGCCTTTGATTGCATCCAAATCATTTTTGAATGAGAGCATATCTTGTCGTAGCACATGATCGCCGTTGTACGATGATCGAATTTCATCTTTCAATGCGGTCACATCAACGTTAAGCTTACGAATGTTTTTATCAATTTTTTTATCTAATTCGTTTATTAAATCATCGGTTGATTTTTCATCTTTCTTTTTACCAAACAGAAATGGCGCAATAAAATTCTTGTACACATAATAAATGGCATAAACAATGCCCGTAACCATGGCAGTCGAGCTAATTACATTGTAAAATTTCTGAAGTGCTGTCTCTGGTGAACGATACAATGGTGCTAGTGTTGTTGTTGGTGGTTGCGGTGGTGAACGATGATGACCAATTTCCATATTAATAATGGTACTATTTGGATCTTTGGTAAAAATGCCAGCCTGTTGAAATGCCAATTGAATCTCTTCATCGCTCAAACCTTTCGAGCGTAAGAATTTCTCCTTTTGCATTAGCGAGCTTCGCGAAACATTTGGATTTTGTAAAAATGACACAGCCGTACTAATCTGTTTTTATTTAAGCCAAATGAAAACAAAAAAAATGAGTGTTATCAAGCGACATAGTTTTTACAACGGTAATAAATTAATTTCAATAATGTTCACACAAAATGGATTACCATTGAAATTCGCGGTGGATTATGCGCAACTGTTGAATTTGCATTAATTGAACCTGTGTCACCTGTGTCTGTATTATTGGATGAATCCATGTTTACATTCACGTTTAAAAAAATTTTGAAAATTATCCTTTATGCCGTTTTCTGTGTAATTTGATTTTTGTTTCTTCACAAAAACGTTTTTTCCCTTTCTATTTTTTTTTACTTTGTCGTCTCTCAGTCACAATGATCGATGGACGACAAAGATTTAATGTTACACACAATCAAATAATCTAGCACTAAGTTAGTTTTTCTCGTTGTTTTTTACGTTCGTAGTATAACAATCGAAAAAAATATAACAAAACAACCAACTTAATATATGAATTAAGTCTATGAATTGTTATCTTCTGCCTTTGAATTTTGATTCGTCGTATTTATAATACAAATACATTTATTGAAGGAAAAAAAAATTATTATTATTATCATAAACAGTGTGCAAATGTGACATTTGGTCACAGTCGACACGGTGAGCAACTTCAAGCGAATCAAGACATGGAAATGTCAAAACAAAAAAATCTGCGTTTTTTTTATTTCGAACATAACCTTATTCGGACCAAAACACAGTATTGGAAACCATTTTATTACCGGTTGAAATATGCAGCGGTACTTATTAAATGCTGCATACATTGGAACAAAATACAAGTAAGACCATGCAATAACCTCCATATGGGAGATGCTATTTCACTCAAACCATTTGCTCTTTGGACAGTGGAGTATCGAAAAATGTTAATCAAAAGAACTCCCGTTCGATTGAAGATGCTCTTAGCGAAGTACTGGCCAAACTCACCAAAAGGAACGATACTTTAATACACACATCAAGCAGGTGACAATTCGTTAAAGGATAATTTAAAAAAATCACTAACTTCTTGAATAATAAAACATATATTTAGGACTGATGCTGGTGTTCATGCCACCAATACCACATTTGCGATCGATGTGAATAAGAATTTGCCATCCTGGGCGATAACAAAAAGATTGAATACCACTTTTAATACGTGGCATGATCAAATACGAATATTAAAAACGACCCCAATAACCAATGAGTTCGATGTGCGTCGAGATGTACTAAGTCGATCATATTTGTATCGGTTTGCTGTTTGCAAGGAGCCGATTCCAAAAGGAGTGAATTCACAAATCTACAAATGTTCAATGTTCATTCCAATTGAAGAGAGTTTTCGTTGTTATTTTGCGCTGTAAGTATTGAATAAAGACACAACCATCATTTGTTTATCAAATGGAATTTTCATTACAGAAATCAAGACTTTCACATTGAACGTGTGATAGAGGCGGCTAAACAATTAGAAGGTTATCACGATTTTCGATCGTTTATGCATGTTTCCAAAAAGCAAAAAACGGTAATTTCAAATTATTTGGACTTTAATGTGATCAATAATTAAAAACAAATTTAATGTCCACAGTTTCATCCAAGGTTTTGTGTTCGAAGAATGGATAGTATAGAAGTTCGACCAGGTAATACACTGGCCACATCGGTTAATTATGAAAAAACAATGGCCAATTTTGACTTTTGGAATATTGAATTCAAATCGAGAGCGTACTTTTATCGACAAATACGAAACATGGTCGGCGTTTTAATTGCAGCTGGAAATGGTAAACTAACATCTAGAGATATTTATGAAATGATTACCATTCCATCAAAAAACACGCATAAACTACCAGTGCCGAGCCATGGACTTTATTTATCAAATGTGGAATATTCAGCCGAACACCTTGCCAATTGCACTCGAACCGAGAAAAATTTATCGGAAAATGAAATGATTTCAAACAATGAAGATGTAGAATTGCGACAGAGCTTAGCATAAAGAAAACTGTAAATTATTATATTCAAAATATAAGATGCCACTAGTGACATCATGTGAATTAAGGTTAAAACACAACAAATACATTGAAAAGTAGAACAGATGTTAATGTCAAAATATGAAGAATACATTTGAGATTTTTAGATGTTGTCAAGACAATTCTTTCTGAAGTTAAGTTTAAAAACGGCGTTTTATTAAAAAAATGAGCTTCCTTGATCAGTTAAAAGCTAAAAAAAAGTGCTTAAAATCAACCGTAACAAATATTACACATGCCGACGGATCTCAAAAGCAAATATTGTTAACAAAGACCGGAGACGAAGTATTAGAAACTTCAAGAGTACAACTTAAATCAAAAACGTATGGATTTATAGTGGATACAAAGCCAGATTTTGTGCCTGCATGCATTTCGGATGATTTTCTGTATTTAGGCTCACAAGATGCGGTTACACAAGAAAATGTTCAAAAATATAAATTCACCGATATTTTGAGCATTGGAATTGAAACACCGCCATCAGATATTGACTCAAATGCAATTCGTACTCATTATGTGGCATGTCTTGATTTGCCAGAGACATGTTTGGAAGCAATCGTTAGACAATCGAATCAAATTATATGCGACGTTCATGAACGAACGGGACGAATTTTAATTCATTGTAATGCAGGTGTGAGTCGTTCTTCAACAATTTGCATAGCATATTTAATATTGGAACATAAAATGAGTTTCGATGTAGCATTTGCATTAGTGAAATCAAAACGAGAATGTATTCGACCAAACGATGGATTTTTGAAGCAACTCAAACAAATGGATCACAGCAATGGTGTTTAAGTGTTACATATCAGAAACAGTGCGAGTGAACTGTCAATGTCAGAATTGGACGAAATGAGCTATTTGCATGGATTGAATAAACTGTTAAATCGTTGCTTGTAAGAGAAAAATTAAAAAAGAGAAACATTCAAATGTGGACAAGGAAAAAACATCCAGAAAGAAAAGACAAACAAAAATTCAATTGTATATAATGAATCGATACTTGATATATATTTCGTACATTGGTACACATTTCAAGTAAGTTAACCTAAAAATTCGAGAGTGAATTTTGATTCAAACAATTTTGATCAAAAACAAAACTCTTCAGTAAATTCAATTTAATGATTTCATACAGAGCATTCACGAAGACGAAAGCTAACGGTGAAATAATTACTCCAACAACAATTGGCGTACTTGAAGATGCCATGCAGAGGTTGAGAACAAAGAATCCAATAAATGTCAGAACCATAAGTAGGTAGGTTAATTCACTTATTTATTCGAAATTTGATCGCTACTTAGATCTTGTGAATGTTTAAATAAAAGGTGTTTTCATTTATTTGAATTTTTTCAGAACTGATGCTGGTGTTCATGCGATTAACTCGGCCGTTTTTGTTGATTTGGAACGATCAAATAGTGAGCCGTACGATTGTAACTATATAACTTCAAAATTAAATCAGGCGCTTGAGGAAACACCACATCAAATTAGAGTAAATGGAGCCCAAAGGGTGCCGAACACATTCAATCAGCACATTAATGGTGTTAAATCACGAACATATTTATATCGATTAGGAGTCATAAAAAAGAACAGAAATATCGACTACACCATCGACGAGAAATATCGCTGTTATTTTATGCATTCGTATGTATGACTTTTTTTTTTATCATGTTATCGAGTTGTGTAAACATAATTTCTTAAGCACTTTTATTTTTTGTTCATTATTAGAGATGAATTTGACATTGATCGTTTTAAGCAAGCAGCACAAATGATTCAAGGCATGCATGACTTTCGCACCTTCATGACCATTAACAATGATGCACATGTAAGTCTCATTGTAAGTCTCAAAATTAATTTTGACATTGGAATTTCACTTTGATGAAAATAACTTTTGGTCGAATAAAATTTAAAGACACGAATATTTTTTTAAATTTCAGCTTAGAGCTTCATTTGCAGTTCGGAAAATGAATTATGTAAAAGTCGAAAGAGCTCAAGCATTAACAGTAAAACCAATTGAACACGAGGAAAATGTTGATTATTGGAACTTAACTTTCAATGCACAATCATTTCTCTATCGGCAAATAAGGAGAATAGTTGGAACACTAGTGACATTCGCCCAAGGGAACATTTCACAACGGGATTTATACGAGATGCTGACAATTCCGTCACAAAATTCATTCAAAAGAAAGATAACTGTTGCTCCAGCACATGGACTTTACTTGGCAAATATTGAATTTCGTGAGAGGTGTTTGACTGAAGAAATTTATGAAAATCATCATTGTATGAAAAAATGTCAATAAAATATTAAAAAAATGGAAATTTTGAAAACAATGATCACATCTTCTTAAAAATGTTATGGGCTTCAATTGGAAGCTTATGATGATATTACATATTCATAAAAGGTAAGAAAATTTCACATTGGCCCAAAAAACTTTTTTTAATGTAGAAAATTTATAATTTTCCATATGATCTGAATACGGATGGTCCAATAAACCAATCTGAATTAATTATAGATTCGTTTATCAGTGAAATGCGGAGCCCGATCATG